>NC_136979.1:9861729-10219229 GCF_032717465.1 Coenobita brevimanus | reverse complement strand
GGGGCAGTAGACAAACATGAGTTGTTATTGTTTATGATCGTAACGTACAATCTTCAGTGTGTTGTGCTACTATTTCTTAACGAAGAATCGTTGCATGTTTCTTGTAACACCATTTATTTTTGTTTTGATGGACAAATACATGAAATGGGTGTAAAATAAAGCTTACCGATATTTAAGGAAGGAAAGAATAATAACTGTCTCAATACAGAGATGGTAGACTCTGCCCACCAATTTTTGATTCTATCTGACTATATTACAGCCTCTCTTCCTTGTTGCAGTGAGTAAAATAATGCTGTTATAATTTCTCCCTTCCTTTGAGTGACAAAGAGGGCACATAAAATGACCGGGGTTTAGTTGACCAATTTTGATGTCGAAAATTAAATAATCTAGTGAAAAGTGGCAGTTTCTCCTTGGTTAGTGACATCAGGAACTGGCCTATCCACCCTAAACTCACCTTCACTTGCCACTCAAGCCAGTCTTCACTTTATTTCTGGTAAGGATTTCTGATGTTGCAGCTCTTTCTTACAGTTTTAATGTCTTTTCAGGTACATGTTTATTGTGTTATACTGTTTTAGCACTAGCAAACACTCTTCATTTAATTTTGGGTAGGGCCTGTTTGGTGTTATAGTACTTTCTGATAGGGTGGGTATGTGTCCCACTGGAACACTCCTCTATTTTTCCCACTGATTCTTAACTTCACACTTCGACGTTCCACATTTTGCGATGTTTTGGCAGAACATCCAACCCATGAAAAATGAGGAAATACTGTATATATATATATATATATATATATATATACACACACTCGGACCTTCAATTATGTGCAAATATGGTCGACAATGTGCACCGCATTTTTGAAAATGTGCATAATTCAAATACTATAAACAATGCAATAAATAGAATATGGTCGACATCCTCCCCAGCTGGCACATTTTCACCGCATTTTACTCATCTTTTTATACATTCATCCCTTAACATCCGCAGGGGTTGGGTAACAGAATCACCCGTGAATGTTAAAAATCCGCAGATATCTGCTGCCCCCCCTTAAAAAAACCTCTGGAACCCCCATTTCTTTATATAACTAAAGAAAAACCCTATGTGCATGTTTACAACCACTTTATTTAATACAAGAACACTAAACAACTACTTTATTTAATACAAGGACACTAAAAGGTAAAAATAATGAACAGTGTACTCCTGTGTAGTGCCACAAATTTGATATTCATGTATGTGTTTAGTAGTACTGTAATTTTAAGTTAGATAGGGTGTAACCTGAATATTAGTTTATAAGTTCCTATCCTAAGTAGTAATTCATATGTTAATGATTAATGTAGGGCTAACTTTATTTTTTATATGTATGTATCTCTGTATCTATGCATTGGGTGATGTAATTGTGGATGTTGAGCTATGGGAATTCCCCGTCTTGTCTAGTAACGAATAACAGATGCGCGCAGCTCTTCCCCCTTGTTTGTGCGTCGTTGCCGGGCGCCGAGTTTAAACCTTAAACAGAATAATGATGAATATACAATTCTTTCCGTAACCTAGTTGTGAAATGTTTGCTAATGAAGCTGCTAGAACCCAAATATGTAAGATTAACAGTCCAAATGGCCTAAATAATGTCATTTGTGAGGATTTAAAGTTCCATTTATCTTGGCCGTCACTAGATGGCATAAGCTGCTCTCAGATTCAAAGTGAGATAGTGACAGAATCAGTATCTAAATTGAGTAAGGAATAAATCCCAAATTTTCCCCAATTCAATCAAAAGTCCTGGCGTCATGGGTGCACTGCTAAATAAATTGTAAAGAGAATTGAAACCCAACATATTTAAAAAATACCACCTTATTTGACTTAGCAGTGGCGTCGCTAGCGTGCCCGACGAGCTCACTCGAGCCCCAGACGTCGTATATAATGGACGTTTGTTCAGGTGAGCTGTCCACATTTCTTCTTCCTCCCCCTCTTTTTCTTTGTTTAATCCTTACTTGTCATGGACTATATGAAGTAATATTGATGAAAGTTTAACATAGTGACTCGAGCCCCAGACATCATATATAATGGACGTTTGTTCAGTCCACAGATACCGGCGACGTCAGTGTGAGCATGACGCCTTTCCCATAGTATTGTCCCAACGACTTGAGCATACACACATTACACTATCCATGAATTATTATACAAACCAAATGTAATTGTAATAGTACTATTGATCTATCAAGTGAAGTTTATTTTGTAAATAAGAAATGGAAATTTGGAAGTGATGTAATCTGGTAACAGAAGAGCGAAATTCAAAACCATTAACCGTTTTCTTTTTTGTAACCAAGGTTAGGAAGTTAGGAGCATGGAAGGGAACTTAGTGATTGTGAGCAATGATGTAATTTTGAAATGAACCTCGAGGCTAAACAAGCCCAAGTGATTATGTCGTCTTAGTGATTATACAATGTTTAAATTGTACTTCGAGGCTAGACAAGCCCGAGTGATTATGTATTCTTAGTGATTATACAATGTTTGAATAGTACCTCGAGGCTAAACAGGCCCGAGTGATTACGAATTCTTAGTGATTATGTTTTTTTTCTGAATTATGCCTCGAGGCTAAACAAGCCCGAGTGATTGTGCATTTTTGGTGATTATATAGCAGTGATGCTTATGAACTGTAAATAGTCCTAAACTGATATTGGATTCTAGAGAATTGCATGATGAGAGTATATTATATGGATGAAAATGAACACGAGTAATCATTCTTATTGGTTCGAGGCTATGCCAGCCCGAACAGATAACCCATGTTCGTAAAAAGGTCCCTGACTTGAGGGTATTGTCGAGCCCAAGAATAACTGACAAAAAGAAAGTATGGTACAACAACTCCATACATCGCTTGTATGTATCAAATTGTTTTTGCCTGGTAATAATGTTGGAGGAATGACCATCCAAACCCTAGTTTTAATGTACAATCTTCTTACTACAAAGGGTCATGTAATTAAAAATGTTTTGTGGAAAATTGCATAAAGTTATTAAAGTAGAGTAAAGTATATATCATTTTCTTTTTACCTTCTTGGTGTACCTAATCAAGGGAATTAAGTCCTCAAGCCTAATTCACTCCCCTTTCAATTCAAGATTCCTTCGCTGAGGGAACGACGACCACCTGTGGTACTGATTAAATCTAAGCTCGGCCAAAAATTACAAACGCTACCAAAATTCTTTTATTATACAAAATCGAGTACCACCTGTATTATCCATGGGTAAGTTGATCAGTGCCAACAACAGGTAAGATTATAAAATCACTAGCATTACACTGGATGAACAATAACGGTGGGGATAGTAAATTCTTACCGTTACACTGGTGTCAACCGGTGGTGGGATTAAAAATTCATACCTTTACACTGGTGACAACCGGTGGGATAAAATTACCAGCTTTACACCTGCATGGCCTCTTCTGACTACTGTGCTCATTCCCGCTCCCTCCAAAAAGAAGAGTGTTACAGTATATTTTTCACTTGATAATGCTTGTACTGTGCTAAAACAGCCAAGAACTGTGCCTGGGATGATGTTACTGTGTTGGCGGAGTTCAGCGAGATTTTTTTTTTCTGTTGCCATCCGCGGATATTCAAAACTGCGTGTTACAACCGCATATGTTAAGGGATGACTGTACACACATACACATTTTACAGACTTGAATAGTAGTATATTTCTGTTACAAAAAGTTAACCATAGTAAATAAGAAAAAAAAAAACATGTCAACTGCTGCATTCGTGTATACAGTAACCCCTCCAATATCCGGATCAATAGAGCCATCGGTAGGTTCAGATATTGATTTCGTCCGGATATTGGGCCCCAGCTTATGGACTTGTACTTATGGACCCTAACTCAGAGAAACACCTATACAACTCCCTCCGGACATGCATAGCACCTATTTAACACCCAAATCACACCAATAAGGCACATAAATGACTGAAATAAATGCAAAAGAAACATAAAATGTGGGTTTAGAAGTATGTTCATACATTAATAAACATTCTGGTACTTATGGACTCTAACCGAACCTAACCTAACCGAACCGAACCTAACTCTGAAAAACACATTCCTACTGCACATGCATGAGGTAAGTATAGTATGGAAAGAAGTACAGTATGACACTTTCTGGTAAGTATAGTATGGAAAAAAGTACAATATGAAACATTCTGGTAAATATAGTATGGAAAATAGTACAACATGAAACATTCTGGCTACTTACAGCAAGTCCCTGGCCACCTCGATGAATAACCGCCTCCTCTCGGACTCTGACAGTAAGAACGATTTCCTGAAGCACTTGCACTACACTCTTCCTGAAGTCTTGCACTGAACTTAGTCACTAACACACAGAAGTCCGTTCTTTTCACAGTGTTCACTTTAGTCCAAATAATGTTCCACTTTACTTTAAGTGTTGCACATTAACTTTTCCCCAGTTTTTTTTAATTTTCCAAAGCCAAAACAAAGAAGGTTAGTTACGTTAAATTTCTTTTCTACTGAGTCTTTTCTCCCAACTTGAAAACCTTAACACAACTCACCGTTTTTTTCACTGCACAACACTCAAAATTCCCGTGTGGTCTAGTGGAGAAGTTCTTGCTGTTTATTAACTGTCAGAGTCCGAGAGTATCACTGGCAGGCGACCAAGGGGTGCATCGGTGGGTTGTGGTGATGGCGTACCGACTACAGAAGACTCTGACGAAAGCCGCAAACTCACGTCAAGCGGTGACTCCACTGTAGCTGATGTGCTGGGCTGTGGCTCGGAGCATGAGGGCCTGTCTTGGGAAGGCAACGGAGTGGAACCAGGGCTTGGCACAGCGGGGGTCACGAGCCTGAAAAAACTGTCAATCGTTGACTGACGCAAGGACCGACGATTCTGGCGATTGATGATGCGCTGCCGGAAAGCACGCACTTCCTCCACGAGTCCCAAGGGCCCCATCTCCCTGTCGCAGTCCAGGTGTTCCAGGTAGTCTAGGACGAACTCTAGATGTTCCCGGAGTGCGCTCAGCTTGGGGATGGCTGGAGTAGTGTCCTGCTGAGAGGAGTCCACATCATCATCGCCTTCGTCGTCGGAATCGTCAAGTTCGGGACTGACACCAGCAACCGAAGATGCGATCTCGATATCAGACAACGTCTGATACCCAGGATCGCCCTCGTCGTCATCCAACCACTCACGAACATCGTCCACATCAACATCATCGCTGTGCGTACGTAGCCGTGCATGGAAGTCATCCACGTCAAACCCTAGGAAATCGTACTCCACATCTGTTCCGAGAAGCAGACGAGACCAACCATTTTCAAGAGTTTTCACAGGGACTTCCTTCCATGCACTAGCCCAGTTGTACAGCGCAGACTTGATGTTGTAGCGGTGAAGGTTTTCCAAAGTCCGCTTGCCTCGAGTGTCACGTCCTTCCCTGCGCTCGTCCTCGTCCTCGAGGACAACCATCACCTTGTCCAGGAACTTCCGACGGTACAGGCGCTTTGTTGCCACGATCACTCCTTGGTCCATTGGTTGAATGATAGCAGTCGTATTAGGTGGCAGAAACATGCACCTAATACGGCTATTTTCAGCAACCAAGTCCTTGTCGCACGGGTGGGCAAGTGCGTTGTCGAGGAGAAGGAGAGCCTTTACCTGGTCGCGAGGAATTCCCAGTGTCTTCGTCTGGTAATGGATGACCTCCTTGACGAAGTGATGGTGAAACCAGTCTTTGAAAATCACAGCTGTGAACCATGCTTTCAAAGAATGGTACCATACGACAGGAAGGACATCCATCACCCCACGAAGGCACCGAGGCTGCTTTGCACGGCCAACAATAACGGGCTTAAGCCGGCGCATGCCGTTAGCATTGGCACAACACAAAGCAAATATCCGTTCCTTAGAGAGCTTGCGGCCAGGTACATGCTTCTCCGTCTCATCGGCTAGAGTGTTTGTTGGCACCGAGCGATAGAATAGGCCAGTTTCGTCAGCGTTATAGACTTGACCAAGAGTGAGGCCCTCCCTGTCGATCAAGCCTTTCACCTTGTGCCGAAACTCGTCCACTCCATCCTTGTTAGCGTCCAATGCTTCGCCATGTGCTTTACGGTTAGTAAGGCCATGTCGTAACTTGAACGCAAAGAGCCAACCCTCGGATGCCTTGAAGTCTAGGGCGTCGTGAAGCCTTGCAAACTTCTCAGCAGCAGCCTTCAGCTCCGTTCCACGTACCATCACACCAGCTGCACGTTGCTGTCGATACCAAATCAACGTGGAGCGGTCGATCTCTGCATACTTGGGGGTAAACATAACCTTCCTCTCCACGTTGCGTTTGCTTCTCGACGAGAAGTCAGCCGTGTACTGCATGAGCTTGTCTCGGGAACGCTTGCTATCGAACAAAGTCGACCGGGCCAGGTTGAACTCGCGGAGAATGCGTGAGGAAGACCAACCCGCATCAACCTTCTCCAATATCTCCCGTTTCTTCTCCAGAGTCAACACCACTCTCTTCCTTTTCTCAGGAGGCGGGGCCATCATCACACACACTAAGAGTAGGGCAGAGAGCAGCAGGAGGCCTTGCAGCAAGTACGGCACCACCACAAAGGCGAGCACGTGGGCAGCCATGGCGAACAGCATAGGTCTTGTCGCGGTGAGAGACAGGCGGGAAGTGGGGAGGATGCAGTGGCGCTCTATCGGACGTCGGAGGAATGACGAACCAAAACAATGCTCTCACGCGGCGCGCGCGGCAAGTTCAAATTACGGACGGCAAAAAAATCGATTTTTTTTTTTTTTTTGGATTTTTGGATTTTTGGACCATTTTGGGAATGTTTGATCCCAGGACGATAAGGTTCGGTTAGTGGGGATGTTCGGTTATTGGGCGTCCGGATATTAGAGTGATTACTGTATTTGTTACAAAACGTTAACCATAGTAAATGAGAAAAAAAAAAAGTCAAATGTTGCATTTGTTTTACAAATTAGTAAAATTATGAATAATAAAAACAAAATGAAATACCGAATTGTCTGGTCACGCTATGCATTCCATCCACCTTGTAAAGTAGTGTGGAATGTAGCTGGGATGGCTCGGTCTTCCCAGACGTGCCAGCACAGTTTTAAAATATGCCCACGATACGAAAATTATTTAATCGCACTATTTGGGATGGCACCCTCATAACTGGTGAATCGCACAATTCAAATGCGCATTTTTCAAGGATGTACTGTATATAGATATATACAGATATATCCATCTATCCATCCATCATCCAATCCTACATTGCCCCATGAGGAGCATAGGAGCCCGTGGCTAGGCAGTTGGTCCCGACATTTAAGATGAGAGTGACCAGCCTCACTCATCCCTGAGTGGCATTACATGAGCAATCAACCCCAACCATCCCTTGGATATAAACCTTCACTGGCTCAATCCGATTGGAGCGCAATAATTACCCACTAAACCACCGGGCGCCAAAATTTGATTATATGGTTACCACCCAGCATTGTAAATGGTTTCCTGGTGCATAGGAAACCATTTGGCTTGTCACTCAGTGTAGAGTCACCCACAGACTGAAGGAAATGGAAAGAATGAAGGAAGGAAAGGTAGAAGAGGGAGTGTAACGTCACAGTACATATACTGTAAATATATGTGTGAATACCAAAATGCAAATCTTGCATAGTGTAGTAAAGCAGAAGCGTAGCCAAGATCTGGATGAAACAGTTTTCCATCAAGTAAAGGACTGTTTTGTTGTAGAACCCAAGTTGAAATGAAGTTGCCCAGTGACATTCATCCTCTTGACTCAGAATTAGTCCCCTTATTGCCATCTACCGCCTTCTTTCTTATTACATTCAGTAGCTCACTTCTTTATTTAGACTACAGTAAGAAGAGTGACAGTAAACACTATATTCATCCCCTCATCTCAGAGTTAGTCCCCTTTTATTACCTATCTACTGCCTTATTCCTTGTGGTAAGTGGGGGCACTCACCATCTACTCATTCGATGTAGGGTTGCCATCGGGTGTCTGCCCTTTCCTCTCCTCCATCCTTTTTTCCTTCCATCCTCTCCTGTCTTTCTTTCCTTCCTTCTTTCTTCATCCTTCCACCTATGGGTGACTTTACACTCTCTATTCTGTCTTTCTTTCCTTCATTCTTTCCCCTTCCTTCTGCCTGTGGGTGACTCCACAATGATTGACAAGCCTAAAGGTTTCATGTACACCAGGAAACCATTTACTATGCTGGGTGGTAATCATATAACCAAATATTGGCACCTGCTGGTTTAGTGGGTAATTACAGTGCTCCAATCGGATTGAGCTGGAGAAGGTTTATATCTAAGGGGTGGTTGGGGTTTATTGCTCACATAATGCCACTCTAGGATGAGTGAGGCTGGTCACTTGCATCTTAAATGTCAGGACAACTTGCCTAACCCCGGGCTTCTATGCTCCTCATGGGGCAATGCAGGACTGGATGATGAATGAAAAAATTAAATCATTTCTTTATTTAGGGTACAATGAGAAGAGTGCTGTAACTATTATGAAATAACCAGGCAGCTCACGCTTACATTGACAGCATGTGAACACTATTTATGTACATAAACCCACACAGCCACCACAATTACATCCATTCAGTGCACAGTACACTTCACTGATCAAAGTGTCTTTGGCCTTTCCCCCCTTAATGATTTTTTATATGACTTCTACATCAAGCTGCAAAACAGAGTCAGGAAACAACATTTTTTTCACTTTTTTTTTTTTTACACTGAGTCCCCTTTTACAATATGGGCTGAAGCACTGCCCTTGGGTTGAGGACTTTGGTTTGGAGCATGTAGCATTTTATGACAGGATGCCCTTCCTAATGTCAACCAGTGACCCTTGGGTGGATTCAAACCTCTGACCCTTCGGTCAGAGTGGAACGCTCTAACCCACTATGCCATGGCAGCTATGCTGTGAGAATCAGGTAAAACAATGGGAAATCATCAATAAAAGGCATTTTGATGTTTCTTCTGTGTGTATCTGATATCCTGATATTGACAGTTAACAATTGGTATTGGAAAAACTGCAAGATGACAGTAAAAATCAGATATGGAAAACTTGCAAATAAAGTACTGATGAGATATCGGTTTGGCAAATCATATCGGTTACAATACCATCTCTGACAGGGAAGACTTTAGTTTCAGAGTGTATGTGAGCTGTGGGAGTGGTTTTGATGCTGCCAGCGGTAATGCGTAGGGCATTGTTCTGTATGGTTTTCAAGGATTTATAGTGAGTATTACATGGGATGGGAGCCCATGCCAGGGATTTACAAAACATCACTGACTGGGTGGACTGTTTGTGGAGTAACGAGAGCACATATATATCCTCTTGCTGTGAAAAGTCTGCCCTTGTAGTTGCCCTAATTGGACTGAGTATGTGGTCCTTGTATAGGGGTCCACAGGTGAGTCCAGTGTCATATGACCCTCCAAAGATCTTTGTGAAGGGTACGTTTGTCACATGTACATTATTAAGTGTCACTCCAACAATTCTATAATGGTTTCATATTCTGGAAACTTCACACTGAATCGCTCCTAAAATACCTTTTCATCCAGAACAGTTTCATTTCTTGCACATTACCTGTGGGGTTGCGTGCAAACATCATGGTGAAAGGGGAGACTGTGCCAGGGGTGAAGGGACATGTGCGGAAGTGAAAGAGGAAGCGGCTCAACTCCTGATCCCACGTGCTTGGATTCTCTGCGCAGAAGTGGTCCAGCATTTCACCTGCAAGGAAAAATATACAGTAATCTTCCCAATATCCGATGTAATACAGCCAAAGGCATGTCCAGAGAGTGGGTTTGTCCGGATACTGGGACCCTGCCTCCTGGACTGGTACTTATTGACCCTAACCCTGCCTAACTTTGAAAGCCACCTAAATAACTCCCTACTGGACATGCATAGCACCTATTTAAGACCCTACTCACACAAATAAGAGAAGGAAAGCACAAAATAAGTGAAAAGGACCAGAGAATGAGGAATCAGAAGTGAGTATGGAAAATATTAAGCAGTGTACAGGGTGCTTATGGCACGTCAATGGCCGTTACGAAGATTAACCCACCTCCTCTAAGGTTCTGGCAATGGTGAAAATGCTCTTGAAGTACGTACAGTAATCCAGTTTTGTGCTGCATTTACTTCTTTGCACGGTGAGTCATAATTGTTTAACACTGAACATTTTGTTCTTAATTGCACCATGTCAGTTTCAACTGCCAGTTTGCACTCCACACTTAATCCTTTGCACTCTAAATTATAATTTCTTAACGCTGCACAACACTGTAAATTCCCATGTGGTCTAGTGGCAAGGTATTGCTGTTTATTCACAAAAACGAGCACGTGCGGCATCCATTGCGATGAGCATCTAGTCAGGATGGTAGTTAGGCGGTAACTGGGGAGGGGAAGATGGAAGGGGCCGTGGGTAAACATAGCTGTTTGGTGCTGTGCACCAAGTTCAAATTACGGGTGAAAAAAAATCAGATTTTTTTTATTTTTTATGTTTTTTGGCCATTTTTGGGTTCCAAAGGCCTGGGCTTAAAATGTCCAGGTAGTGGGGTGTCCGGTTATTGGGCGTCCGGATATTAGAGAGGTTACTTTATGTACTGTGAAAATATCTCCATCTATCTATGGTTACATGCCATATTTTGCTAACTTACCTCAAATGGCTGTAGGTGGACAGCTAATTCAGACCATGGTAAGTACTTCCACAAGAACAATGTGTGGCTATAAACTTGGTAACCAGCAACAAAAATCATCACTCTCAGGAAGGAACTTGGCCATAAGTAATGTGCATACACAGTGTATGTCCGAACTGAAACACTCATACCACTGCAAGTCTTACAACAGAACTCTCTCTCTCTCTCTCTCTCTCTTGAAGCACTGACTCTCTCTCTCTCTCTCTCTCTCTCTCTTGAAGCACTGACTCTCTCTCTCTTGAAGCACTGACTCTCTCTCTCTCTTGAAGCACTGACTCTCTCTCTCTCTCTCTCTCTTCCCCTTATTCTTTACAGTTATTTGGAACTAGTATTTTGCAAATATGAGGTATAGGCAGAGGCTGAGGCCAAGATATTTCAGAGGAACTAAGCATACCTATACAAGATATTCCTTTATTACTGCTATATACTATTACTGTACAGTGTACTCTCAATCATCCATCACCATGTTATCTGGCACACATCGTTATCTGTCACAGCCAATGGTTAAATTTAATAAAATTTCCTGGGAAACCCCTAAATCAAAATCCATGCCACTGATCTCATCACCCAAACACAATATCCCAGCAGCTTTACTTGTAACTTGGAATTTTGGCTCACAACAGATGGCTTCATTTCATTCAAATTTCTTACCTATATGGCCCTTTGGTCTTTTTTTTATTATTTTGTGTCAAATATTTAATACAGAGCAGTACTCTGCTGGAGGATCAGATTTAGGGCTGCATGTCTCGCCACCAAAACACTGCTTCTGATGTTGCAAATTGGGAATTCTCTCCTATCCTGGAGTTTATCTCACTTCAGACACCTTTACTACAGTATATTTCTTTCTAATCTGTTACCTGCTTGTCTCTATCTTTTGGTTTCTTCTTATTTTCACATTAAATATGTCCCTCCTTCTCAATACATTTCATATCATTCTTACTCTTCTGCATCTTCTTGCAAAATGCTCAACAACACATCAGCCCCCCACCTTCCCCCAAGGCCACTGCAGTCTACCCACATGTCACATGGCAGCCATATTGTCAATACACAGCTCTGCTTATGATGGAGTTCCTCACCTTTCCTGTCATCGTGGTTCTTAAGCATGTCATGCCACTAACCACACAGGATTCCCCCTTACTCTCTGGTGAATTTATTCCCTCTAACATCTTCTGTTTTATTTTTGTTACTCATGCCTCACCCATCCCTTTCTCTCCTTCCACTTGATTAGGTCTGCCAATCCATTTCTGACTGCCATACTAACCTGCCTCCCCCTGCCTAATTCCATCTCTGGGGGTCATACAGTATGTGTACAGGATACAGTACAGTACAATGACATTTTATCATGCTTATTACAGTATTTAAGGGTATTTTTCTACATGTGAACAGTTATATAGTACAGGTATAGGGTTTTATAGAGGGTTAGATCCCCTTTGGAGGGTTTGAGGGGTATTACATCAATAACTGTCAGTACTGGCTACTAATGCAGGATAACTGATAGTTTACTGTATAGTGCACATTAAAACTGTAAGAAATCTAACACATTTAAGATACACTGCATACAGACACTTTTAACAAAAAACTCACTGAAAATCATCTCAACTCCTGCTGGCAGCTTTACCTCCCCTGAGTACAATGTAAATGAACTTCATATTAGGTTTGCAGCTTGGCCCATGCAGACCTTCACTGTGCCTCATTTGAGATCTGCAGCTTGGCAAAGGTTAAGTGTGAAGGCAGACTAGTTTGGTGTGACGGTGGTTCAAAGGTTGGGTGGAGTGTTACTGTATCCTGGCACAGCCCTGTTACTGTATCTCTTGCTCTTTGGATTGCATGGCATCATTTATACCCTGATGTTATACATTAAAAAGAAATGCACACATCACTGACATTAACATCATCATCATCAACATGCGAATCTTGAGTTGTGGTAGATTTGTGCCATGTTGGGACAAAGTACCAAGTTGTTAGATATGTGTGTGATGGTTACCGGTAATCCTATCATTTCCTTGTTATACTGACCTCCATTTCATTGCTGCTAATGACGTTGTTTTTTCAACTGACGTTCCATTATGATGTGAATGATTTGCTCCTTTAGAGTATCAACAACAGACAGGTGGTTTGGACATGTGGAGAGGATGGGGGATGATAATTGGGTGAGGAAGGTGAGAAGTGTTAATATTGGGGGTGGGGTTATGAGGGGTAGACCGAGAAAGACATGGGACGAGGTCATTAAGTGTGACCTTAGGGTTAAGGGACTGAACAGGGAGGCTGCAATGGATCGTGCAGCGAGGAGAGCTGCCATTAGGTGACCAAGGCCGACACATGCAAGCATGTTGGAGCCTTTAACCCCTTAACCGCGGGGCGTCACTTTCGTGACGCTTGGGAGCAAGGGATCATACCGCGGGGCGTCGCTTTTGTGATTCTGTGTTATTTTGAATTCACCCGGGCTTTCAAGTGGGGGCTTGTATCATCTATCAGTACTGACAATGTCCAACACTAGTCAGCACTCCTAATCTCATCTGTACTCCCATCCATTGTTGACAATTTAGCCATTTCTCCCTGTTCTTGACTCCCCTCCCTACCCCCCCTCCATTACCCTATGCTCTCGCCTGCCCGGCCATGCTACGCTAAGTAAATCTTCCCTGGAATTTTTCACTGATTTCATCCATTGAAATAAGCCCTATGTCGTATTCTTATACCAAATAATATATACAAGAAAGAAATCAGGTAAGTGAGAGTGCCATACACCTGGAATTGGCTAATTATCACCTGACAACACCTCACATGCACTCGTTCGCTAATTTTCGCTGTTTTTTTCCCCTTGAAATATGCCGTATAATCTATTTTCGTTATAAATATACATGTAAGGAGAGAAGGGAGAAGCCTAAGTGATATTTACATTCACCTGGAACTACCTAATTTATAATGTATTGTCTAGATTTCCTGCCAATCATATCAGTGCTACACAAAGCTGTTTCAAGATTTAACATTGGTAGCTCTGATTATATATCTCCTAAGTAGGCCTCTAATCTATTTTCGTAATAAATATACATGTAAGGAGGGAAGGGAGAATATTTACATTCACCTGGAACTACCAAATTTATAATGTATTGTCTAGATTTCCTGCCAATCATATCAGTGCTAGACTTAGCTGTTTCAAGAAGTAATATTGGTAACTCTGAATAACCCCTAAAGCAGGCCTCTAGGCTGCCCCTGCGTTATCAGTGTACTCTCATCGTCCGAAGTGAGAGGACGTATGTTTCAACTTGCTGACTTCAAGGCCTTTTTTCACCACCATGCAAATGGCTCTGTGACCTTTACCCCCTACTAAACCTTGTGTGGAAAGAGGTAAAGGGCTGACAATTGATAAAAGAGTGACTACGATCTTTCTATTGAGTAAAACAGTGCAAGTGGAATTGTAAATAATGTGTAAATAATGTGTAAACAGCAAGTGAAAGTAATGAATGTAAATATACGTGAACAATGGAAAATAGTTTTATAAGTTATTTCAAGTGACAGTGCACAACACAGTGTAAATAAAATAGAAATGTAAATAACGTAAATAAAATAGAGAACGTAAATAGAAATGTAAATGAGTAGTATTATAAGAATACGAGTATATACCCTAGGAGTAATGAAAGTGAAAGTTTCACTCTAGCATGTCTGAATGCTATGAGTTATGAGAGTGAAGATGAAAGTGACATTCACACTCAATGCCAGTATACAGGACGAGAAAGTGAATGCTACGTATTTTACTGAAAGAAATTGAATCCCTACAGTGACAATAAACTAATACTACTGAAGGAAACTTATGGATAAAGACTGTAGATATATATAAGTGTTATATAGTAATAGAAATATAAAGTGTGAGGGGTTTTATGAATAATAAATGACAGACTACCATGAGCGAACTAGTGCCAGTGCGACGATCAGACGCGCTCGTAATTTCCATTGCTTTCACAGTGTTTTTTTTTTAGTATGGATCCCAAACTACTTGAAAATTGTAGAATAGTGTTTATAGTGTTTGTATCTGGCTGTGGTAATCATATTACGGGTTGTCGGGAAGTGTAAAGTGGAGACTTCGTTACCCTACTTCAGAGGTCTCCACAAGTCCTACGGTAACCGACGAAGGCTCAACAATCATTCCAGGAGAAAGCTGAAGGTATGTGCCATAAGCATATGTAATTTTATTATTCTAGGACTAATAACTGATTTTTGGCAAATATTTTTTGAGAGTCTGTCGGAGCCCAAATAACCCCGCGGCACACGCAAGTTATTGGTAAACAAGCCCGCGGTGTAGGGGTTAAAAACGAAACGAAATGAAACAGGCTACTATTGTTGCAGTCAGTGTAGTCAGATTTGTCAATTATATGTGTGGGTGGAAGCTCTCTTGTTTGAAAGGTGACAATTACTGCACCTGTTTTTTCAGCAAGTAGCTTCAAGGGTCTCCTACTCAGCCACTGCCTCATATGCCACCTAACTACCCTAGCCCTTTATTACGAAAGAACCAATGGTTGTCCTTGCACAAGTGACAGACTGCTCTGTCACTCACTGTAGACTGGAGATTATAATGCTTTCACACTGTTCAAGAGGGGGCAAAGGTGATTAATCACTGTCTGACACCTCACCCTGTGGGGGAAAAAAAAAAAAAAAAAAAAAAAACTTTTCTTGAGGTTAAGGTACAGTACATTGCTTCCAGAATTAAATTATACTGAGAACATTTCCATCACTGCCAACAATTCCTGCATTTCCATCACTGCCAACACTTCCCATATTGCCATAATCTCTCATACTGCCATTACTGTTAAGACTTCTTGCATTTCCATCACTACGAACACTTTCCATTTCCATCACCATTAACACCAGCTGGTCAATCAAGGTTGTCAATGTCTAGATCATGGAAAATCTTCCTTCGCCATGTCTACAAATTCTTGATCACTGTCTATGAGGCTGGGTCATTTAACCGAGCCTCGGAGCCCGGGGAGGGGGGGGGGGCAATAAATGCCCTCACCATCCACCCCTCTCCCGGTGACAACCCAGCGAGATGCCTGGATCTACTGTCTGACTCATTTCTTCTTCATTTCTGCAACATTCATGGCCTTTCCTCTAACTTTCTCTCTGTTGAACACCACCTCTCTTCCTCTAAACCTCACCTTCCCACTTTCTAACTGAGACTCAGCCATCTGAGGAAACTGACAGCAAAACCTTCTCTGTATCCTCCTACTTCCTCTATATTCATTTCAAAACCAAAAGTGGCTGTTGTGTGTACGTATGCAATGACTTAGCTTGCTCTTGTGTTCCTTAACTTGATTCCCCTGAATTCTCTATTCTCTGGCTTTGGCTTTCCTGTCATTCTCTGACTAAATATATCTATGCTTTTTTACTCATCCCCTAATTCTACTGACTATCAAAAATTCTTCGACTATCTTACTTCTATGATGGAACACACCCTATCCATTTCTCCTTTCTCTGAAATCTCAACTCTAGGGGATTTCAATGTTCACCACCACCACCTTTTGCTCTCTTCTCCTTCCACTGATCCACCTGGTGAACAAGCCTACATCTTTTCTATCCTTAATGACCTAGTGCAGCTTGTACAGCATCCTACCCTTATCCCTGAACGCCTTGGAGAGAGTTCCAACATACTTGATCTCTTCCTTACAACTAATCCTTCTGCTTACACTGTTAATCTTTTCTCTCCTCTGGGCTCCTCCAATCAGAATGTTATCACCTTAACCTGTCCTACTGCGCCAGTGTGGCCTGTGGACCCTCCAAAGAAACGTCAGTTGTGACACTTTGGAGATGCTGATTCCAGGGCCCTTAGACAGTACCTCATTGACTCTCCTTGGAATGATTATTGCTTCCATGGCCGAGAGCCATCTGGGTGTGCCATGTACATTATGAAGGTTATTCTCTCAGGCATGGAAGCATATATTCCTTTCTCATACCCCTTGACTTAAAAAAAAAAAAAAAAAAAAAAAAAAAAAAAAAACTTTGGCTTAATCACACTTGTTCTAATGTTGTCCCCAACAATGAGAAGGTCTACAAAAAGTACTGGAGCCAACCCACCCCCAAACTTCATCTTTTTTATGTTTCTGCCCGGAATCGTGCTGTCTGTTCTTCGCTCTGCTAAAAATAATTTCATACGTACTAAATGCTCTGAACTCTCCAAATCGAATTCTTCCCTCTCCTTCTGGCACCTTGCCAAAAACTTTTCTAATAAGTTTACCTCATCATCCTTCCCTTCTCATTTCCACTCTGATGGTCCTGTAGCTATTTCTTCTACTGATAAAGCAGAACTCTTAGCACAGACTTCCAATATCACCTTAGACAATTCCAAAGTTGTTCCTCCATCTCTTTCCCTCACTAACTTCCTCGTGACTGACATTAAAATGTCTTCAATTGATGTATTTTCTGCCATCACCAGTGCAATATTAACAAGGGATAAGTACACAAAGGAAGGGGCAACATGACAACTGACTGATATAAGATATTACCAAATTCTTGAAAACTATTAAGGCACCAAATAAAGCCTGAAGCACAAGAGTATTGTTACCAATAACTAACCTGCCCATGCACATTCACGAGACTCCTCCTGCAATGTGAACAGAAAGCTCTTCTGGGCTTCTTCTGAGTCAAAGGGCACCAGGTTCCTTAGAGTCTCCTGGGCTCGATCAAACTTCTCTCGGTAGCAGGCCTGCATCTGTTCAAACATCTCAGAGCTCATTCCTACAACCTGTGCACAAAACCAGTAGAATAAATTAGTGATGCAAAAACAAAGAAGTGTACCAGTAACAGACCATGAAGCAAAGTGTACTGCACATACATTGTATACATTTTGTATAGCAGCATTCCAAGTTTACATAAGACAGCCTTCCTCACTGGATGGCTGCTCTCAAGTTGCAGTCATTTGTATCATCTCTGTCAAATTCCCTAACTCTGTTCTCCTGTGTCTCCCTGAATGGTCACTCCCATCTATGTCCAGATTTGTGCACCAGGTCACCTAATATCTCTCACAGATTCAATTTACATATTCAAGCAGTCTTAGACAACCTCTATGCATTACCTGGCTCATCAACTTTACATTAAAATCTTCTCTTAATTATCCATACAATCTTTGTCACTCAGTACTGAAGTATACATCCCTCTCAAAAGCATCTCAACTCAAGGTATCCCTACACTAACAATGAAGAAACACTTACATACCCACTTCACACATAGGGCAATACAACAACTCGGTCAGAAAATAATTAGCACCCCCTCCCTACATCCAGTCATCAGAGGTATCCCCAGAGAGTAGTTCACCTCACTAGGCTTAGCTCAGATCATGACCCAGCCCTCCAGTTATCAGATTTGATCTGGGATGATTGGAATAACAGAAGACGCATGCCCCACTTGTATAATAAATCCACACAATGTAAAACATTTAATGAAGCACAGCACAGCATATGCTACACTAAGACCTAAGATATAACATCAGTGGCACAATGAATTTACTGTATGAGGAAACCCTACAAGACCTGAGGCTTATCTGCTGCTAACATGTCTTTTGATGGGTGTACTTGGTCAGGCAGACCAGGGTTAAGAATCAACAGCATCCATCTCACACTATCATCTGTAACTGCCTACATTTCAGTACCATAAAACAATATGATTCTCAAACACAATGCATATAACTTTCCATTCACAGAATAGTCATTTTTCATCAGCAACGAGGACCAGAGCTCTGACCACTGTTTACTCATGTGACTGAATTAGCCGATACACCTCCCAAGCACTAAACATGTTACCTATACTCTAAAACTCAGTAGACGGTCCCTACTTATGAATGGTCGACTTACGATTTTTTGGCTTTACGAATGTAGAAATTGCATTTTAAAATTTGAATTTATGATTTTTTCCCGGGCCAGCGATATGCGGTACGGTGCAGCGGCAGCAAGCAGTCCCAGTCTGCTCGTGCAGTTGTTTGTGTAAACAATCAATGCTCCAATGCTCTACAGTGTTCTGTGTTGCCAGCTTTTTATTTTTTTTTTAAATAACCCCTTGTATCTACATTGTGTTTTGTGCATCCATCATGTCTATGTAATGCCCATCTGTCTCTCCTGCTACTGGTGAGAAGAAGAGGAAGGCAATTACTCTTGAGATGAAACTTAGTTGCCCAGCATGAAGGCAGCAAGACTGTAGGTTCAGGAACAATTACCCATCAGGAAGATTCCCTGTCATTTATTTACAAACAATTTGCTTAGCAAGTAAACTAGCTTTTGTGTTATACTGATTATGAGTGACTCTACACAGTGTGACGTGCCAAATGGTTTCCTGTACACCAGGGAACCATTTACTACACTGGGTGGTAACCACATAACCAAATTACAGCACCTGGTGGCTTGGTGGGTAATTAAGGCACTGCGATTGGATTAAGCCTGTGCAGGTTTATATCCAAGGGGTGGTTGGGGTTTATAGCTCCTATAATGCCACTCAGGGATTAGTGAGGCTGATCACTCTCATCTTAAATGTCAGGACCAACTCGCTTAGCCCCAGGCTCCTATGCTCCTCATGAGGCAATGTAGGATTGCATGATGGATGGATGAGTAATAAAAATGATTATGGTTTATTTATTGTTTTTATTAAAAATGTAAAATGTGGCATCAAGTGGCTGGTATTAATGAAAAAATAATAATTGTGCATCCATCATGTCTATGCAATGCCTATCTGTCTCTCTTGCTCCTAGTGAGAAAAAAAGATTAAACTTAAAATGAAGATTAAACTGAGACTAAACTTAATACAGATGCCAAGCATGAAGGCGGCAAGCCCATAATGGCCATCACGCAAGAATCTGGACTTTCGCAATTGACGATCTCAATACAGTAATCAATAAATAACATGAGATATTCAACACTTCATTATAAAATAGGCTCTGTGTTAATGATCCATCCACTCACTCAATGTAGTGCTGCTTTGGGTGTCTGCCATTTCTTCTCTTCCTTCCTTCCTCTTCTGTCTTTCTTTTCTTCATACTGTATTTTCCTCTACCTTCTGCCTATGGGTGATTCTACACTCCATGACAAGCCAAATAGTTTCCTGTACACCAGGAAACCATTTACTACATTGGGTGGTAACCATATAACCAAAATATGGCACCTGGTGGTTTAGTGGGTAATTAAGGTGCTCCACTTGGACTGAGCCTGTGTAGGTTTACATCCAAGACGTGGCTGAGGTTTATCGCTCATGTTATGCCACCCAGGGATGAGTGAGGCTGGTCACTCTCATATTAAATGTCAGAACCAACTTGCCTAGTCCCGGGCTCCTACACTCCTCATGGGGCAACATAGGATTGAATGATGGATGGATGAATGGTAATGATTTTGCCCAGCTGTAGGCTAATGTTTGTGTTCTAAGCATGTTAAGGTAGGCTTGGCTAGGCTATGATCTTCAGTTGGTTAGGTGTATTAAATGCATTTTTGACATTAAATGCATATTTTACTTACAAAAAAGTCGACTTACTAGCAGCTTCTCAGAGCATAACCCATTCATAAGTAGGGGACCACCTGCCCTACACAGTCACAGTCCCCACAGCAAAAAAAATATCAACTGTGGATAGCCTATACAATCTCACATTTAACTAGTTGTAGCTTACACTCAATCCTTGACATCAACGAATCTCTTATGTACTATTGGCAACATATGAACCTGGTACGGTATAGGAGTGTGGCTTGGGTCAGGGAGTTGGTATGCCTGCAGCCCATGACGTATTCACACATTTGTTGTGTCTATAGGAGGATGAATGAATGAATGGTTTGCCAATCACTTTTTAAAACTGACACGTAGCTACTAGCAAAAGTAACCATACTAGTGTTTTTCAATATTGTCATAGCTCATTTTGTTTATAGATAAACTTCAACTGCAGTGATAACAAGATGATATAAAGAGATTTCCGTATCATAGATTGATCTAGCCGGTGCTCACATACCTTAAATCGCTCCTGTCTTGCCTTGCCAGATGGTGGAGCACACTCTTCATCAATGATTTATTTTATACAAAAATGAAATTGTTTCCATAAACTGTATACTACCATATTCTGTTTGTAAAAGTAATAAATCACACGAAGATGTGGTTACTGGCAGCTACCGCCTTCACAAATCGAAATCCTCTCTCCCCTTTTTGCCAACTCTCGTTGCTGGAAACTCACTTCCATCTTCCTCTCCCCCCACTTCCTCCCTCGAACCCCCTACCTCTCTCACTCTCCCCTTCCCCCTCTAAATGCCAGTTCCTTTACCTCTTACCACCTGGCTCAGTGAATAAGGCCGCAGAACCTGTTCTCCTTACCTCTTAAACCTATAGTGGTTATCTGCCTTAATAACCCCACTGCTTTCATTTAGCCATTGCTATTGACAGTCTCTCTCTCTCTCTCTCTCTCTCTCTCTCTCTCTCTCTCCATTACCCAGGCCAATTCACCCCAGATCTTACCCAAGCTGTGTGTCACCAGGCCATAGTGCCACAGGGTGCTCCAAGGGGGAGCGGGGATAACTGGGTAGCCACTAACTTCTAAGTTGCTGTCTCTTTGATGGGTATTCTTTTAGGGTTAATGATCGTTTGAAGTTGTTTGCATTACAGTTTTAGGACGTTGCCAATATTTATCACAAACCTAGCACAGAGCAGAAATGTATATTATGAACCAGCACGAGGATACTCTCGTCCTACTAGGTTGAACTGCTGGCAAGCGAGAAAGTGGAAAGGCTATAAGGAAGATTGGGAATACTCTAGGAATATCAGAGATAACACTTTCATTATGGCTGATGCATTGGGTATGACGTGGAAACCTGAACATCAAACAAAGAGAACGACCTCCAAGGAAGACCACAGCCAAAGATGATCGACAAGTACGAGAAGCTGCAGAAAGAAACCTTTTACCAACGCGGCGGCGATACAAGAACAACTACAGCTAGATGTGACTGTTCAGACTATGTTGTCGATGGTGTTCACCACAGGACACCTGCCAAAAACACACCAAATAACACCAAGGCACTGTGAGGGCAGGTGTAGATTCGCAGAGAACCATGTGCAGGAAGATCTTATTTACTGGGCTCGTGTTATATTCACCAACAAAAAACATTCTCAACAACAAGCGGGAAGGCACACTGCTGAAGGAGAATAACAGCAGGTTTAATATTGCAAAAGGCATCACATATGCCTGTTTATATGCAAGTAAATGTGAGTGTATTTCACTTAGGTACTGACTGAGACATATCTACTGTGTAAATCAGAACATATTCCATATGCATGCAAAGTTGGTTTCAAAGCAAACAATAAGAAGAGCTCAGAGTGAAACATCTGTGCCACACAATTTGTCTATGGTCGTAATTTTTGAACCTATCCTGTAACCTTTACCTTCGACTGAGTATCATAAAATCCAGTTACTTTATGTATGGACCCTCAGCCACTCAACAAATACTGGTACGAATTCGATTAGAGACGTCTTGGTTGACCTTACTTATGATGCTGACCTTTATTATTTTCCTTGAAATACAGTCACTTCATCCCTGTCTGATCTTAGACCCTCCCAGGCTCTGTCAATATCCAGTAGCCAGCTGAGACAAAGGATCGAATCATAGCCATTACCTCTGTCCAGCAGTTCAAAATATTATTCACTTCATCCTATGCTCATCCTCAACTTTATTACCACATTTGGTCTGAATCTGGTTAAAAAAAAAAAAAAAAAGTTAATTGATCACGCACTAGATATATGACCTTGTTTGGACATAATTCAATAATCTGTGATACTTTGTTCAGTAGGATTTCCATAATACAGTATTGCCACAAGCGGAGGGACTGACAGGCGAACCAAAATTACTTAAGCACATACCCACTTGCATAACACGCAGGGTGTAACAACACACCAAATAACATTTGTTCTATTTTCCCAGTAACAGATACAATGGTCAAAACATCTTTTAAAAAAGCAAGTAGTGGGCATGTCTTGCGTAACATGTGGGGATGGTATGTCTTCATGGGATGAGTTGTCTCTCTCCCACTGACGGACCCTTTACAACAATAAATATCTTGAAATTCTTGAATAGGAATTTCTGCCTTCTCTCCTTGAGCAGGACTACCCTTTTCCCGGGTGGATAATGTCTGCCCATGACAAATGCCCTGTGCACACATCCCACATCTCCCAGAGATGGTTTGACGAACACCTCAACCTGGAACTACTGGACTTGACGAGTCGGGGTTGTGATATGCCCAATTGAAAGCCTGTAGGGCAACATAGTAAACACGTGGGAAGAAGAAGGGGAATGAACGACACAGCAGGCTGTGATTGTTGCAAATAGTGGGTGGACTAAATGTTAGATACATAAAGGTTTATAGCTATATTCATAAACAAGGTGTCTACAGCAGCCTTAGAAAGCGCTGAATTTTCCTTGTTAGATAACTGTATAACTACTGTGTCTCCTACACGGTCATGATGTTCATATGCAGTTAGGCTGCATAATGTGAAATATATTTTCTAGGTTAAAGTACTGTCATTAAATATACCTTATCTTTGCAGATACTTTAACAACATATCTGTACTAGCGAAGGAGAGGGTGAATATCAGGCAAGGTACTGTCAGATATAAATGGCACACAAAAACTGTTATCATCCATCTATGATGTATGAATGTCATACAGTATTAGCATACATGGTGGAAAAATCAGCAGAATTTTTACGTCATTCAGTCAAAAACACATTGCCTCATGTATTGCTGGTACAGTGTCATGCAGTTATACATAACCTAGATAAATTTATTCTACCATTAATCTGTTTGCATATGACAGGAAGGAATTAACACAAATGGTAAGCGATAAAATAATCAGAATTATAAGGGTGAAATCATCCCCTCCCCCCTCCCTTTTTAACCCCTTAACCGCGGGGCGTCACTTTTGTGACACCTGGGAGCAAGGGATCATACTGCGGGGTGTCGCTTTTGTGATTCTGTGTTATTTTGAATTCACCCGGGCTTCCAAGTGGGGGCTTGTATCATCTATCAGTACTGCCAATGTCCAACACTAGTCAGCACTCCTAATCTCATCTGTACTCCCATCCATTCTTGACAATTTAGCCATTTCTCCCCGTTCTTGACTCCCCTCCCTACCCCCCCTCCATTACCCTATCCTCTCGCCTGCCCGGCCGTGCTACGCTAAGTAAATCTTCCCTGGAATTTTTCACTGAATTCATCCATTGAAATAAACCCTATGCCCTATTCTTATACCAAATAATATATACAAGAAAGAAATCAGGTAAGTGAGAGTGCCATACACCTGGAATTGGCTAATTATCACCTGACAACACCTCACATGCACTCGTTCGCTAATTTTCGCTGCTTTTTTCCCCTTGAAATATGCCATATAATCTATTTTCGTAATAAACATACATATAAGGAGGGAAGGGGGAAGCCTAAGTGATATTTACATTCACCTGGAACTACCTAATTTATAATGTATTGTCTAGATTTCCTGCCAATCATTCCAGTGCTATACATAGCTGTTTCAAGAGCTAACACTGGTAGTACTGAATATCCCCTAAGTAGGCCTCCACCCGGCCCTCCCTTATCAGTTTACTCTCATCTTCCGAAGTGGAGGTATGTCTGTTTCCTCTTGCTGACTTCAGGGCCTTTTTCACCCCCATGCAAAGGGCCCTGTGACCTTTACCCCCTACTAAACCTCGTGTGGAAAGAGGTAAAGGGCTGACAATTGATAAAAGAGTGACTACGATCTTTCTATTGAGTAAAACAGTGCAAGTGGAATTGTAAATAATGTGTAAACAGCAAGTGAAAGTAATGAATGTAAATATAAGTGAACAATGGAAAATAGTTTTATAAGTTACTTCAAGTGACAGTGCATAACACAGTGTAAATAAAATAGAAATGTAAATAACGTAAATAAAATAGAGAACGTAAATAGAAATGTAAATGAGTAGTATTATAAGAATACGAGTATATACCCTAGGAGTAATGAAAGTGAAAGTTTCACTCTAGCATGTCTGAATACTATGAGTTATGAGAGTGAAGATGAAAGTGACATTCACTCTCAATGCTAGTATACAGGACGAGAAAGTGAATGCTACGTATTTTACTGAAAGAAATTGAATCCCTACAGTGACAATAAACTAATACTACTGAAGGAAACTTATAGATAAAGACTGTAGATATATATAAGTGTTATATAGTAATAGAAATATAAAGTGTGAGGGGTTTTATGAATAAAAGAGTACCAAGAGCGAACTAGCGCAAGTGCGACGGTCAGACGCGCTCATAATTTTCATTGCTTTCACAGTTTTTTTTTTTTTGGAGTATGGATCCCAAACTACTTGAAAATCATAGAGTAGTGTTTATAGTGTTAATATCTGGCTGTGGTAATCATATTACGGGTTGTCGGGAAGTGTAAAGTGGAGACTTCATTACCCAACTTCAGAGGTCTCCACAAGTCCTACGGTAACTGACGAAGGCTCAACAAACATTCCAGGAGAAAGCTGAAGGTATGTGCCATAAGCATATGTAATTTTAATATTCTAGGACTAATAACTGATTTTTGGCAAATATTTTTGAGAGTCTGTCGGAGCCCGAATAACCCCGCGGCACACGCAAAACATCGGTAAACATGCCCGCGGTGTAGGGGTTAAAGAGAACATATGGAAGGTCGGTGTTGAAACCTGCAGATGAAATGAGGGGAAGAGACGAGAGAACTTGGTAGGGAAATGAATATTATCTGTTTACTAGGACTGAATGGGGGATGCAGCGGCAAGGTTGATAGGTCTGTTGTTCCAATGGACACAGGTTTGTATCTTGGTTGAGGCAGGGAGCAGTATATAAGTATGAATTTCGTTAAAAACAGACTTTAATGATTTAGTTACCATAAGACCTGCTGACATGTCACAAAAACACCCAAACTAATACTAATACACCAGAATGAAACAACCTAAAATGGACGGTGGGTACTAGCACCGAAATGGTGTCATATGGAGATGAATGGTTTACAGGAAAACTGCTGAACCTCAGGGAATGGGCTCTTAACCCTATGTTTTGAGTTATAAAAAAAAAAAAAAAAAAAAAAAAAAAAAAAGTAAATTACATTAAGTAGAGCACTTCTCTTTGCAGTAGTCCGCTATAGGCTGCTCCTGCTGCCATTGATGATGATGATGGCCCATTTGACCTGGACACAGGATTAGCCAGTATGCCTTTGTATGTGTTATACACGATCATCTGTAATCCCAACGTATACAACAACAGACTACTTATCATAATCACAAACATATAAACGACACCTATGCTGGTTTACTTTTATACAGCCGAACACTTCAAATTGGGAAGATTCGATCCCCAGTGCGAGAATGGAGGCTAAATCTCCAACTTCCGTTCTAGACCACAGGGGTATTGGTTGCACGTCAACTGGGGTTGGAGAGGCCTCTTTTGGAAATTGTGCCATGCAGCTATGGGCGACGGAGAAGTGGAACACATGTGGGAGGCTCTCATTACCGTGTGTTGATGGTGCATCTCTTTCCAGTGGGACTCTGCTGTGACAAATTATGACAAGCAAGAGTCATGCACAATCTAGATCGATCTGATGAAACAGCATTGCCAATACACGTTGTTCTTACAGTTATGTTATTACACATATGAGTTATGAATGAAATATATGGGTGAACTATCATCACAACCAGTATATTACAATTATTGCAGAGGGAATATATAGGTCATACTAATACACCATTACAACACCTTGAACCTCTCCATAGTTCTAATAATTTTTTTTTTTTTTTCTAATTCATTTACCCATATCAACACAAACACTGGCTAAAATCTCATTACATCCAGTGCATTATATTTATCCTACTATGCACGTAAACAAATACACATCAAAGAGGCAGGGACATAGAGGTTAGTTACTTCCACACTATCCTTGCCTGCCCCCAGAGCACCCTGTGGCACTACGGCCTGGTGACACACAGCTTAAGTAAGATCTCGGATGAATTGGCCAGGGCGATGGAGAGAGAGAGAGAGAGAGAGAGAGATTGTCAATAGCAATGGCTAAATGAAAGCAGTGGGGTTATTAAGGCAGATAACCACTACAGGTTTAAGAGGTAAGGAGAACAGGTTCTGCGACCTTATTCACTGAGCCAGGTGGTAGGAGGTAAAGGAACTGGCATTTAGAGGGGGAAGGGGAGAGTGAGAGAGGTAGGGGGTTCGAGGGAGGAAGTGGGGGGAGAGGAAGATGGGAGTGAGTTTCCAGCAACGAGAGTTGGCAAAAAGGGGAGAGAGGATTTCGATTTGTGAAGGCGGTAGCTGCCAGTAACCACATCTTCGTGTGATTTATTACTTTTACAAACAGAATATGGTAGTATACAGTTTATGGAAACAATTTCATTTTTGTATAAAATAAATCATTGATGAAGAGTGTGCTCCACCATCTGGCAAGGCAAGACAGGAGCGATTTAAGGTGTGTGAGCACCGGCTAGATCAATCTATGATACGGAAATCTCTTTATATCATTTTGTTATCACTGCAGTTGAAGTTTATCTATCAACGAAATGAGCTATGATAATACTGAAAAACACTAGTAAGTATGTTTACTTTTGCTAGTCTTCTAATATATGATTCATAGCTACATGTCAGTTTTACAAAGTGATTGGCAACCCATTCATTCATTCATTCATTCTCCTATAGACACAACAAATGTGTGAATACGTCACAGGCTGCAGGCGTACCAACTGCCCGACCCAAGCCACACTCCTATACCATACCAGGTTCATATGTTGCCAATAGTACATTTGGACTATTCTCAGTTCATTCTGATCCTAGTCTAGTAAGAGATGCAAGGAGAGAGAATGGATATGACTATGATGATGAAAAGAGTAATGGGCAGGACTCTGAGTGAAAGATGGTATAAATGGCCAAGATGGTTTAATACAATGAGTAAATATGTGATACAGCAAAGTACTGAACTTAAGAGAGAAAGAGAATTATTAAAGTAAACCCTCGTTACAATGAACCTCGATTTAAAGAATTTTGGCTTTACAGTAACACGCTTGCTGAACCAACCAAACAATCTTATACCAAATAAGGTTCAACATAAAGGAATGATGCAACTGATTGACCAACCTACAGCTTCAGTCTTGCCTGCCCTACATTATGAAATAGCTTCTACCACCACTTTGCCAATTACCTAGTTGATCCCATCTTCAAAAGCTTTCAGCCTCCACCATGAAAATGTCAAGAAAAAACACCTCGACCCTGTTCGCGATCTGTCTCCATACCTGCTCTTGCAGTATCCACATCGGAGTTACCACAGTACCACCAGATTTCAGGCCGCCTCTTTGACATAAAACTGTAATCATCATCCTCAAGGCCTACTTGTGACGTGATGCCAATTATCGCAATGCCAACAGTTCAGTGCCGTGGCTGATTTTGGAACAGACTTTCTGCATCCTAAGCACCAGGTCTTATTACCCATGTCAAGCACAATGAGATGCCTGGGTAGTCCCAGGCAGTACTAATACTGAATTAACATACACCAGAAAGAAAGGATACAGACAAGAAAGAAAAAACAACAAATGAAAACAATGAAAAACTGCTAGATGTTAAGTAGCACCCTTCCCATTGGTTCCCCTTGCACAGACATCAAGTGTACTAACAGCGCACACCACATGAAGGTGGGGACAGGCTACCCTACCTCTTACAGATAAGGGTAGGGACAGTTGCTAATACAGTAACTTTTCCCAATACCAAGTGGCAAAACAGATGGCCAAGCCATGCACAACAGCACAACTTTATTGATTATGATAATACAGTCACGCCTTCTTATACAATGATAATGTGACAACTGAAAACCCATCGCATAGTGATTTATCATATAGCAAAATCAATATTACATGGGTTCATTGGGGATAGGGAGGGGGCCTATAATTACAGTCTAAAATCTCAAAAACCTTTCTAGATTTTAGGCTTACCCTTTGGCATCCTCAGTAGCACCAAACTTTCCACTAAGGGTAGCATCCTTGCCAGGCATGATTTCCAGGACAAAGTTTCAGTATTTCACACACAAAAAGTTACCGCTTCACTTAATATGGCACACTGCAATATTTGTTACGCATCTAACATCCCCCTTTGCTGACCTTTTCAGTGTGACAGTAACATGGAGAGTAGACCAGCATACTCTCCCAAACATTTCCTCTAACTATCTATGCACTACACCACATGCACTTTACATTTCACACAACGTATCCCACTACGTTACAGGGGTTGGTGCCAGCAAGGGCATGCGGCCAGAAAACTTTGCCCCCGCTACCTAGTGGCGGACTTCTGGGGGGAGGCGTGGCGGGGGTTCCGCCGGCATAGATCATGGGTCCAGGGCGAGATGGGGCTTGGGCCTGTGCTAGAGGGTACAGGGCTTTGCGGTTCCCAGGCTGCCGCTTCCGCCCAATAGAGAGGGGCCCGAACCTGGGAGTAGCGACCCAGGAGGCTGCCCTATCAGTGGGTGTATAATGACGAGATAGTTGCAGCGCCAAGACGCGCTTGGAGGGTGACCCTGCAGCTGTCCTGGCAGGGTGCCCCGAGGCCACTACCACAGCCACTGGTAAGCTGGTGGGCTAGGGGTCCCAGATCCATTGCCTGGACCTGGGATTGTGCAGTGAGTGGGACCTGTGCTGTGTCTGTCCCCATTTATTAATACCGAAGATGACAAAACAAAAAAGGTTTCAAAGCAAGCCTGAGGACAGTAAATCACCCATGGGGATGAAGGTGGGTTCATGGAATGTGGGAAGTTTGAGGGGAAGAGCAGGGGAAGTCGTTGAGGCATTCAGTAGGAGGTGGGTGGATGTGGCGTGTTTGCAGGAAGTCCGGTACAGGGGTGGATCAGCCAGAAAGATTGTTGGGAGGGACTGTTGCTGTAAGTTGTTTTGGCAGGGAGGGACAGACGGATATGGAGGTGTTGGTGTGATGGTTGCGGAGAAATGGGTGGAATATGTTATGAATGTTTTGAGAGTAAGCGATAGGATACTGGTAGTGAAAATTCTGTTGGGAAGAAAGATAGCTGTGATTATATCGGCATATGCTCCACAGCCAGGATTGGATGAATCAGAGAAAGATAGACTTTGGGATGATTTAATACATGTAGTGGGTGGTATGCGGGATGATGAGATAGTGATTTTGGGAGGGGACTTAAATGGTCATGTAGGTGAAGCAGCACAAGGTTATGAAGGAGTGCATGGGGGATGTGCAGATGGTCTAAGGAATGCAGAAGGGGAAAGGATACTCGAGTTTGGGGAGGCAACGGACATGATTGTGTGCAACACATATTTTAAGAAAAGAGACAGTAGGTTAATTACGTATGAGTCTGGGGGAAATAGCAGTCAGATAGATTATTTTCTGGTTAGGAGGGCCGATAGGAGGTTAGTGAGGGATGTTAAAGTTATAGGAAGTGAGGAGTGTGTGCAGTAGAACAAACTATTGATTTGTGATATGGTGCTTAAAGAACATGTGATGAAAAAGAGGACTTATGTACCTACGAGGAAAATATGGAAGCTGAAAAACCAAGTAGTAAGGGATGCCTTCTATAGCGAGTTTAGGAAAGTGGTGGCTGAACAGGGAGCTGTAGACAGAGGCGTTAATGAACAGTACAGAGCCCTCAAGAACAATTTCTTGAGAGTTACTGATGTAACATGCGGCTGGACAAGAGGACCACCAAGACATAAAGTAACCTGGTGGTGGGATGAGGGTGTAGAAGCTGCAATTAAGGAGAAAAGAAGGCTTTTCCAGGAATGGAAGAAGGGTGGTAGCCAAAAGGAATATTTGGCTGCCAAGTGTAGGGCTAGGAGAGAGGTATACAGGGCAAAGTCTGAGTCACAGAGACAATTACTTGATAACCTAAATCATGGGGAAAGGAAAAATATATTTAGGGTGGCAGGTCAGGTGAAGAGGGATAATCGGGATATTATAGGTGAGCAGTGCGTGAAGAATGATGAAGGAAGGGTAGTGGTGACCAGTGAGGATATTTAAAGATGCATGGAGAGAGCATTATAACCGGTTGTTGAATGAGGGGTTTGACTGGGACAGGGAAGGTTTGGAGCCAGTAGATCCAGTGTCTGGCCCTTGGCCTTTGATTGATGCTGCTACTGTGAGTGAGGCAATAGGCAGGATGAGGGTGGGGAAGGCAGCAGGTGTGTCTGGGTTGACTGCCGAAATGTTGAAGGCCTCAGGCGATATAGGGGTGAGTTTAGTCACTGACCTGATAAACAGGATTATTTATGAGTGTGTTGTCCCAGATGATTGGCTGAAGAGTGTAATTGTAAATGTGTATAAAGGGAAGGGTGATGCCCTGGAAAGAGGAAATTATAGAGGTATAAAGCTTTTAGATCAAATAATGAAGGTAATGGAGAGAGTTTTAGAAGGTATGATTAGAGAAAGAGTGAATATTGATGAGATGCAGTTTGGGTATATGCCAGGTAGGGGGACCACTGATGCCATATTCATTGTTCGACAGCTTCAGGAAAAATATATTGGTAGGAGAAGGGATCTGTATTTTGTTTTTGTTGATTTGGAAAAGGCCTTTGACAGAGTCCCTAGAGAGGTGGTGAAGTGGGCAATGAGAAAGCTTGGCTTGGAGGAGTGGCTGGTTAGGGTGGTTATGGCCATGTATGTGGGTGCTCACACCCAGGTGAGAGTGAATAGAGATTTGAGTGATGAGTTTTCCGTGAATGTTGGTGTGCATCAGGGGTCAGTCTTGAGTCCCTTGTTGTTTATCATGGTACTTGAAGCCCTTTCACGTGACTTTAGAAACGGACTCCCGTGGGAGTTGTTGTAGGCTGATGATTTGGTGTTGATTGCAGAGAATGAAAGGGAGGTGGAGGAAAGGTTTAGGAAGTGGAGAGATGGTATGGGGCAAAAGGGTTTAAGGGTAAATGCAGATAAAACAAAAGTGATGATATCTAGGGCTGGTGGCGGTACTGTCAAAGACGAGGGAGAGTGGCCATGTGCAGTTTGCCACAAGGGCGTGGGAAGTAATTCCATCTTGTGCGGTGTGTGTGATAAATGGGTGCATAAGAGATGTAGTGGTATCAGAGGTAGACTGCGAGATAATGCTGATTTTATGTGTACGGCGTGCCAGGGTGAGCAGGTGGAGATCGTCAGACGTGAAAGGATTGAACTTGCTGGTGAATCTCTTGAGTGTGTGGAAGAGTTTTGTTATTTGGGAGACATGTTGTGTGCTGGAGGTGGGGCTGGAGCTAGCTCTGTGGCTAGGGTGAGAAGTGGTTGGAAGAAGTTCAGGGAGCTCTTGCCTCTCCTGACATTGAGAGGACTCTCCCTACGTGCTAAGGGGTCTTTGTATGCAGCATGTGTTAGGAGTGTAATGCTGTATGGTAGTGAGACCTGGGCAGTGAAGGAGGAAGACATTTGCCGGCTCAGACGTACAGAAATGACAATGATTAGGTGGATGTGCAGTGCGTCCCTGCGTCCAAGGCCTGGAGGGGCTGGGTTTACAATGGAAGAGTTGAGAGGTAGGATGGGACTGGAGTGTATTGGTGTTGTGATGAGGAGAGGTAGATTGAGGTGGTTTGGACATGTGGAGAGGATGGGGGATGATAATTGGGTGAGGAAGGTGAGAAGTGTTAATATTGGGGGTGGGGTTATGAGGGGTAGACCGAGAAAGACATGGGACGAGGTCATTAAATGTGACCTTAGGGTTAAGGGACTGAACAGGGAGGCTGCAATGGATCGTGCAGCGTGGAGAGCCGCCATTAGGTGACCAAGGCCGACACATGCAAGCATGTTGGAGCCTTTAAAAACGAAAATGAAAACGAAAACGATTCAGACTGTTATCTGCCAATAGCAACGGTGTTTCAATGGCCTTGCACAAACAAAATGGAAGAAACTGGAGATGACCACAGCAAATGTAAACACTGAGAGGCCATTCTGACTCAAGCAATTGACTGCCGGTCTGCATGGGAGGCATCATGTACGCACAGGATTGTTGTACGTGGCCACCAAAATTTTGTACAAGTGAATTTTGCCAACATTTCTGCAAAACTGGGTATAACCTTTGGTTCAACAATCTAGCTATTTGTCACACAGTGAACACATGTATAGTGTGGCCTGAATATACGACTGCATAAAGTTGTACTACAACTAATTACAGTGGAACCTTGAAAATTCAGACATCAAAGTTCAAACTCATCTAAAGTTTGAACACCATAATGTACTAAATCAATGCCATTTTCATATCCACAAAATGACTGAACGATGAGGGGTAGATCCATGACTTACTTCAACAGAAATTCTGTATTTTCAATTCCTGATTCGGAATCCTATACGCCTGCTTAACAGCATGAAAAAAGGGACGATAATGATGATAACAGTGACCACAACAAAGATAAGAAAAATTATGATAACCATAGTGAAAATGATGATGATGATGATCATAATGATGATGATGATGATGATGATGATGATGATGATGATGAAAGACTTGCTATACTACACTATGAAACAAAACTGATGATAACCATGGTGAAAATGATGATGATGATGATGATGATGATGGTGAAAGACTTGCTATACTACACTGTCCTGTACTAAACAAGATGACATTACTCACATGACTCTGGGCAAACCCAAACTGACAGAAGGAATCAAAGATGAAATTAGCACAATGAATTTCCACACCAGCCTCAGGACTGGGCTGGGCCACAATCCACTTGGAGAAGGGATCAACAATGGTAACCAGGAGTTCGTTGCCATACACTGTTCTGCTATATGGACCGTAGATTTTTACCTGTACCTGCAAACATTAACATTAGATGTTAGTTGTATTAGACAATAAATTTGTCATCAAAATCAGATTTAGAATACACACTATAAAGTATTCTTGAATTAAACCTTGACATAAATGAAAGGGCATTATTAGCAGTTTCCACGGCATGTATTAAAGTACTACAGTGTAAAATATCCTAATCTGTTTTCTCCTTGATGATGGGGTTGTGGTAGGATATAGAATCAAGGAAAGAAGAATTATGAGAGTGGGAGAACTATCAATGCCATTTCCTGTGAAAGGAGCCAGGCTATCATTCAAGCCTCTGGAATCCTCATAGTTACACTCTCTAACCATCTCAATGTATGAGGAGCTCTCTTCCATAATGAAAAATCAATCAAATCTGTCAATCCTTGTTCCATATCATATCATTTAAAATGGATTCAGCATGCTTACATGCATTGGCCTCAGTCAACTAATGGCAGCTCTCCATGCTGACCGATCTCTGGCAGCCTTCTTAATCAAGTCCTTTATTGCTGAGATCACATTCTATGACCTCGTCCCAGGTCTTTGTCTTTTTTGGTCTGCCTCTTGCATCCCTACCCTCAATGTTCACACATCTCACTTTCTGCACCCAACTGTCATCCTCCATCCTTTCATGCTCAAATCATCTCAATCTACATCTCTTCACCACAACAATAATATATTCATGGCCCATCCTTCCCCTCAACTCTTTAATTACAGTTCCCTCCCCCCCCCAGGCCTCACATTCAAGGACACACTACACATTCATCTAATAATTGTCATTTCTGTACATTTGAACCTAGGAATATCCTCTTCCTTTATTGCCCAGGTCCCACTAACATAACATACACCATTACACTCCTAACATATGCTGCATACAAGGATCCCTTAGCATGGAGAGAGAGAGCCCTCTCAATGTTAGGACAGGCAACAGCTCCCTGAACATCTTTCTACCATTTTTTATCCTAGCCACAAAGCCAGCCCCACCTTCACACATACCATGTCAAATAATAAAACTCCTCCACATACTCAAGAGACTCTCCCAATCAAACCAATCCATTCATGCCCGTCAATCTTTGCAGCTCTCCCCAATACACCGCACAGACAAAATCAGTATTATTTCACAGCCTACCTCTAATACGACTACATCTCTTAATAATAATAATAATAATAATAATAATAATAATAATAATCCATCCATCCATCATCCAATCCTATGTTGCCCCATGAGGAGCATAGGAGCCCAGGGCTAGGCAAGTCGGTCCTGACATTTAAGATGAGAGTGACCAGCCTCAATCACCCCTTAGTGGCATTACATGAGTAATAAACCCCAACCACCCCTTGGATATAAACCTACACAGGCTCAATCCGATTGGGGCACCTAAACCACCAGGCGCCATAATTTGGTTATATGGTTACCACCCAGCGTTGTAAATGGTTTCCTGGTATACAGGAAACCATTTGGCTTGTCACTCAGTGCTGAGTCACCCATAGGCAGAAGGAGGAGGAAAGAATGAAGGAAAGAATGACAGAAGAGGGAGCGTAAAGTCACCCATAGGCAGAAAGACGAAGAAAGAAAGAAGAAATGAAAGACAGAAGAGGAAAGAAGGATAGAGGAGAGGAAAGGGCAGACATCCGAGAGCAGCACTTCATCGAATGAGTGGATGGTGAGCGTCCCACCAACCACAAGAGATGATGATGATGATGATGATAATAACAATACAGTAATCACTCTAATATCCGGACGCCCAATATCCGAACATCCCCACTATCCGGACATAAGAATGTTTCATACTGTACTTTTTTCTATATTATACTTACCTCATTTCACTCTTTAATGTCCTTTATTGGTGTGAATAGGGTGTTAGGATCTATGCATGTGCAGTAGGAAGGTGTTTTTCTGAGTTAGGCTAGGTTAGGGTCCATAAGTACCAGTCCAGGAGCCAGTCATCAGAATGTTTATTATTGTATGAACCTACTTCTAAACCCTCATTTTATGTTTCTTTTGCACTTATTTCAGTCATTTATGTGCTTATTGGTGTGATTTGGGTCTGAAATAGGTGCTATGCATGTCCAGAGGGAGTTGTATAGGTGTTTCTCTGAGTTAGGGTCCATAAGTACAAGTCCATAAGCTGGGGCCCAATATCCGGACAGAACCAATATCCGGACCTACCTATGGCTCTATTACATCGGATATTGGAGTGATTACTGTATTAATAACCTATCTATCTATCTATCTATTGCCAGATGCCTCAATCCCATTTGGGGTGGCCACAAACAAATTGCCTCCACGTCACCCTGTCCCCTGCCATTTCACTGCCCTGCTCCCAACTCACACCCCCCTCTCTCATATACCTCTCCACCCCATCCCTCCATCTCATCCTCAGCCTCCCCCTCCCTCTTCCCCCCTCCACCTCACTCACATACACTCTCTTCGTCAGTCTTTCACCCTCCATCCTCTCCACATGGCCAAACCACCTCAGTGTGTTCCTCATAAAGCTTCCTATCACATCCACATCCACACCACAACGCTCCTTTATATCCTCATTCGTCAGCCTGTCTCTCCATGTGACTTCATAGGCTCCTCTTAAATAACTCATTTCCACTGCACTCACTCTTGACTTGTGTCCTTCCAGCAACGTCCAAGTTTCACTTCCATACGTTAGAGTTGGTATCACAATACTGTCATGTAGTAACTTTTTCACTTCCATGCTCACTTCCCTGTTTCTTATCACTGCTTTCAAGGAACCAGCAACCTTCCTTCCCTGCTGTACCCTTTCAAGCACTTCACCCTCCAAACTTCCATCCTTACACATCACACTACCCAAGTACTTAAACGTACTCACATTTTCCAATTCCTCACCATCCAACCTCGCTGTACATTCACTGACTTCACCCCTCTCAAAGACCATCACTTTACTCTTCCCTACATTCACCTTTAGATTCCGTTTCTTACACACTCTCTCAAACTCATCCACCAAGCCTTGCAGCTCCCCTTCATCTTCATTCAGCAACACAGTATCATCTGCAAACAAACAGTACAGGGAGTTTCCAAACACTACCCCCTCTCACCAGGGCCACTCCAACATCCACTACCCTATCTTGTACCTCTTTTATTACTCCATCCATGTACAGATTGAGCAACCATGGAGACATGACACATCCCTGTTTCAACCCAACCTTCCAAGAGAAAAATTCACTTAGGTCACCATCCACATGCACTGCAGCCTTAGCACCATCATACATACTCTTCACAGCATTCAACAACTTCCCATCTACTTCATATATTCTTAATACTTTCCACAATCCTTAATAATAATAATAATAATAATCTTATCTTTTGTTTCTCAAAAGCGCCAGGTTTTCCACTGGGAATTCACTAGTGCTCGACACACATATACATTATTTTTACAATTATAAGAACTGTGACATCTCTTATATACAATACAAACTTCATCAGTAAAAAAATATGAAAGTGGCAATAATTAAACCCTAAAATCATCCGTCAAAGTTCCTATCTCCAGGTCATGGCATTTTGAAAAAATATAGCCTTTCACCTGTCTCCTTAAGGATTCAACAGAAGAAAGCTGTCTCACAGTCAACGGCAATCTATTACATAATCTAGGAGCTCTATACACAAAAGAACAATCAGAGAAAGATGACTAGTGAATGGCTCTAGGTTCGTCAAGACTCAAGGAATCCTCATCACTATGTAACATCACATCTGAGCGTGCTGATGGGAGTTTTAACAATTCAGCAAGATACTTCAGTTCACCACACTTAAGACAAAGTTTAAATTCAATTCTACTCTTTACTGGTAACTGATGCAGCTCAATTAGGAATGGGGTAGTCAAGGTTCTTGGGGGGAGACCACAGATAAGCCATGCTGCCCTGTTCAACACAGACTGAACTTTTGTTAGTATATTATTTGGAAGACCAATCCACAGTGAATTACAATAATTGACACAAGACTACTCCACAGACCAATGTTAAGAGGCAACGTCTATTCAGGAATTTTCTCACAGAGCACAGATTTCTGATAAGCCAGTTACACCCATTGACAACTTGATTAATATGTTCTTTGTAATTTAACTTTTAATTACAATAAACACCCAAATTTTGAACAGAAGTGACTGAATGAAGCAGTGACAAGCCAATGTTCAAACCCAGGACAATATCAGTGTCGTTACCCCTTCTGTTTCCTCTGATGATGATTTCAGTTTTACCATCATTTAGCTTAAATTTCCTCCAAGTCATCCAAATCTTAATATCAGACATCAGAGATTCAACCTTGATCTTGGTATCATTGATATCTGACATCTTAATGTAGTGCTAGGTGTCGTCAGCATAAAAATGATAGGACACGTCATGAGCATCATGTAATGGCAGTAAACTACAGTAATCCCTGTACTATCCAGCTGCCCACTATCCGCACTCCCCACTTACTGGACATCTTGGGCCCAGGCTTTTGGAACCCAAAAATGGCCAAAAAATGCAAAAAAAATCCGACATTTTTTTAACCGTACTTTGAAATTGGTGCGCAGCACTGACCAGTTGTGTTTACGCTCATTGTTTGCCTCTCCCATCCCTCCCGGCCTCCCAAGTTACCACCTAACTGCCGTCCTGACTAGATGCTCATTCAAGGGATGCCGCACATGCTCTTTTTTGTGAATAAACAGTGAATAAACTGCAATACCTCGCCTGTAGACCATGTGGGTATTTACAGTGTTGTGCATTGTTATGAAATTAGAATTCAGAGTGCAAAGATTAAGTACAGGGTGTAAACTGGCAGTTGAAACTGGTGTGATGCAATCAAGAACAGTATGTGCAGTGTTAAACAATTATAACTCATGGCGCAAAGGATTAAGTGCAGCACAACACTGGATTACTGTAGGTGCTTCAAAAGCATTTTCATCACTGCCAGAGCCTTAGAGGAGGTGGGTAAACCTTCGTAACAAATGGCCACAGACGTGTTGTAAGTACCCTATACACTGAAAATATTTTCCATACACACATCTAATTCTGCATTCTCTGGTTCCTTTTCATTTATTTCATATTTTCTGTCCCTTATTTGTGTGAACAGGGTCTTATATAGGTGCTATGCATGTCTGGTTGAGAGTTATGTAGGTGGTTTTCTGAGTTAGGATGGGTTAGGGTCCATAAGTAATAGTTCAAGAGGCAAGGGCCCACTATCTGGATGGACCCACTTTCTGGACATGCCTTTGGCTCTATTACATCGGATAGTGGAGGGATGACTTGTGTAGATAGTAAACAGAATTGGGCCCAAAACTGATCCCTGAGGGACTTTGAACAAAAGGCAAGTAAAATCAGGCCTAGCATAATCAACAACCACTCTCTGAGGACCTGGAGCGGTGGCGTCTTCATCGTGGGTCTATGCCCCAGAGGCTGTCGAAGAGAAAAGGAGGACAGCATGGGGGCCAAACCACCGCAAACCCACCCGGCCCCTCACGTGGCTCAAGTACCTGGGAGTGGCTTCGGTCGCCCGGGCAAGTACCACACCTCCCAACACAACACACACAACAGCATAGTTTTTTCTACACCAAGAAATGACTCCTCGGCTGTCATTTCTCGATGACTTCTTCTAGCCGGGGACATTGAGAGCAATCCAGGACCCACCAACAAATACATATGTCCAACATGCTAAAAACCTATCACGTCGAGCCGACAGACAAAGGGTTCAGTTCAGTGCAATTCCTGCAAGAACTGGACCCATTACACCTGCACAACACTTGCATCCAGAAAACATTACACAAACACCTGGACCTGCTCCTTATGCTCCTTCCCCCCACCCATCAACCCCCCTTCCAATCCTACTCCTACTTCCTTCACACCTCCACAGCCAAACCCACCGACCCTTCCCGCACCATCCAGTCCCCCAACTCCTCCCATTCCAACCCATCCTAATCCACCTCAACCCTTACCTCCATCACAACCTCCTCCTACCCCTTTCCTTCCACCCACACCACCTTCCCTCTGTGCTGCAGCAGCCAACACACATCGCACACACAGCATAAACATCCTTCAGTTAAACATAGATGGCACAAACACCAAAAAACAAGAACTCACACAATTCATCAAACAACAGAACATACACACTGCCATCTTACAAGAAACAAAACTACACAGAGCACAGAAAACACCAACATTTCATAACTTCACCACCATTCGACAAGACCGGGCTGATGGCGGTGGACTCATCACCCTGGTACACAAATCCATCAACTTTGCAGATACCAGTGCACACTCAAAGTCACTTCTCCCCCCACATGACACCACAACAGAAATAAAATCTGTTAAAATATGCACTGGTAACATATCACACATAACAATCGCTAACACATACATTCCCCCCCAATCGTCCCCCACAGTATCACACAATTACTCCCCACAGATACACCACATCACTAACATACCCAACATCATCCTGGGTGGTGATTTCAATGCCAAGTCGTCGGCCTGGCATGTCAACAACCCTGACACAGACAGATGGCTGGTACTACAATCCCAGACAGATCATCTTTTCATACTGAACAATCTAGACCAACATACCCATATCCCACACCAAGCCCTCTCCCTACCATCTCCAGACATCACCTTCTGCTCTCCAAACCTCACCCCCACTACATCCTGGAGAGTGGTCAAAACCCTAGGTTCTGATCAACTCCCAATCATCATCACTACCAAAACCAGAATCACCCCAGCTGGCCACAAACACACATACACTAATTCTAAGAAAGCCAACTGGGAAGCCTTTGCAACTAAAACAGAACAACATTTCGAAACACTAAACAGTACACCCATCACAAACATCAACACCAGTGTGCACACTTTCTATACAATTATACAAAATGCAGACAAAAGACATATCCCTAGAGGCAATAGAAAGAGACACAACCCCAACTTCACACCAGAAATTCAAGGCCTCATCAGACAACGGGACACACTGCGACACTCCCCAACACCCCATACACAAGACACCATACAACAAATACAAGAACTCAACACTCAAATAAACAATAAAATATCAGAACAGCAAACACTAACTGGAAAAATTACCTCCAAACACCTGACCACAAAACAAACATTAGCAAGCTCTACAAAACACTAAACAGCATCACACTTTCCAACAGCAACACCACACAATCACACGCTGCCATCACAACAACAGACACCATACCATCAAACAAACAACAAGCAAACATTCTCATCAATCACTTTTCACAAGTCAGCCATCTAAACCCCCATCCCGAAGACCGACGTATCATCCGACGTAAGAGACAGTTCCCCACAGACCCAGACCACGCACCTTTCACTTACAACCAGACGAAGCACATCATTAACAACCTCAAGCATTCATCTGCCTGTGGACCAGACAACATAAGCAACATACACCTTAAACACCTTGGACCACAAGGCATCCAAGCACTCATCAGCATATCAAACTACAGCTACTCACACAACATAATACCCAACATCTGGAAGCATGGCAATATCATCACTATCCCTAAACCCAGCAAAGACCCCACATTAGCCTCCTCACACCACCCCATCACACTCCTCTGCACCCCCTCTAAAGTCACTGAACGACTGGTACTACAACTAGTCACACCTCACATTCCCTTAGCCCAGTAACAACATGGCTTTAGGCCACTACACTCCACAAACACCCTTCTTACAGACCTTACACAGAGAGTTTTCGATAACATGAATTCAGCTAGGCCACCACACAGAACACTCCTAATCACACTAGACATTAGCAAAGCTTTTGTTGCCATCCCCCGCCACAACCTCACAAACAAAATACTCAACACAAACATGCACAATAACACAAAAAGATGGCTGGCAAACTACTTAGCAGGCAGAATTGCACACGTAACATTTGCCAGTCAGTCTTCAAACATCAGAATCTTCACAAACGGTGTCCCCCAAAGATCTGTTTTGTCCCCTACACCCTTTAACCTATACATGCACGATATACCCACACCCCACACACCACAGATACATACAGCTTCCTATGCAGATGATATAACACTTACATGTACGCACCAAAACGCAAACACAGCTGCACACATCATTCAGCCTTACCTCAACACACTACGAGAATGGTTCACCACAAACAGGCTCAAAACAGCCCCTGCCGAATCTACAGTGACCCTTCTCACAAACTGGACGGCAGAACACAGTCACATCCCACATCTCACCATAAACAACACTCCCCTACCACACACACACACACACACACACACACACACACAAAATCCTTGGTGTACCATACAATACATCAATGTCATTTAAACAACACATCACAAACATTAAAAATAAAATAACACCAAGACTCAATGCTTTGAGGTCACTTGCCCATACAACATTCAGACACAACTAAACCACCACTACAGTATACAAACAATACATACATTCAGTGATGAATTATGCAAGCCCTGCCTGGGCTTCAAACCTCACCAAAACACACTACAACACTCTACAGACCATAAAGAACATGGCCCTAAAAATAATCACAGGCTGCACAGTTACTACACCCACAGACCACCTATATCAAGAAACCAAAGTCCTCAAAGTCAAGGATCACCTAGACATGGGAGGCACCCAATTTCTTGCTGAAGCCTCCACAAACCCACAACATCCACTATATTACATGGCAGCACATCCACCCACATCAAGGAACATCAAAACAACACCCAGCACATGATACCATACACAAATACTGTCATCTCTCCCCCCTTGCCCACCTCAGACCAGCTTCCAGAAGCATATCCACACCCAGATCACTCGCCACTCCATTCAGTCACTTAAAGACAACACATAGCTGCATGTATGGCCTCCTGACATCCACCCTTCTGAATCCCATCTCCCTCGTGAGGACAAGGTCCACCTGGCCAGGCTGAGATGTGGGCACCATCCAGCCCTCTTAAGCTACCAGAAGAGGCTGGATGACTCAGTCGCTGATGCCTGTTCAGGATGCAACACAGCACCCCATACTATTAAGCACATTATGGAAGACTGCATTGCACACAATCACCTACGCCAACAACATAACATACACTCTTTTAGAGCTCTGTGGGAAAGCTCGGACTCGGCCATGGCCTTCCTAAGGGACTCGGGGCTGTTTGGCCAGACTGCCTAGGGAACAACTACTACTACTACTACCACTGTCTGAGATCTGTCCGACAGATACAACTTAAGGAGCAAAAAAGCACTATCATGAATGCCATAAAAATACAGATCATCCAACAATAGTTTATGATCTACTGTATCAAAAGTTGCAAAAAGATCCAACAGTACTAGGAGAGAGGACACCCTACTACAGATGTTTGCCACCAAGTCACTATGAATCCTTGTTGGCACAGTTTCAGTTGAATGTTATTTTCTTTATGCTGACTGAACAACAGGAACAACTCTGTTATGTTCCAGTAGTGGTAGGAGTTGATCAAGTATGGCCCGCTCAATAATCTTTGATAAGAGGAACAGGTTAGAGACAGGACAATAATTTGTCATGTGCCTGACATCAAGGCCAGGTTTCTAGAGTAGGAGCCTAAGAAAAGCACATTTCTCAGACTGCACAAAATTGCTTTCTAAGAAGCATCTATTCATTATGCTGCAGATAAAGTCTACTGGCCGCTTGTACACATCAGGGAGTTGTGACATGTTACTCAGATCGAGTGGGCAAAATGTTCTGTTCAGTTCTCTGATGTAACATTTTTATTTACATCCAGTGGAAGATATGTTGACAGCAAATGACTCTCTGTGCATCGTGGTTAGAAGTCATTTGAATACACTTTACTATAAGAACTACTGCCTAAATCATTTTTTATGCAAGATATCTTAGTTGTAAAAAATGAGGCACACTCAGAAGTCAACTGAGTATCAGATACAGAAGTTGATTTAACAAATACTGTACAGTATTTATATATATACAGTGGATTTTCAAATTTCGATGGGGATATGTACCAGAAAAACACATCAAAATTCAAAAGATCAAAATTTAAACTGAACTTATGGGAAAAATTAGTTTGGGTCCAGGGCCTCCCAACTTCATTACAAAAAATCATGATTTTTTGCTCACACTCCATGTAAACTTTATGAACTATAAATGTGGTTATGTAACTGTAGTTCTGTACTGTACTGCCATAGTGTACTGTAGTTTAGAATACAGCAAAATTTGTTACAGTTTGTCAGTATTCCATCACAGTTTTCATTACAGTAGTTACAGTACAGCACACTGTACAGTACTAACCTTGGGTTATGGAATATTATCACTTGGCTGGCTGGTGTTGGTGGTGTGTGGCAGGGGTGGACTACTTAGTTGAAGCAGCCTCCTCTGTGGAGGCATGCAACGCGAATTCCTCAAAATGAAAATCATCCTCAAGTATCTGGACATCTGCAGTGTCAACATCTTCCTCCTCACCCTCTTGGATGGTTATATCTTGCAACACCCTAGTAACTGGCCTGAAGAAGGTGATGATCTTTGACTGTTTCTGTGTATGAAACCCTGAGAGCATCGAAATTCACGATTTTGCATTGAAAAGTGAGGTAGGCAGACCACTCCAATATGCATGAAATTCGAATCATCGAATTCTAAACTGTCAAAATTTGAGAATTTATTGTATATATATATATATATATATATATATATATACAGTAATCCCTTCAATATCCGACGTAATAGAGCCATAGGCAGGTCCGGATAGTGGTCCTGTCCGGCTATTGGGCCCCAGCTTATGGACTTGTACTTATGGACCCTAACTCAGAGAAACACCTATACAACTCCCTCTGGACATGCATAGCATCTATTTAAGACCCAAATCACACCAATAAGGCACATAAAAGACTGAAATAAATGCAAAAGAGGCATAAAATGAGGGTTTTGAGGTAGGTTCATACAATATTCAACATTCTGGGTACTTACAAGTGCCTGGCTCCTGAACTGGTACTTATGGACCCTAACCTAGCCTAACTCAGAAAAACACCTTCCTACTGCACATGCATAGCTCCTAACACCCTATTCACACCAATAAAGGACATTAAAGAGTGAAATGAGGTGTTTGAGGTAAGTATAGTATGGAAAAAAGTACAGTATGAAACATTCTGCCTACTTACAGCAAGTCCATGGCCATCTCGATGAATAACCGCCTCCTCTCGAACTCTGATAGTAAGAAGGATTTCCTGAAGCACTTGCAGTACACTGTTCATGAAGTCTTGCACTGAACTTAGTCAATCGCACTCAGAAGTCCGTTCTCTTCACAGTGCGCACTCTTGTCTAACTTATGCTCCATTGTAACTTACTAAGTGTTGCACTCTGCACTTTAGCTTTTCCCACTCTTCTAACCATTTTCTAAAGCAAAAACAAACAAGTCTATTTACATTAAATGTTGTTTCAAAATTGCATTCTCACTCACAACTGTAAATCCTTAACACAACACACTGTTTTTTTCACTGCACAACACTGTAAATTCCCATGTGGTCTAGTGGAGAAGTTCTTGCTGTCAGAGTCCGAGAGGATCACTGGCAGGTGACCTAGGGGTGCGTTGCTGGGTCGTGGTGATGGCGTACCCACTGCAGACGACTCTGAAGACAGACGCAAACTCACGTCGAGCGGTGACTCCACCGTGGCTGATGTGCTGGGCTGTGGCTCGGAGCATGAGGGCCTGTCTTGGGGAGGCAACGGAGTGGAGCCAAGGCTGGGCACAGCGGAGGTCACAGGCCTGAAAAAACTGTCAATCGTTGATTGACGCAAGGACCGACGATTCTGACGATTGATGATGCGCTGCCTGAAAGCACGCACTTCCTCCACAAGTCCCAAGGGCCCCATCTCCCTGTCGCAGTCCGGGTGTTCCAGGTAATCGAGAATGAACTCTAGGTGTTCCCGGAGTGCGCTCAGCTTGGGGATGGCTGGAGTAGTATCATGCTGAGAGGAGTCCGCATCATCATCGCCGTCCTCGTCGGAATCTTCAAGCTGGGTACTGACACCTGCAACTGAAGATGCGATCTCGATATCAGACAATGTCTGATACCCAGGATCGCCCTCGTCGTCATCCAACCACTCACGCACATCGTCCACATCAACATCGTCGCCATGCGTACGTAGCCGTGCATGGAAGTCATCCACGTCAAAACCTAGAAAATCGTACTCCACATCTGTTCTGAGAAGCAGACGAGATCAACCATTTTCTAGAGTCTTGACAGGAACTTCCTTCCATGCACTGGCCCAGTTGTAGATTGCAGACTTGATGTTGTAGCGGCGAAGGTTTTCCAAAGTCCGCTGGCCTCGCGTGTCCCGTCCCTCTCTGCGCTCGTCCTTGTCCTCGAGAACAACCAGCACCTCGTCCAGGAACTTCCGGCGGTATAGGCGCTTTGTTGCCACGATCACTCCTTGGTCCATTGGTTGGATGAGAGCAGTCGTATTAGGTGGCAGAAACATGCACCTAATCCGGCCATTCTCAGCCACCAAGTCCTTGTTCCACGGGTGGGCAGGTGCATTGTCGAGGAGAAGGAGGGCCTTTACCTGGTCGCGCGGGATTCCCAGTGTCTTTCTGGTAATGGATGCCCTCCTTGACGAAGTGGCGGTGGAACCAGTCTTTGAAGATCTGGGCTGTAAACCATGCCTTCAAAGAATGGTAGCAGACGACAGGAAGGACATCCATCACCCCATGAAGACACCGAGGCTGCTTTGCACGGCCAACAATAACGGGCTTAAGCCAGTGCATGCAGTTAGCACTGGCACAACACAAAGCAGATATCCGTTGCTTGAAGAGCTTGCGGCCAGGTACACGTTTCTCCATCTCCTTGGATAGAGTGTTTGTTGGCAAAGAGCAATAGAATAAACCAGTTTCGTCAGCATCGTAGACTTGACCGAGAATGAGGCCCTCCCTGTCGATCAAGCCCTTAACCTTGTGCCGAAACTCATCAACTCCATCCTCGTTAGCGTCCAAAGCTTCGCCATGAGCTTTATGGTTGGTAAGGCCATGGCGTAACTTGAACGCGAAGAGCCAACCCTCGGATGCCTTGAAGTCTAGGGCATCATGAAGCCTGGCGAACGTCTCAGCAGCAGCCTTCAGCTCCGTTCCACGTACCATCACACCAGCAGCACGTTGCTGTCGATACCACATCAACGTGGATCAGTCGATTTCAGCAAACTTGGGAGTAAACATCACCTTCCTCTTCACGTTGCATCTGCTTCTCGACGAGAAGTCAGCCATGTACTGCATGAGTTTGTCTCGGGATCTCTTGATATCGAACAAAGTAGATCGGGCCAGGTTGAACTCGCGGACGATGCGGGAAGAAGACCACCCCGCATCTACTTTCTCCAATATCTCCCGTTTCTTCTCCAGAGTCAACACCACTCTCTTCCTCTTCTCAGGCGGTGGGGCCATCATCGCACACACTAATAGGAGGCCCGAGAGCAGCAGGAGTGCCTGCAGCAGGTAAGGAACCACCACAAAAGCGAGCACGTGGGCAGCCATGACGACGAGCGTGCACTCGCGATGAGAGACAGGCGGAGGGTGGGGAGGATGCAGCGGCGCTCTATCAGACGTAGGAGGAACGATGCGCCACAACAAAGCTATCCCGCGCCGCGCGCACCAAGTTCAAATTATGGGCGGGAAAAATTCAGGTTTTTTTTTTCAAATTTTTTGCAGTTTTCGGACCATTTTGGGAATATTGGATCCCGGGACGATTATGTCCGGTTAGTGGGGATGTTCGGATATTGGGCGTTCGGATAGTAGAGGGATTACTATATATATATGTATTTGTGGTAGGTGGGGGCACTCACCATCCACTCATTCAATGCAGTGCTCCTGTCGGGTGTCTGCCCTTTCCTCTCTTCCATCCTTCTTCCCTTCCATCCTCTTCTGTCTTCCTTTCCTTCATTCTTCCCTTGTCCTTCTGCCCATGGGTAGCTTTACACTCCCTCTTCTGTCTTTCTTTCCTTTATTCTTTCCCTTTCCTTCTGCCTGTGGGTGACTCTACACTGAGTGACAAGCCAAATGGTTTCCTGTACACCAGGAAACCATTTACTATGCTGGATGGTAACCGTATAACCACATTTTGGCGCCTGGTGGTTTAGTGGGTAATTATTGCGCTCCAATCAGACTGAGCCGGTGAAGGTTTACATCCAAGAGGTGGCGGGGTTGATTGCTCATGTAATGCCTCTTAGGAATGAGTGAGACTGGTCACTCTCATCTTAATGTCAGGACCAACTGCCTAGCCCTGGGCTCCTACACTCCTCATGGGGCAATGTAGGACTGAATGATGGATGGATGGATGGATGGATGTATATATATATATATATACTGTATATATATATATATATATATATATATATATATATATATATATATATATATATATATATATATATATATATATATATATATATATATATATATAATATATATATATATATATATATATATATATATATATATATATATATATATATATATATATATATATATATATATATATATATATATATAGAGATATATATATATATATATATATATATATATATATATATATATATTTTCATTCATTCATTGCCAGACGCCATGTATCCCACACGGGGTGGCCAAGGGCTTAGAGTTAATTGTTTTACAGGGAGGGGCACTAATCATCCACCAACCCCACTTGACACGTAGGGATGCCAACAGCATCTGGTGTTCCCAGGCGGTCACCCATCCAAGTACTAACCAGACCCAACGTTGCTTATATATATATATATATATATATATATATATATATATAGGGGTAGGCGGTGGCTAAATCGGTAGAGAGGAGGCCTGCGGTCCTAATGGACCCAGGATTGAATTCCGGCTGGGGCAGGGAACAGTTTAAGGATTTGAATTTCCAAAAAAAGCAGACTTGCCTGATCTACCAGATGACCCGCCGACATGTCGTAAAATACCCCAGCTAATACCAATACACCAATCCTGTATGAGACAGCCCTAGCATGTATTCAATGTGGATGGTGGGTGTTAGTGCCGAAGTGGTGACATAAGGAGGTGTAGGAGGACTACTGGGCCTTGGGATAGGTCACTGCCTCCGAGAAATAGGCCATGAAGCCTTTGCCCAGAGTCGGACATCTATAGCCCGACGCCCTAATCCCGCAAAGAGTGGCCGCAGACAAAACGCCTCCAAATCACTCTGTCACCCACCATTTCACTACCCTCCCCCCAACTCACCCCCCCTCCCTCAAATACCTCTCAACTCCATCCCTCCACCTCATCCTCGGTCTACCCCTCCCTCTCCCTCCCTCCACCTCACCTACATACACCCTCTTAGCCAGTCTTTCATTCTCCATTCTCTCCACATGTCCAAACCACCTCAGTGTATTTCTCCTAATCTTCTCAACCACATCCACATCTACCCAACAACGTTCCTTCATTTCTTCATTCGTCAACCTGTCCCTCGATGTCACTCCACATGCTCCTCTCAAGTAACTCATTTCCACTGCTCTCACTCTTGACTTGTTCCCCTCTTGCAAAGTCCATGCCTCGCTTCCATACGTCAGGGTAGGGATCACAATACCATCATGCAGTGACTTCTTAACTTCCATACTCACCTCCCTATTTCTCATCATTGCTTTCAGTGTACCAACAACCTTCCTTCCCTGCTGTACCCTTCACGTACTTCATCCCCCAAAGTTCCATCCTTACTCATCACACTACCCAAGTACTTGAATGCACTCACATTCTCCATATCCTCACCATCCAACCTCACTGCACACTCTGTGACTTCATTCCTTTCAAACACCATAACTTTACTTTTGTTTACATTAACTTTCAGCTTCCTCCTCCTACACACTGTCCCAAATTCATTCACCAAACCTTGCAACTCCCATTCATCTTCACTCAACAACACTGTATCATCAGCAAACAGCAACACCGGAAGCTTCCAAATCTCACCCTCATTCATTAGGGCCAGCCCCACATCCACTGCCCTACCTTGCACCTCCTTTACAACCCCATCCATATATATATTAAACAGCCATGGAGACATCACACACCCCTGTTTCAGTCCCACATTGAGATCAAAGAACTCACTCAGTTCACCATCCACTCGCACCGTAGCCCTAGCTCCCTCGTACATACTCCTCACAGCACTCAACAATTTCCCCTCCACTCCATATTTTCTTAATACCTTCCACATACCTTGCCTATCTACTCTGTCGTAAGCTTTCTCCAAGTCCATGAAGGCAGCATACACTTTCCTTCCCTTCTCTAGATACTTCTCCACTACACATCTTAGAACAAATATCTGATCTACACACCCTTTTCCCTTCCTAAATCCCCCTTGTTCTTCTCCAACTAGCTCCTCTGTCATATCCCTAACCCTATCAATGAGTATTCTATATATATTTACATAAACTTATATATACCGGTATATATATATATATATATATATGGAGTCTGTGTGGTACAGTGGTAAAGTGTGCATTTTCGTACACTGGAGAGTGAGGGTTCGCGCCCCGCCAGGGTAATAAACTTTGGAAGTGTTCTCCCACCCATGTACTACATTGGAGAACACGGGATGCTGTGATTGAACCAGTGTCGCATACTGTAAAGTATGTTCGCACCCAGTCGGCTGGTGCTGGCCGATTACACTTGGTTCACAGACTGGACACACATCCAAAGCCACTACAGCACTACAATCACATTTACAAGCAGTTCTCACCCTACATACAATCTCTACAAGACAGCCTAAGCCTCTTGGTAGTGTTACATTGGCTGTATCGTCCCTACTTTGGTAGGGATAGGCCGGTCCTGCAGTCGATACTCAAATGGCTCGTGATAATGATGATGATGATGCTTTATATATATATATATATATATATATATATATATATATATATATATATATATATATATACATATATATATATATATATACATATATATATATATATATATATATATATATATATATATACATATATATATATATACATATATATATATATATATATATATATATATATATATATATATATATATATATATATATATATATATATATATATATATATATATATATATATATATATATATATATATATATATATACTGTATATATATGGAATGTGAGAGGAGTAAATGATGAAGTGAAAGAGAGAGAGATTGTTCAGGTGCTTGAGGATGCAAGAGTGGATATATGTGGACTGACTGAAACTAAATGGGAAGGTGAAAGGGTGAGAGAATGGGAACATGGTTTAGGTATATGTGCGGGAGTTAATGAGAATGACAGGGGAAGAGAGGGAGTATGTCTGATGATAAGCAAGAAGTGGAAGGAGAATATTAGAGAGTATTTAACAGTGGGTGCATGGAATGTATGGGTGCGGCTGAAGGTAGGTATGCAAGCTTGGGCGATTGTATGTGCGTATGGGTCGACAGAGGACTGAGTGGTATGAGTGAAAGATGAGATTTGGGCGAGTGTAGAAGCATGTATGGAAATGTCTGAGAGGAGCAAGAGAGTGTTTCTGACTGGAAACATGAATGGTAAAGTTGGGAATGTACAAGTGGATAGAGTGGTTGGTCAGTGGGGTGTGCCAGCTGAAGCAGATGGGAATGGAAGTGCTTTGGTGGACACCTGTGCTGGTAAGGGGTTGGCAATAGCCAATACCTTCTTCCAGCATAAGATGATCCACAGGTATACATGGAGAGTCATGAGAAGGATAGACAGTGAACTTGCTGAACGAAGGCAATGATAGATTATGTGCATGTGGATTAGCAAATGATGAAGACAAGTGTTGGATGCAAGAGTGTGGAGAGGGTGAGGGAATGGAATCTCGGACCATCACTTAGTGATGGCCAAGGTAAGGCTGCAAAGAAAATGGGTGAAGAGACAAAAGGGAAGACAGGTGGAAACAGCTCCTGTAAAATGAGTGGAGAAGTTGCAAGAGAGTGAGAAAATGGTAGAGTATAAGAGTACAGTGGAAGAAAGATTGGGAAGGTGTGTGTTAGAGCTCATGGAAGGGGTGGAAGAAGTAAGTAAGATATTCATGGAGGAGACACGTGCAGCATGCAAGGTGGTTTGTGGAGTGAGGAGGAGATGCAGGGGTGTGCAAGGGACAGCTTGATGGAATGATATGAAATGAGCTGTGGAAGAAAGGAAAAAGGCACATAGTGACTAGCTAGTAAGTATAGGTAGGGGAGAAGATGAGAGACAGAGAAGAGAGAGGTATATGTGAGCAGGAGAATGGAGGTGAAGAGATTGGTGAAGGAGAGTAAGAAGAGAGTGGATGAAGAGTTTGGGAGGAATCTGAGTGTGAAATGGAGGGAGAGTATGAAATTGTTTTGGAAGGAGAAAATAAGATAGTGTGAAATGGGAAACAGTAGAGGAGTGAAAGATAGGAATAACAGATTGTTGGTGGAGAAGAGAGAGAAAACGAGGAGATGGAAGGAGCACTTTGAGGATTTGTTGAATGTAGACAGTGACAGAAGTGTGGGTATAAGTGCTTGGGGAATGGCTGGGAGAAGAAGAGACAAGAGGAGGAAGGATGAGATCAGTAGGGCAGAAATAGTTGAAACAATGAAGAAGATCAAGATGAGAAAGGCCCCAAGAATTGATGCAGTGTATGGTGAAATGCTGAAGTATGGGAATGAGATTGTTGTAGAGTGGACATGGAAGTTGTGTAGATTGGCTTGGGAAGAGGGAAGGGTTCCAGAGGTCTGGAAATCAGGTATAATTGTTCCTTTATACAAAGGAAAAGGGAAGAGAGATGTGTGTGGTAACCACAGGGGAATTTGCCTTTTAGTGTGACTGGAAAAATATATGGTTGAATACTTATTGATGTGGAATAACTGAATCAAAATGGAGAGGAGAAAGTGTGAGAGAATGGGAGTATGGATGGGGTATATGTGCAGGAGTAGGTGAGAATGAGAGGGCAAAGGGAGGAGTATGTATAGTTGTGAGTAAAAGATGGAAGAATAGCATAAGACAGTATGGATCAGTTGGGTCAAGGATTGTGTGGGTAAAGTTGAAAGTTGGAATACAAATGTGGGCGATTGTGTGTATGTATGCGCCAACACAAGATCATGCTAGAAGAGTGAGAGAAGAGTTCTGGACAAATGTAGAAGTGTGCATGGAAAAGTTTGGAACGAATGAGAGAGTGTTTTTGATCAGTGATATGAATGGTAAAGTTGGGAATGTGAAGGTGGATGGAATAGTTGGTGAGTGGGGTGTGCCTGCTGAGATAGATGAGAATTGGAGTGCGTTAGTGGAGCTGGGAGGGGGTTGGTGATAGCCAATACCCACTTCAGGCATAAAATGATCTACAGGTATACATGGCGAGCGATGAGAAGGGTGGGTGGTGAACTGAATGAAAGGAAGGCAATGATTGATTATGTGTGTGTGGATGAAAGGATGCAAAGATGTGTAATGGATGCAAGAGCATATAGAGGTTGGGGGAGTGGACTTTCTGACCACTACTTGGTGGTGGCCAGAATTAAAATTCAAGTAAGATGGAGGAACAGAAGAAGGGAAAGACGAGAGGAAGTAGTTGCAAGGAGAGTGGAAAGGTTACAAGAGGATGAGAAAAAGGCAGAGTATAAGAGAGAAGTGGAGGAACGATTGGGCAAATATGAATTGGAGCAGATGGGAGACGTGGAAGGTGTGTGTAGGATATTTACAGAAGAAATATGTGCAGCATGTGATGTGGTGTGTGGAAGGAAGAGAAGATGGAGGGGGGTGCAAGGAACAGCGTGGTGGACTGAAGAGGTGAGACAGGCTGTGGCACAAAAGAAGAAGGCATACAATGAATGGATGAGAAATAGGGGCGTGGAAGAAGTTGAGAGGCGGAAGAGAGAGTTATATGTAGAAAGAAAGAGAGAGGTGAAAAGATTAGTAAGAGAGAGTAAGAAGAGAGTGGATGAGGAATTTGAGTGTAAAGTGGAGGGACTGTAAGAAAATGTTCTGGAAAGAGGTGAAAAGAGTAAGACAGGGTGGAAGTGAAGTTAGCAGGGGAGTAAAAGATAAAAATGGTAGATTACTAGTGGAGAAGGGAGAAAAAGTGAGCAGATGGAGAGAACACTTTAAGGAATTGTTGAACATAGAGGATGGAAGTAATGCGAGTATAAGTGGCTGGGGAATGGCTGGGAGAAGGAGGGAGGTGAGAAGACAGGAAGAAATCAGTAGGATAGAAGTTGTGGAAGCAATGAAGAAAGTTAAATCGGGGAAAGCCCCAGGAATTCATGGAGTGTGTGGTGAAATGCTCAAGCATGGGGGAGAGATAGTAGTAGAATGGATGTGGAAGATGTGCAGATTGGCCTGGGAGGAAGGTAGAGTCCCGGAGGATTGGAAGTCAGGCATAATTATTCCCTTGTACAAAGGAAAAGGGGAAAAAGAAGTGAGTGGTAATCATAGGGGCATTTGTCTTCTTAGTATAACAGGAAAAGTGTATGGTAGGATACTTATTGACAGAGTTAGAGAAAGAAGAGAGGAATTAGTTGGAGAAGAACAGGGAGGCTTTAAGAAGGGAAGAGGTTGTGTAGATCAGATATTCATTCTTAGATCTTTAGTGGAGTTTCTAGAGAAGGGAAAGAAGGTGTATGCAGCTTTCATGGATTTGGAGAAAGCATATTACAGGGTGGATAGACAAGGATTGTGGAAAGTGTTAAGAATATATGGAGTAGATGGGAAGTTGTTGAATGCTGTGAAGAGTATGTACGATGGTGCGAAGGCTGCGGTGCGTGTGGATGGTGAACTAAGTGAATTTTTCTCTTTGAAAGTTGGGTTGAAACAGGGATGTGTCATGTCTCCATGGTTGCTCAATCTGTACATGGATGGGGTATTACAAGAGGTACAAGGTAGGGTAGTGGATGTTGGAGTGGCCCTGGTGAAAGAGGATAGTGTTTGGAAACTCCCTGTACTGTTGTTTGCAGATGATACTGTGTTGTTGAGTGAAGACAAAGGGGAGCTGCAAGGCTTGGTGGACGAGTTTGGGAATCTAAATGTGAATATAGGGAAGAGTAAAGTGATGGTCTTTGAGAGAGGTAAAGTGAGTGAATGTACAGAGAGGTTGGATGGTGAGGAATTGGAAAATGTGAGTACATTTAAGTACTTAGGTAGTGTGATGAGTAAGGATGGAGGTTTGGAGGGTGAAGTGCTTGAAAGGGTACAGCAGGGAAGAAAGGTTGCTGGTTCTTTGAAAGCAGTGATAAGAAACAGGGAAGTGAGCATGGAAGTGAAAAAGTTACTACATGACAGTATTGTGATACCAACTCTTACGTATGGAAGTGAAGCTTGGACGTTGTTGGAAGGACACAAGTCAAGAGTGAGAGCAGTGGAAATGAGTTATTCAAGAGGAGCCTGTGGAGTCACACTGAGAGACAGGCTGACGAATGAGAATATAAAGAAGCGTTGTGGTGTGGATGTGGATGTGATAGGAAGTGTTATGAGGAACACACTGAGGTGGTTTGGTCATGTGGAGAGGATGGAGGGTGAAAGACTGACGAAGAGAGTGTATGTGAGTGAGGTGGAGGGGGGAAGAGGGAGGGGGAGGCCGAGGATGAGATGGAGGGATGGGGTGGAGAGGTATATGAGAGATGGGGGTGTGAGTTGGGAGCAGGGCAGTGAAATGGCGGGGGACAGGGCGACTTGGAGGCGATTTGTTTGTGGCCACCCCAAAGTGGGATTGAGGCGTCTGGCAATAGACAGATAGATAGACTTATTGATAGGGTTAGGCATATAACAGAGGAGCTAGTTGGAGAAGAACAAGGGGGATTTAGGACAGGAAAAGGGTGTGTAGATCAGATATTTGTTCTAAGATGTTTAGTGGAGAAGTATCAAGACAGGGGAAAGAAAGAGTATGCTGCCCTCATGGACTTGGAAAAAGCATATGACACAGCAAATAGGCAATGTATGTGGAAAGTTTTAAGAATATATGGAGTTGATGGGAAATTGTTGAGTGGTGTGAAGAGTATGAATGAGGGAGTTAGGGCTACGGTGTGGGTGGATGGTGAGCTGAGTGGGTTCTTTGATCTAGATGTGGGCCTGAAACAGGGATGTGTGATGTCTCCATGGCTGCTTAATATATTCATGGACGGGGTTGTAAAGGAGGTGCAAAGTAGGGCAATGGATGTGGGGTTGGCTCTAATGAATGAGAGTGAGGTGTGGAGGATTCCGGTGTTGCTGTTTGCTGACGATACAGAATTGTTAAGTGAAGATGAATGGGAGTTGCAAGGTCTGGTGAATGAATTTGAGACAGTGTGTGAGAAGAGGAATCTGAAAGTTAATGTACACAAGAGTAAAGTTATGGTGTTTTAGAGGGATAAAGTCACAGAATGTACAGTGAGGTTGGATGGTGAGGATATGGAGAATGTGAGTGCATTCAAGTACTTGGGTAGTGTGATGAGTAAGGATGGAAGTTTTGGGGATGACATACTTGAAAGGGTACAACAGGGAAGGAAGGTTGTCAGTTCACTGAAAGCAATGATGAGAAATAGGGAGGTGAGTATGGAGGTCAAGAAGTCACTGCACGATAGTATTGTGATCCCTACCCTGACATATGGATGCAAGGTGTGGACCTTGCTAGAGGTAAACATGTGAAGAGTAAGACCAGTGGAACTGAGTTACCTGAGAGGAGCATCTGGAGTGACATGGAAGGACAGGTTGACGAATGAATTAATAAAAGAACGTTGTGGGGTGAATCTGGATGTGACGGAGAAAATTAAAAGAAATACACTGAGGTAGTCTGGACATGTGGAGAGAATGGAGAATGAAAGACTGACTAAGAGGGTGTATGTAGGTGAAGTGGAGGGAGGGAGAGGGAGGGGGAGACTGAGGGTGAGGTGGAGGGGTGGAGTTGAAAGGTATATGAGGGAGGGAGGAGTGAGTTGGGGGGAGGGCAGTCCAATGGTGGGTGACAGGGCGACTTGGAGGAGATTTGTCTGCGGCCACCCTTTGCTGGATTAGAGCATCGGGCTATAGATAGACATATATATATACACAGTAAACTCTCAATTATCTGTTGTCACAATATCTGGCCCAACGCATTATCCGGCACAGCTCTTGGTTCTATTAATGCAATATCCAGCAATTTATATGCAACATCTGGTGCTGAAACAGGAAGTAACCGGCGGTCCAATGCAATATCCAGCATTGAGGGGTCGTAATCAACTTGTAAGTGGTAACCAACCAGCAGCAGGGGAAATCCAAAACTCTGGAGCCAATGAAAACACCCGCTACACACCAGCCAATCAGAATCCATTATGGGTATGGCTTATTTGGCGCACTAAGGTTACAGCCATGCTCTCATTCTTGCCCATGGATGTCAAAGAGTCAAGACATGTCTGAGCACTCCTGCTCTTCTGACCATGCAGTTGCAAAACCCTGGTGCTTTGACTAATTCTCTGGCATCCTATGTTCATGCTACTGTACAGTACTGTATTGTATTGCAAGGTTAATGGCCTGTCAGTACTCATGTCCTAGTGCTCTGTTGTGATTGTTAAACTACCCGTGCTGTGTTCTGTATTGTACTGTTCATGGATGCAACCCCCCCAGTGCTGTTTCTTCCCATCGATGACAACATCTGGTGAGTCATTAAAATAGTACACTAGGTAGAGTACTATACTGTACTGTACTGCTATACTGTATCATTACTGTATTGTTTTTAAATGCTTAGTTTTCATCTTTTACTCATAGTGAAGTTTTTAGGATAGAGGGTTGAGATGGACAGAATCAAAATGTCCGGCTCAATGCTGAATGTTGCGACAGATATGCAATATCTGGCATTTTGCTTTAACTGGCATAGGGCTTGGCTGAATTACAATGGATATTTGAGAGTATACTGTACACATTATATACACACACATATATGGGGAATATTATTTTAAAAAACAATAGGGAAAAAAAAACATTCCTGAGGCAGGAATTTAAGTTTGAATGATAATTATGATTATTCATATTAAAAAAAAAAAAAAAAAAAAAAAAAAAAATGAAGAACACTCACCTTTTTCCAAACCCTGATGATCCTGTCAGTGGGCAGTGTAGTGATCTTGTTGCCATCCTCGTCATCAGCCCCATGGTCTTCCCCTGCCTGCACAAGCCCAGCCCCAGTGCCATGTGGAATGATATCACGGTATCCAGTAATGGTAACCTCATTGCATTTCTCACAGCGGCGGCAATAATTCCCCACATCAACATACATGGTGCGCCAGTAGTACTTGCTGAAGATACTGCTGTACATCTTTTTCACACCAAAGTGCACACCTGTCAGATGATTTTTTTTTCAAAATGAGAATGAGGGAAGGGAAAGAACATGTCAAGAATATTTGAGAACTCCTAAGAACACAGCTGGGGACATTTAAGTAAACAAAAACTCAAGACAGAAACTGAAAACAGCAGCATAGTACCCTAAAACTGAGTTCTCATTATTTTCATTACACCATCATCATCATCTTAACTCCATTTTCCATTCATAATTGGGTCAGGTAGGAACAAGAAGCAGAAAATGGGAAGAAGAACATTACAAGAACTACAGTATCAACAGAGGGCCCAGTGAAATAGGTCATACTGTACATTCATTCACTCCCTTCCATAACTAACAGAAGTTCTACCCAAAAGGGGTAAGCCTTCCACACACTGTGCTTTATTCTTGAAGCATCTTTGGGGCAGAACAATTGCTTAAGAATGAGGTATGTCCCTAGTCCTGAGGATCTCTCCACATGTATTTCATCCATCAACTTCTATACAAGTTGTGGCACAAAAGAAGAAAGCATATAGTAAGTGGATGGGAAGCAAGGACGTGGAGGAAGTTCAGAGACGGAAGAGTGAGTTATATGCAGAGAGGAAGAGAGATGAAAAGATTAGAGAGAAAGAATAGGAAGAGAATGGATGAGGAATCTGGGAGGAATCTGAGTGTAAAGTGGAGGGAATATAAGAAAATGTTCTGGAAAGAGGTAAAGAAAATAAGACGGGGTGATGAAGAAGTTAGTCGGGGAGTGAAAGATAAAAATGGTAGATTGTTAGTGGAGACGGGAGATAAAGTGAGCAGATGGAGAGAACACTTTAAGGAACTATGAAACATAGAGAATGAAAGTGATGTGAGGATAAGTGGCTGGGAAATGGCTGTGAGAAAGAGGGAGGTGAGAGAGAGGAAGAAATCAGTAGGATAGAAGTAGTGGAAGTAATTAAAGTCAAAATCAGGATAGCCTCAGGAATTGATGGGGTGTGTGGTGAAATGCTGAAGCATGGGGTAGAGGCAGTAGTAGAATGGATATGGAAGATGTGCAGATTGGCCTGGGAGGAAGGCAGAGTCCCAGATGATTGGAAGTCAGGTATAATTATTCCCCTGTACAAAGGAAACAGGGAAAAAGAAGTGTGTAGTAATCTCGATAGCATGGTCTTAGGTACATGTAGAGAGATAGGGAAATCGATTATGGATTGCTAAGCTCAGCCAGAATGAAGTAGTGAGAAGTAGTGTCAACGAGGTGAGTTACAGCATTCTTGGGTTACGAAGTTTATTGCACACAGTTATAATAGTGAGTTACGGTGTAGCGAGCGTGACCCTAGTGTCGGACCTTCTCTCCCCTCTCTCTCTAACCCTTCTCACTTTATCAGACCCTCGTGTTAACGAGCATGCTCTCCAGCTCCTGATCTGAAGGGAATCTCTCTGACATTATAATTTATACAGCCTGGAGAGGATGTGTGTGCAGGATGTAGTGTCTGGTGGACTAACCCACTAGGGCTGGTTACTCCACGTGTTTGAATACATCGTGAAATTCTTGGTCGTCTAGACTACAAGGATGTTTGAAATACATCATATGGTTAAGGATTCTTGATGGTCTGGGACAACAAGATTGTGGATAGACATTATGTGAATTGACATTCACAGTGAGAAACTGTTTATGTCCCCAGCAGACACCACATCCTGTACATTGTGTTTATGAGACATATACTAATGCCTATATAAAGTCTACATATCGCTCAGTCACGCGAAACTGGCGTACCACCGAGAGTTAATACTGTCCTAACATATTAATGCATACTATGTACACATTACAATTAATTTTTACTTAATTAAATGAAATACATAATAGTGTAAAAGTAACATAACTGTATGAATACTGTAAAACTGCAGTTACATTGTGTTAATGCTATTGCTGTTACATCATTTTAATGCAACTGTTACACAAGTGTGACTAACATAACATTGTGTTAAAGTAACTGTTACATAATTGTGTTGGCCATAAAATTTTAATTATATCTTGTTAATACAACTGTTAAATAATTGTGTTGGCCATGAAACTGTAGTTACATACTGTTAATGCAACTGTTACATTCTGTGTTGGCCATTAAAATTTTAGTTACATCTTGTTAATGCAACTGTTACACAATTGTGTTGGTCATAAAATTGTAGTTACGTAATTATAGCAACTGTAACATAATTGCAGTAATGCAAGCGTTTGTAGTTACATAATTGTAGCAATAGTAACATAATCGCAGCAACTGTAACATAAGTGCAGAAATGCTATCGTTTGTAGTTAACATAATTGTAGCAATTGTAATATAATTGCAGGAATCACAAGTGTGGCGAGTAGAGGTAGGGGAGAAGATGAGAGAGAGAAGAGAGAGGTATATGTGAGCAGGAGAAGGGAGGTTAAGAGACTGGTGAAGGAGAGTAAGAAGAAAGTGGATGAAGAGTTTGGGAGGAATCTGAGTGTGAAATGGAGGGAGAGTAAGAAATTGTTTTGGAAGGAGGTAAAGAAAGTAAGGCAGTGTGAAAGGGGAAATAGTAGGGGAGCGAAAGATAGGAATAATAGATTGTTGGTGGAGAAGAGAGAGAAATTGAGGAGATGGAAGGAGCACTTTGAGGATTTGTTGAATGTAGAGAGTGAGAGCAGTGTGAGTATAAGTGGTTGGGGAATGGCTGGGAGAAGAAGAGATGAGAGGAGGGAGGAAGAGATCAGTAGGTCGGAAGTAGTGGAAGCGATGAAGAAGATTAAGCTGGGAAAGGCCCCAGGAATTGATGGAGTGTGTGGTGAAATGCTTAGGTATGGGGGTGAGATTGTTGTGGAGTGGATATGGAAGTTGTGTAGATTGGCTTGGGAAGAGGGAAGGGTTCCAGAGGACTGGAAATCAGGTATAATTGTTCCTCTGTACAAAGGAAAAGGGGAGAGAGAAGTATGTGGTAACCATAGGGGTATTTGCCTTCTTAGTGTGACTGGTAAAATATATGGTAGAATACTCATTGATAGGGTTAGGGATATGACAGAGGAGCTAGTTGGAGAAGAACAAGGGGGATTTAGGAAGGGAAAAGGGTGTGTAGATCAGATATTTGTTCTAAGATGTTTAGTGGAGAAGTATCTAGAGAAGGGAAGGAAAGTGTATGCTGCCTTCATGGACTTGGAGAAAGCTTATGACAGAATAGATAGGCAAGGTATGTGGAAGGTATTAAGAATATATGGAGTGGAGGGGAAATTGTTGAGTGCTGTGAGGAGTATGTACGAGGGAGCTAGGGCTACGGTGCGAGTGGATGGTGAGCTGAGTGAGTTCTTTGATCTCAATGTGGGACTGAAACAGGGGTGTGTAATGTCTCCATGGCTGTTTAATATATATATGGATGGGGTTGTAAAGGAGGTACAAGGTAGGGCAGTGGATGTGGGGGTGGCCCTAATGAATGAGGGTGAGATTTGGAAGCTTCCGGTGTTGCTGTTTGCTGATGATACAGTATTGTTGAGTGAAGATGAATGGGAGTTGCAAGGTTTGGTGAATGAATTTGGGACAGTGTGTAGGAGGAGAAAGCTGAAAGTTAATGTAAACTAAAGTAAAGTTATGGTGTTTGAGAGGAATGAAGTCACAGAGTGTGCAGTGAGGTTGGATGGTGAGGATATGGAGAATGTGAGTGCATTCAAGTACTTGGGTAGTGTGATGAGTAAGGATGGAACTTTGGGGGATGAAGTACGTGAAAGGGTACAGCAGGGAAGAAAGGTTGTTGGTACACTGAAAGCAGTGATGAGAAATAGGGAGGTGAGTATGGAAGTTAAGAAGTCACTGCATGATGGTATTGTGATCCCTACCCTGACGTATGGAAGCGAGGCGTGGACATTGCAAGAGGGGAACAAGTCAAGAGTGAGAGCAGTGGAAATGAGTTACTTGAGAGGAGCATGTGGAGTGACGTGGAGGGACAGGTTGACGAATGAAGAAGTGAAGGAACGTTGTGGGGTAGATGTGGATGTGGTTGAAAAGATTAGGAGAAATACACTGAGGTGGTTTGGACATGTGGAGAGAATGGAGAATGAAAGACTGACTAAGAGGGTGTATGTAGGTGAGGTGGAGGGAGGGAGAGGGAGGGGTAGACCGAGGATGAGGTGGAGGGATGGAGTTGACAGGTATGTGAGGGAGGGGGGGGGTGAGTTAGGGGGAGGGGAGTCAAATGGTGGGTGACAGAGTGACTTGGAGGCGTTTTGTCTGCGGCCACCCTTTGCGGGATTAGGGCGTCGGGCTATAGATAGATAGATAGATAGACAAGTGTGGTCACTGTAGCTATATAACTGATACATATGTATATAACTAATACAATAACAGCAATGCAATCATATCATGAAACATCCATATTTGATGTAGTTGTTCATTTGAGACACCATAGGTATACTGGCTTATTTTTGTGAGACACCATAGGTGTATTAGCTTAGTTATGCTCTACAGTTTATTTGAGACACGCCACAAGGGCGTGGGAAATAATTCCATCTTGTGCGGTGTGTGTGATAAATGGGTGCATAAGAGATGTAGTGGTATCAGAGGTAGACTGCGAGATAATGCTGATTTTATGTGTACGGCGTGCCGGGGTGAGCAGGTGGAGATCGTCAGACGTGAAAGGATTGAACTTGCTGGTGAATCTCTTGAGTGTGTGGAAGAGTTTTGTTATTTGGGAGACATGTTGTGTGCTGGAGGTGGGGCTGGAGCTAGCTCTGTGGCTAGGGTGAGAAGTGGTTGGAAGAAGTTCAGGGAGCTCTTGCCTCTCCTGACATTGAGAGGGCTCGCCCTACGTGCTAAGGGGTCTTTGTATGCAGCATGTGTTGGGAGTGTAATGCTGTATGGCAGTGAGACCTGGGCAGTGAAGGAGGAAGACATTCGCCGGCTCAGACGAACAGAAATGACAATGATTAGGTGGATGTGCAGTGCATCCCTGCATCCAAGGCCTGGAGGGGCTGGGTTTACAATGGAAGAGTTGAGAGGTAGGATGGGACTGGAGTGTATTGGTGTTGTGATGAGGAGAGGTAGATTGAGGTGGTTTGGACATGTGGAGAGGATGGAGGATGATAATTGGGTGAGGAAGGTGAGAAGTGTTAATATTGGGGGTGGGGTTATGAGGGGCAGACCGAGAAAGACATGGGACGAGGTCATTAAGTGTGACCTTAGGGTTAAGGGACTGAACAGGGAGGCTGCAATGGATCGTGCAGCGTGGAGAGCTGCCATTAGGTGACCAAGCCCAACACATGCAAGCATATTGGAGCCTTTAAAAATGAAACGAAACGATGGGTGTACTGACTTAGTTATGTTGCACAGTTTGAATTAAGATGACATTATATGTAACCCATATTTTGTTATTTTATACAAAATTATATATACAATATTTATAACAGGTACATTATTCACTTAGTTTCGTTTGTACCACACATCTCTTGAGGTTGTGAAGTCAAACTGATATGTTTGCTCATTTTTAAATTCATCTTTAGGTACAGGTTGCAAGTACTAGTGGGTGTGGCTGAGTATAGCACACTGTTGCTAGCTCCGTTTGTGTTAGTCATTTTCACTTGCTTCTCCTTGTCACTGTAATATGAAGAATACATGTGTACACTCAAACCTTGATTTAAGGGACTAATGGGAAATCAACTTATCCCTTCCTTGAAAATGTCCTTTACTTGAAAATGTCCATTGTTTTACCACATAAAAAGACAATCTTATTATGAAATGCAATGATTGTTTCACTTATCTTACTTATTAATATGATTATGAATACTATTTTTCAGGTACTGTATAAAGAAACATATTAATGTGTATAACCTAGACATTACGTATCATTTTTGAATGGTCTTGTCCATTTGTCAGGTAGAATATGGAGTCCCATAAAACCGAAATCCCTTAAATGGAGGTCCCTTAAATCGAGGTTTGAGTGTACTTATATTCTGATTCTCTGGTCTTACTGGATTTTCATATGTATGTAATATATGTTGATGTTAGGATACTGTCTATCACTGTGTATATACGTAAGGTTGTATATAAATGAGGTAGTACTATTAACCCCTACACCGCGGGCATGTTTACCAATGTTTTGCGTGTCCCGCGGGGTTATTCAGGCTCTGACAGACTCTCAATAAATATTTGCCAAAAATCAGTTATTAGTCCTAGAATATTAAAATTATATACGCTTATGGCACATACCTTCAGCTTTCTCCTGGAATGTTTGTTGAGCCTTCGTCGGTTACTGTAGGACTTGTGGAGACCTCTGAAGTTGGGTAACGAAGTCTCCACTTTACACTTCCCGACAACCCGTAATATGATTACCATAGCCAGATATTAACACTATAAACACTACTCTATGATTTTCAAGTAGTTTGGGATCCATACTCCAAACAAAAAAACACTGTGAAAGCAATGAAAATTACAAGCGTGTATGACCGTCGCACTTGCGCTAGTTCGCTCTTGGTACTCTGTCATTTATTATTCATAAAACCCCTCACACTTTATATTTCTATTACTATATAACACTTATATATATCTGGAGTTTTTCTCCATAAGTTTCCTTCGGTGGTATTAGTTTATTGTCACTGAAGTCATTCAATTTTTCATTCAGTAAAATACGTAGAGAGCCATGGATTCACTTTCACTGTTATAACATAAAGTATTTGTACTCATATTCTTATATTACTAATTACTTACATAACTATTTACATTTTCTATTGTATTTTCAATATTTACCCTTCTATTTCACTTACACTATGTTATTCACTGTCACTTTCAGTAAGATAAAACTATAATACACTGTTCAATCATATGTACTGAACATCCATTGCTTTCACTTGCAATTTACACATTATTTACACATTACTCTCCTTTCCCACTTGCACTTTTAGAACTGCTTCCGGCTGTGGTAATCAAAGAAGCAGGTAACACAGAGGGGAACCTGGCACTCAGCGCACTGCCATGAGGTGCATTTGGGCTCAAGTGTGCGGCGGGTGGTATGTGCACACACCTGACACCTGCGGATCGCAGCCTTCCTTTTACCTGTGGCAGGCATTAGCTCCAGTCTGCGCCGATCCATATATGCCCTCTGCTCAAGTCTGTCGGGAAGTGTTACTGGATGGCGCCTTGGAGTTGCTGCTGTCACCCTACCATATCTTTCCAGCAGCTGCTGAACACAAGTCCTGGCAAACAACCTCAGGGAGAAGGACTTGGGTGGCTTGACCTTCATCTTGTACAGGATGAAGGCGTTCAGCATCGTCATGTCTATGAGATGCAGAAAAACTTTCCTGTACCACCTAGTATTCTTCCTGAGGCAGTCGATCTCACCAATCATCATGTCGGACTTGTCCACCAGCCGCATGTTGATATTGTAGTCTAACACAGCATCAGGTTTCATCACAGGTTCGCCTGTCCTACGGTCGACCTTCCCACTGTCTGTCATTTCCCCCTTATGTACGGTGGTGAGCATGTGCACGACCCTCTTGTCATGCCACCGTATTGCCAGCATCTTCTCAGACTTGCGTAGGTGCACGTCTCCTCGCTGCGAGGTTCCTGCCTCTGTGAATTTAGGGAAGTGGGCACGATTACTTTTGAGAGTGCCGCAGGAGCCAATGCTGTGCTCTGAAAGGTATTTGGCAAGTTTCGGTGCTGTATAATAGTTGTCTGTATACAGCCCATGATTCCCACCAAAATACTTTTCAAGGAGCATTTTCACTATACAGCCTGAGAAGCCAAGGGGGTGTGTTTTATCCAGATCGACAGTGCTGGCTGCATAAATGACGAAGTCAAGGATGTACCCCGTCTTACAGTCGCACAGTACAAAGAACTTGATTCCAAAGCGATGGCGTTTGCTTGGAATGTACTGTACAAACCGAAGACATCCTCTGAACAAAACCAAGGATTCGTCAATGACAACCTTCTGAAAGGGGTGGAAGAATGACATAAACTTATCCTTCATTCTGCTCAGAATCTCCCGGATCTTCCAGAGTGGGTCGGTTTGGGAAGGTACATCGTTGTTGGCAAAGTGTAGGTTTCCCATGATGTTCCGGAAGCGATCTCTGGCCATGTACTTATTGAAGGTGGGTGAGGGTAGTAAGGGGTCCATGGACCAGTATTCTTCCAACTCATGCTTCTTTGAGTGTGGCATGAGAAGCATGAGGGCAAAGAACACATACAGCTCCTGCACTCCCAGCATGGACCACTGTTGCATCTTGGCTGCATCTGTACCACTTGCAGCACGTTGTGATTCATACCTGTTGGTCTCATCACATATGTGCTGCATGACTTCATCATCTAGGAAGGCCAAAAGGTAGTCCACACACTCAGAATTATCGTCAAGAGTGAAGGCAGGCTGTACTCCTGAGGAGCTCTCATCAAAAACTAAATGTTCTGGCACAAAATCGGACCCTTCTGTCCACGCGAAGGCGTCCAGGATTCCCTGTCGTGGCGGTGTAGGGTGGGTGAGGGTGGTGGGTGGCTGTGAGGCAGATTTATCCCGTTCAAGGTCACTCGCACTGACCCTGAGTTGCTGTACAGCACTAGCAGCCTTTACTCTAGTACCAACTCTACTTTTACTTGTCCGGGATTTACCTCTTCCTCTACGGCCTGCCTTCACTGTTGATGCTGGTGGTGACTCCGACGACGAAGACTCCGGAGATAATTCAGCAGATAAAGAGGAAGAAATGAGTGAAGTGGGGCTTGGGGAACGAGGAGGTGAATCAACTCGGGACTCATGGCGGGCTGGGTCATGCGGGGCCATTGTTCTGGGGCTAACACGCCGCCTTTTCACTCCCTTCCCAAATTCCTTCCCTTGCTGCACTAACAGCTCCTTTCCCTTGGAGCTAGGGATAACTTCCGACACTGAAGCACTTGTACTAGCACTTTCTGGCACGATTTCCTCACCCGGTTCATCACACGATTCACCCGAAGGGTCAAAATCACTATCCATCATCACCATAGACAATTCTGCTAGTTCACGTGCCACTGCAGACTCACTTAGTCCTTTCCTGCTTCCCTCACAACTTTTTATGGGTGTAGAGGTCACGGGGCCCTTTGCAATGGGCGCAGAAGCGGCAGAAATGGCGGGGCGCGAGTGCGACATGTTTTGACCACAGCGGAGGACAAGGAACTAAATGCTGCGGCTTATCTGAGAAGGCAAGGGTTGACAGTGACAATGAGGATGACAGCTGCTAACTTACATGCTAATAAATTATTTGTAGAAAATCTCAGCAATACATAAAGAAATAGGTAGTTCCAGGCGAATGTAAATGTCACTTAGGCTTCTCCCTTCCTTTCTGAAATATATTTTTATTACAGACATAGATTACAAGGCATAATTCAAAGGGGAAATCACCGTGGTAATGTAGCGAATGAATGCACGTGAGGTGTTGTCAGGTGATAATTAGCCAATTCCTGGTGTATAACACTATCACTTACCTTATTTTTTTTGGTATATATTATTTTGTATAAGTATAGGGCATAGGGCTTATTTCAATGGATGAAATCTGTGGAAAAATCCGGGGGAGATTTGCTTAGCGCAGCGCGGCCTGGGAGGTGAGAGGACAGGGTAATGGAGGGCAGGTAGGGAGGGGAGTCAGGAAGAGGGGAAAATCGCTAAAATGTCAACAATGGATGGGAGTACAGATGAGATTTGGAGTGCTGACTAGTGTTGGACATTGGCAGTACTGATAGATGATACAAGCCACCACTTGAAAGCCCGGGATAATTCAAAATAACACAGAATCACAAAAGTGACGCCCCGCGGTATGATCCATTGCGCCTGAGCGTCACAATAGTGACACCCCGCGGTTAAGGGGTTAAACTAACAGATTAAATGTTTGACTCACTGATATTAATTGTGGTGGGAATACTGGCTAGGGTGCTGCTGCTGATGATAGTGATGATGGCTGAAGGGTGTTGGTAGGGTTTGACTGAAGTAGGTCAGGGTCCTGGTATGTCTGCGTCAGCATTCCGTGTCATCACCGGGGTAGGCAGACAGGCTGGAAGGCAGGTAGCCAGGTGCAGGATGACAGTATGGTGTTGTCAGGCACTCGGACTGATTGACGATCTTAGCAAATGATGACACTCCTGACCTGCTGCCTCACTGACTCACTGAGGTAGTGGTGGTGGAGGAGAAGATGGTGGGGGTCATTGTGGAGGGTGGTGGAGGGTGGAGGAGGAAGGAATGGAGTCAGATTTGTTGATACATCACCATGCTGGGTCAACACTGTTGGCATGGCACTTCCTCCTCTCCCACTCTTCCTTGTTGTTGTTTCTTCTTAGCTTGTAGTTTTTGATTTTCCTTACTTTTTGAGATTAACCTGCAGCCTTGTAGAGTTGTCGACAGACGTAGTTTATCACTGTTATTGTTTCTCGTAGATCGTGGAGTTGCGGTTGAGGTGGTTAGGAGCGAGTCTTGTTTGTTTGTTTAACTGCTAATTGTTGCTTGTTGAGGAGTCGCAGATTGCTTTGACTGAGACATTAATCGGCTTCGTTTACAGCTCGCCACCACTCTCAGTGAACATAGTGAGGTAGATATCATAGTTTACTGTTGTAGCGGTTGTATAAGCCAGTAAGGCGTAGTCTGTTGTAGTTTACCACTGTTCACCAATCTCGATGGCGTAGTTTATCATACTTGGTTTGTTATTACCGCTTGCCACCAATCTCGATAGCGTGGTCTTAGGTACTTGTAGGGAGACAGGGAAATCGATTATGGATTGCTAAACTCTGCCAGAATAAAGTAGTGAGACATAGTGTCAACGAGGTGAGTTATAGCACTCTTGGGTTATGAAGTTTATTGCAAACAGTTATAATTGTGAGTTACAGTGTAGCGGAGCATGACCCTAGTGTCAGACCTTCTTTCCCCTTTCTCTCTCTAACCCCTTCTCGCTCTATCTGACCCTCGTGTTATGGGTATGCTCTCCGACTCCTTCTGATCTGAAGGGATTCTCTCTGACATTATATACAGCCTGGAGAGGATGTGTGTGCAGGATGTAGTGTCTGGTGGACTAACCCACTAGGGCTGGTTACTCCACGTGTTTGAATACGTCATGAAATTCTTGGTCGTCTGGACTACAAGGATGTTTGAAATACATCATATGGTTAAGGATTCTTGATGGTCTGGGACAACAAGATTGTGGATAGACATTAGGTGAATTGACATTCCTAGTGAGAAACTGTGTATGTCCCCAGCAGACATTACATCCTGTACACTGTGTTTATGAGATATATACTAATGCCTATATAATGTCTACAGTATATATAGGGGCATTAATTGGAAAAGTGTATGGCAGGATACTTATTGACAGAGTTAGGGAAATAACAGAGGACTTAGTTGGTGAGGAACAGGGAGGTTCTAGGAAGGGAAGAGGTTGCACAGATCAGATATTCATTTTTAGGTCTTTAGTGGAAAAGTTTCTAGAGAATGGAAAGAAGTTGTATGCGGCCTTCATGGATTTGGAGAAAGCATATGACAGGGTGGACAGACAAGGAATATGTAAAATATTAAGAATATATGAAGTAAATGGGAAGTTGAGGGGGCTAAGGTGGCAGTGCGTGTGGATAGTGAACTGAGTGGAATTTTCTATTTGAATGTTGGACTGAAAAAGGGATATCTAATGTCTCAATGGTTGTTCAATCTGTACATGGATGGGGTTGCAAAAGAGATTCTGTATGGATGTTGGAGTGGCCCTGATGAGAGAGGGCAACATTTGGAAGCTCCCTGTACTGTTGTTTGCGGATGATACTATATTGTTATGTGAAGACGAAGGATAACTGTAAGGCTTGGTGAATGAGTCTGGGAGTGTAAGACATGGAATCTAAAGGAGAATGTAGGGAAGAGTAAAGTTATGGTCTTCAAGAGAAATGAAGTCACTGGATGTAGAGTGATGTTAGCTGATGGGGAAATGGAACACTGTATGTAAGTGCACTTAAGTACTTGGGTCATGTCATGAGTAAGGATGGAAGTTTAGAGGGTGAAGTGCTTGAAAGGGTACAACAAGGAAGAATGATTGCTGGTTCTTTGAAAGTAGTGATAAGAAATAGGGAAGCGAGTATGGAAGTAAAAAGTTTTGACGCTGCATGACAATATTGTGATACCTAATGTATGGAAGTGAAGCTTGGACCGTGTTGGAAGTAAGTCAAGAGTGAGAGCTGTGAAAATGAGTTATTTGAGAGGAGCATGTGGAGTTACATGGAGGGACAGACAAATCAGGAAGTGAGGGAGCATTATGATGAGGATGTGGATGTGAAAGAAGTGTTAAGAGAAGTAGTCTGAGGTGGTTTGGCCATGTGGACAGGATGGACGGTGAGAGACTAACAAGGAGTGTATATGAGTGAGGTGGACAGGGGGAGAGGGAGAGGGAGGCCAAGGATGAGATGGAGGGATGGAGTGGAGAGGAATATAGGGGTGTGAGCTGGGAGCAGGCAGTGAAATGGCAGGGGACCGGGCGACATGGAGGCGTCTGGCAACAGATAGATAGATAGTTCTCTTTTCGCTTTTCAATATCCATTACTTAATTTTCAAATACTGTAGGCATATCATTCCATATATCCCCAAACACACTGGCACATCGTTGTTGCCACCCTAACCACTTTGTATGCCTCTATCATCTAAGCCTACAGCCTATTTGATCTGATCTGAGAGGAGATGAGCTTTGAGCTTTTGAAAGCCGGCAGCTGATTGGTTGTCTGAGTGCATGCATTATTAACAATGCATTTTAAATTGTATATATTATATGGGTTCTAATAACTGTTTGACAAAATGACTGCCCAAATAAAATGTTATACACAGTTATTTGCATAGATTAATTTAAAAACAGGGCCTTACAAAGTTTATCAGATGGTCTAGATATGTGTGAAATTTTGATTTCTCGGGACAAATCAAAACATGTCCAGGTAAAGTTTTACGAGTACCTTCATTTTTCACTAATGTTTAGGCAAATTAAGGTAAATTATGTCATTACTGCGACATTACGTAAAATCTAACCTAGTAAAACATCGGAATTCCAACAAAAAATGACTGGTAAACAGGGGCAAAGAAGCTATGTATCACTGTCACTTTTACATATCCTGCAGTTCTTACCCTGCCACAGCTCTGCTGTAAGTTGTAACTAAATATCTGAAACTTAACCCTTAAAGTCCTAATCGCATCAACTGATGTGATTTGAGTTTTAAGCCAAAATGCCTAAATGCATCAATTGAGAGGGGGCCTGTAAAAAACTGTGGAGCAAATTATGACGTACATGGCTTCAGGCCAAAGAGAACTCGCCCCTGATGTGGCGTGAGGGGGGATTGGACCAACCCGGGTGGGGGGGAGGCCCCCCCCTTGCAGCTGCCTCCATGCCACCCTCTAATCCACTTCCTCACCCCTTCCTTGTCCCCCATCACTCTCCCACCCCTCCACGCACCTGCATCTCTCCTCCCACCACGATCTGAGTCCCTTCCCATCCTCTCTTGCCCCTCCTCTCTCCCTGCTAGCCTCATCCCCCCCCAAACCCCACCCATCCCTCCCTCCTTGTCCCTCACTAACCTTCCAACCCTCTACAGACCCCTGAGAGTTATCAGGCCTGATGTACATATCTGTTTCATATTATTTCTACTTCTTCCCATATTTACATATAATTACACCTCACTCTGTTCATTTCTCATGTTGTACCAACCAATTTCCATACGTACGTAGTTGGAGAATGATATATGTTGTACTACATACGATGCATCTTTTTTTTTTTTTTTTTTTTTTTTATTCTCCCTACCTGCCCTTTGATTAGTCTCCGTCTCATAGGAAACATTTACTCAGGGTAAACACAACTGCAAGCCCTTCGTACTCAACTTATCTGCCTGTTTGTCTGTTAGTTAGTTAGTTAGTTAGGGAGTCACTGGACATAACAAATAACTCATGATTCAGTGCACTGCATACTTTTTGCGCTAATTCTTTTCAACCCAATTGTCCGAGGCTGCTTTATAGTTATTACTTTTGTTCCAAATTTTGTATACATCTCTTTTCTCCTCAATGCTGAGTTACAAACACACAACGCTACGCACGACAATGTTGGTTGGCATTTTTTTTTGCACTTCCTTCACAATGAACACACTTACGTGCATGTATGTTTCATGATTGACTATTGATTACTTATTTTTATGAATTCCTTTGTATTTTTTATAAATACATAAATATATATATATATATATATATGGAAGTCAGGTATAATTATTCCCTTGTACAAAGGAAAAGGGGAAAAAGAAGTGTGTGGTAATCATAGGGGCATTTGTCTTCTTAGTATAATAGGAAAAGTGTATGGTAGGATACTTATAGATAGAGTTAGAGAAAGAACAGAGAAATTAGTTGGAGAAGAACAGGGAGGCTTTAGGAAGGGAAGAGGTTGTGTAGATCAGATATTCATTCTTAGATCTTTAGTGGAAAAGTTTCTAGAGAAGGGAAAGAAGTTGTATGTGGCTTTCATGGATTTGGAGAAAGCATATGACAGGGTAGATAGACAAGGATTGTGGAAAGTGTTAAGAATATATGGAGTAGATGGGAACTTGTTGAATGCTGTGAAGAGTATGTACGATGGTGCGAAGGCTGCAGTACGTGTGGATGGTGAACTAAGTGAATTTTTCTCTTTGAAAGTTGGTTTGAAACAGGGTTGTGTGATGTCTCCATGGTTGTTCAATCTGTACATGGATGGGGTAATAAAAGAGATACACGGTAGGGTAGTGAATGCTGGAGTGGCCCTGGTGAGAGAGGATAGTGTTTGGAAACTCCCTGTACTGTTGTTTGCAGATGATACTGTGTTGTTGAGTGAAGACGAAGGGGAGCTGCAAGGCTTGGTGGATGAGTTTGGGAAAGTGTGTAAGAAACAGAATCTAAAGGTGAATGTAGGGAAGAGTAAAGTGATGGTCTTTGAGAGAGGTGAAGTTAGTGAATGTACAGCGAGGTTGGATGGCGAGGAATTGGAAAATGTGAGTACGTTTAAGTACTTGGGTAGTGTGATGAGTAAGGATGGAGGTTTGGAGGGTGAAGTGCTTGAAAGGGTACAGCAGGGAAGAAAAGTTGCTGGTTCTTTGAATGCAGTGATAAGAAACAGGGAAGTGAGCATGGAAGTCAAAAAGTTACTACATGACAGTATTGTGATACCAACTCTAACGTACGGAAGTGAAACTTGGACATTGTTGGAAGGACACAAGTCAAGAGTGAGAGCAGTGGAAATGAGTTATTTAAGAGGAGCCTGTGGAGTCACGTGGAGAGACAGGCTGACGAATGAAGATATAAAGGAGTGTTGTGGTGTGGATGTGGATGCGATAGGAAGCGTTATGAGGAACACACTGAGGTGGTTTGGCCATGTGGAGAGGATGGATGGTGAAAGAATGACGAAGAGAGTGTATGTGAGTGAGGTGGAGGGGGGAAGAGGGAGGGGGAGGCTGAGGATGAGATGGAGGGATGGGGTGGAGAGGTATATGAGAGAGGGGGGTGTGAGTTGGGAGCAGGGCAGTGAAATGGTGGGGGACAGGGCGACTTGGAGGCGATTTGTTTGTGGCCACCCCAAACGGGACTGAGGCGTCTGGCAATAGATAGATAGATAGACAGATATATATATGTATGTCTGTGTTAGTTTTCGAAAGACTATAAGGCCTTGAAAGGCTACTCCCCGCACCTGTTTCGTCTCCCCACACCTACAAACACACCTGTTTCCATGGCTGGTGTGATAAATTCCACTGAAATGGAGAGATTCCACATAAAAATTTGGTTGTTGCTGAAAATGTAATAATAAGTGTGATGAAGTGTAATGATAATGTGATAATTCTAATGGTATGTATGATAAATGTGTAATGATAAGCTAGGACAGTAAAAAGAGAAATCGGAAGCAAAATATTGCTTTTTTTTTCCTTTCTTATGAATCCATCTACAGCATTATTCAACTGTATTATGATGTCCCTGATGGTTATAAACATTTATATGTGTCTGTGTTTGTTTTGGAATGATTATGAGGCCTTGTAGGGCTACTCCCCACCTGTTTTATCTCCCCACACCTATATACACACCTGTTTTTATGGCTGGTATGACAAATCCCACTGAAATGGAGGGTTTCCACAAAAGAATTTGCAAAGCTGGGAATAGCACTGCTACTGTTTTAATAGCGATGGTGGTAACACCATTACTTTTTATAGCCAGTAGGAGAACTGAGAGCGCCTCTACTTTTTGGCCGTGCTCAAGCGTTACCGCGCTCCTCGCCACTCACGCGACAAAGGTCCGGGGTTAGTGAGTACATACAGATATGCCGACGGTTTGGTTGTATTTATTAATGACGAAAAATAATACTTTCGTCAATTCTGTCAATTATGATGTTTGTTCTACACTGCATCACTAATTTATTAATTATTCTTTATTAGTAACGTCATGGATGTCAGCAAGATGTAGGCAATACACACACACACACACACACACACACACACACACACACACACACACACACACACACACACACACACCAAATTAAGAGAAGATATTGATGTTCATTTGGGAGATGGTAAATACAAACTGTGGAGAAAAGACAGAAAAGAAAAAAAGGGAGGAGGAGTGATGATAGCAGTGAAGAACAACATAAATGTAGATACTGTGGAAATGGGAGAAGGCAGGGCTGAAGTGATATATATGAAATTAGAAACTGGAGAGAATGTTAAGAGAGATATGGCGGTAGTGTATGTTCCCCCAAAGACGAGAGCATGGAAGGATGACGAATACCATGAGATGTTGTCAGATATGGCTAGCTACTTGCAAAAAATAATTAAGAAAAGCAATAATATAATTTTGGTGGGTGACAAGTCAAGAGTGAGAGCAGTGGAAATGAGTTACTTGAGAGGAGCATGTGGAGTGACATGGAGGGACAGGTTGACGAATGAAGAAGTGAAGGAACGTTGTGGGGTAGATGTGGATGTGGTTGAAAAGATTAGGAGAAATACACTGAGGTGGTTTGGACATGTGGAGAGGATGGAGAGTGAAAGACTGACTAAGAGGGTGTATGTGGGTGAGGTGGAGGGAGGGAGAGGGAGGGGTAGACCGAGGATGAGGTGGAGGGATGGAGTTGAGAGGTATATGAGGGAGGGGGGGATGAGTTGGGGGGAGGGGAGTCAAATGGTGGGTGACAGAGTGACTTGGAGGCGTTTTGTCTGCGGCCACCCTTTGCGGGATTAGGGCGTCGGGCTATAGATAGATAGATAGATAGACTTTTATTGTAAAGAGGTGAACTGGGAGGAATGGTACTCGGGAGGCGGCGAGGATTCGTGGGGTACTATGTTATTAAATATAATAATGAATAATGTGATGACGCAATGGGTCAAAGAAGAGACACGGTTTCGAGGTGAGGACACACCAGCAAGGTTAGATTTACTGTTCACCAAAGAACCCGATGTAATAGAATCATTGGAATATCTCTGTCCTTTGGGAAAAAGTGATCACGTGGTCATTGAGTTCCAGATGTTAATAGGAAATGTCGAGCCAAGAGACGAGCTTCACAGAAAGGGAAGATACAACTTTGGCAAAGCAAATTTTACAGGATTGAGAAACTTTTTTGAAAATGCGGATTGGAGAAAATTCAGAGAAACAAGAGAGATGCAGAGGAAGTGGGATATCTTTCTAGACCTCTATAATTTGGGAGTGGAAAAATTTGTACCAAGAGTAAGAGGGAAAGAAAACAGAAAAAAGGAGTGGTTTAATAGAAGGTGTATGATAGCCAAAAAAGAGAGAGATAAGGCGTGGAACAATTGGAGAAAGAGAGGTAACGACAGAACAAAGGAAGAATATAAAAGAACAAGAAACGAATACACAAGAATACGTAGGGAAGAAGAAAGGAATTTTGAAAAAGGTATAATTGACAAATGCAAGGATGAACCCAAACTGTTTTATAGATTTGTTAATGGCAAACTGAAACAAAAGGAAGGAATCACCAAGCTGAAAGTAGATGGAGAGGTCTTTAAGGATGCGGCAATGCAAGCAGAAATAATGAACAAACGTTTCCAGTCAGTTTTCACTAAAGAAAAGGAGCTTGTGGAAGGGGAGGGAGTGATTAGAAATGTTCCGGTGATGAAAGATATAAAAGTGGAGGTGCAGGAAGTGTATAAATTACTGGAAACTCAAGATGTAAGGAAAGCCCCAGGACCTGATGGAATTTCTAATTGGGTATTGAAGGAATGCAGAGAACAACTGGCGGATAAAATTCACAGCTTAATTGTATGCTCACTGGAAGAGGGGAAAGTGCCAAAAGAATGGAAGAGGGCAAATGTGGTACCAATTTACAAGGGAGGAAACAGGGAAGAACCCCTGAATTATAGACCAGTGTCTCTAACCAGCATGGTCGCAAAATTGTGTGAGAGAATCCTGAAAGACAGATGGATAAAATATCTGGAAGAGATGAATATTTTGGCTGAATGTCAGTTTGGATTCAGAAGTGGAAGGTCATGTGTTTCAAACTTGTTGAGCTTTTACTCAAGAGCGATTGATGTGGTACAGGAGAGAGATGGTTGGGTGGATTGTGTGTACTTAGACTTAGAGAAGGCCTTTGACAAGGTACCTCATAAGAGACTAATGTGGAAACTAGAATATATAGGAGGACTAAAGGGGAAACTTCTGGAATGGATGAGAGACTTTTTGAGAGACAAACAAATGAGGACAGTAATAAAGGAAAAGATGTCTGGATGGAGGGAAGTAACAAGTGGAGTCCCTCAAGGCTCAGTGTTGGCGCCAGTAATGTTCCTGATTTACGTAAATGATATGGTAGATGGAGTGAACAGTTATGCGAGTCTGTTTGCTGATGATGTAAAGATCTTGAGGAAGATAGAGGTTGAGGAGGATTGTAAAATACTGCAGGAGGATTTGGATAGGATACACAATTGGAGCCGGATGTGGGAAATGAAATTTAATGTAAAGAAATGTAAAATATTGGAAATGAGTAAAAGTACCAGGAGACCATCACTGAATTATTTTTTGGGTAATGAATTAATCACAAAAAGGAGAGAAGAGAAAGATTTGGGAGTGCTGGTCCAAGATAGTTTGTCACCAGAAAAGCACATTAACAAGATAGTTGGAGAGACTTATAAGCTCTTGACTAACATAAGAGTAGCATTTCATTATATGGATGAGGAAATGATGAAAAAATTGATAGTGGCCATGATCCGCCCCAGGTTAGAATATGCAGCGGTAGTGTGGTCACCACACAAAAAGAAAGATATAAACAAGATTGAGAGAATACAAAGAACAGCAACCAAGATGGTCCCCAGTCTGACAGACCTGTCATACAGAGAGAGGCTGGAAAAACTGGATTTGCCTTCGTTAGGGGAAAGGAGAAAGAGGGGAGACATGATTGCGGTGTTCAGGACCATGGTGGGAGTAGATAAAATTGACAAAGAAGATCTGTTTGTATGGGATAAGAGAGCAACAAGAGGACATGAAATGAAATTGAAAAAGTCAAGCTGCTTGAAGGATATCAAGAAATATAGCTTTCCTTACAGAAGTATAGACTTATGGAATAGCCTGGACAAAGAGATCGTCCAGTCTAAAAACTTAAACGAGTTTAAAGTTAAATTCGACTTATTGAGAAACAGCGACGGAAACCCACGAGCATAGTACATTCCATGTATATCACAATTAGGTATATTCTTAAATATTTGGAACGACTTAGACAAAGAGGTGGTGCATGAGAAAAACATTCATGTGTGTAAAGGTAGACTTGATAAATGTGGATATGGAGACAGGACAACACGAGCATTGCTCAATTCCTGTATACTACAAATAGGTAAATACAAATAGGTAAATACACACACACACACACACACACACACACACACACACACACACACACACACACACACACACACACACAAACACACACACACACACACCTCTAACTAGGCTATCCCCGACTCTAACTCCCGCTTTCTCCTTCACTCTCTCTTTCAGACTAATTCTTACTCACTATGTTATTATTTCGTAGCAGTATGTTACTTTCAATTTAAAGTAATGGAAAAAAAACATTGCTGTTGTAAAAATACCCTTTAAAAGAAAGCCCCAGTTCATTTTTACTTTCATTTTCGTACATATCTTAAATAGGTATCATTGAAAATAAACCTATATAATATGTATCAATGGTAGGCCACATTTTTTTGCCTTTTATTTACTTATGTTACTTTCAGTTGGTATACTAGGTAATAGTGTAAAAGAACATTTGTTACATTATACAATAAACAGCTTTTTCCTGTGCCTTCAGCTCTAAGCTTCATTAAAATTACAACGACATGTAAATGATGATTTTTTATTTTCTGTATAAGTATATACTGACACAAGTGGTACGCAACATAACAACTCACACTGACTTATATTATCAAAACAGTATATAGTGTATTGCTATATCATATATTTTTGTTAACCTTTCCTTCGAGTACCTTTTTCTTATCCAAAGTAGCGTGAGCGGGAGCGCCACTACTTTTCGTTGCAAAACCAGTAATGCCACTACTTTTTCGAGCTAGTAACGGGAATGAGAGCGCCGCTACTTTTTATTGGTAGCGTTCCCAGCATTGAGAATTTGGTTGTTGCTGAAATTTTTCTCCCCAAGTACCACCAAGGCCTTGTAGGCCCCCACACTAGTTATCTCCCCACACATACATACACACCTGTTTTCATGGTAGATGTTACAGAACACACTGAAGTGCTTTCTATTCATGCGAAGAGCTGGTTGTTTCCAACCCCCGTACCTATAGGCCTACTCTCCACAGCCTACTTTATCTCCCCACAGCCTAGTAATCTCCCCACACCTACATACACCTGTTTTCATGGTTGGTGTGACAAAACAATTTGAAATTACCTGTTTCAATAAGAAAAATATGCTGTTATCAAAATTTTCATGGTTTCGATTGTTTTTGAGGGGTAACTATCATAAACTTTTTTTGAACTTTGACAAGCGATTGTGCGGGAACCATTAGGCCTATGGGGGTATGAGTTGCGCTGTCAAGTGTGTAAATTCTTCCTCTTTAGCCAGAACACAATCAATTTGCCCTTGGTGAAAGTCGCCAAAACGCTCCCAAACTGCAGTTGTGGGAGGTACCCAGCCTCAAACAACTGCGGTCTTTAGGGGTTAAGACAGAAAACCTGCTGATGATGCAAAAGTAGAAAGTATAATGTAAGCTGATACGACAGCAAAATGTTCTCAAAGTATACCTGAATATTTGTCTTCTTAGTCATGTTGGACATCCCATGAGCAGCCATCCCCCTCCCCCTGGCTATCATTCATCAAAATTCATGGAATGTTATACTGTATTTTTCATTGAAATTCCGATATTTTACTTGGTTATATTTTACAAACTATCATGGCAATGACATAATTTGCCTGAACATAAGAAAATCAAGGTGCGCGTATACATTACCTTGCTGTGTTTTGATTTGTCCCGAGAATTCAAAATTTCATGTATATCTAGGCTGTCTGATGAGCTTTGTAAGGCCCTGTTTTTAAATTAATCTATGCAAATAACTATACGGTACAGTCAAGTCATCTAATCTGTGGCAGTATGGTTCTGGACCAATGCCATGCTTTAGAAATTCCGTGGATTATAAATAACGTAACTTATGGAAAAAATTACTTATGGTTCTGGCCTCTCAGCCAAGGTGCCACATATCACCCTACCTACAAGCAACTAATCACCAGCAAACATTAGCCCACACCCAAATAATTATTCAATGCATCCCTGCCTGCCCTCCTCTCTTCCTATTTCTCCCATCTTTCCTGTCACTTCTTATTGCTTTTCTTTCCTTTATAGGTGGCTTTACCTTGAGTGACAAGCCTAATGGTTTCCTGTAAGCCAAGAAACTATTTACAACACTGGGTGGTAACCATGTAACCAAACCATACGTGCTCCCTACGTGTCGATAAGTGGGTTGGTGGAGGGTTAGTGCCCCTTCCCGTAAAACAACTAACTCAAAGTCAAATGGCCACCCCGTATGGGATTATGGCGCCTGGCAATAGATAGATAGATAGATGTATTACTTGGAATAAAGAATAGTAAATATTAACTCCTAAAGTGCTAACAGGATCAACTGATTCTTTTTCAGGATTAAGCAAGAGACCGAATGTGATCGATAAGAGGGGCTTTTGGGAAACACTGCAGACACTAGGCTTCAGCCCGATTGTGACATACATTGATGCAAACCAATGAGAACTAAGTCCTCAGCAGGGAGGAGGGAGAATCCGTGCCCGTGCCCATGGTGGGGGGAGGTGATTCCCCCACCACCCTCTTGCCACTTTCCTCTACCCCAATTCCTTTGTTCACTCTCCCCCTCCCACGTCTCTGACCACCTCCAAGCTCCCTCCCTCCCCCTCCCCCACCATCCTTCATTACGCCACCATGGTTACCCCCCCTTTCCCCCCCTCCTTGTCTCCCTGGGGAGGGTTATATTCCCCCTACCCACCCTCCACACTCCGGAACTCCCTCTCTGCCTCTCCTCTTTGTCTTGTGGTCTGTCTCCCACCTCAATACCCTTGTGCCACTCCTCCAGGCCTCTCCCCACCCCACCCCTACCCCCCACCCCCTGTAGTATGCTGTCCTCTTACAACTCACCCCTCCCCTCCGCCTAAAGTATTATACATCACTGTTACTATTCATGTCATATGTTTTCATTCAATACCACATTACTGTTTATGTAATTGTATACATAGATGCACGAAGCATAGAATGTACCTATGTTTTTTCATGTTATTTTTGTTTCATGAATCTCGGTGTATATACCATAATGTTTCCTGTAAATGTTAGTAATGTTTGTTTTTTATAATAATAAACTGTGTATTTATTTTAGTGTAGGTGGTGGCGACCATCATCCACTCACTTGATGTAGTGCTGCCTACTTCTTCCTTAGCCTTTATCATTCTTTTTCTGTGCCTGCCCTCCTCTCTTCCTATTTCTCCCATCTTTCCTGTCACTTCTTCTTATTGCTTTTTCCTTTACAGGTGGCTTTACACCGAGTGACAAGCCAAATGGTTTCCTGTACGCCAAGAAACCATTTACAGTGCTGGGTGGTAACCATATAACCAAACAATACATGCTCCCTATGTGTCAACATGTGGGTTGGTGGAGGGTTAGCGCCCCTCCCCTTAAAACAAATATCTCAAAGTCAAATGACTACCCCTTACAGGATTATGGCGTCTGGCAAATAGACAGATTGATAGTCTTTCTCTTACACCATCATTATTATTTTGCATGCTTTAGTTTTTTTTCCCCTTGAAATTCTTACAGCTGCTTGATTTGACAGCTCTGAGGGGATGGGATGGGGGGGACGGGGTTAGGGGAGAGGGGTTAGGGTGGGTGGTTGTTGGAGTGTGTAACACCGAGAAAAAGATTTTGCATGCTTTAGCTCTTTTTTTTTATTTATTTATTTTTTTATTTTGACAGCTACACAGATATGAGGGAAGGGGACAGGGGGAGGGCTGGTAAGGAGGACAGAAGTGTTGGTGGGGAAGGGTATTGGGAGTTAGTGAGGAGCACCGACATAATTATTTTGCATGCTATTGTTTGAAAAAAAAAAAATTGAGCTGTAAAATTCTGAAGAGGGAGGGGTAGGGGAAGGGAGGTAAGGAGGAGGGGAGGAAGAGAGGAGGGGGGGGTGATAAGAGTGGGTGCAGAGGGTCATGGAAGGGGAGGAATGAGGGAGGAATGGTGGGGGAGCACATAGAAAACTGGAGTCGCCCCACCTGGAGGGCTAACTTTTTTCAACTTTGACGGGCTATAGCTTATGAACCAGATGGTCTAAAATGCTCCAGTTTGTGGCATAAGGTGTGTAAATTCAAGCTCTAAACCTTGGGCATAACACTTTTAATTTCTGTAAGAGCTAAAAAATCGGCACCATATACTGTACAGTACAGATTTTTATGGTACGGTCGATTGAATAGCATATCCTAGGGGGTAAATAAACAATATTAAAGGGTCTTACCTGACTCCGACCGATGACAATGCTTAAATAGATGGGGCAGGGGGGGGGGGTAAATAAACAATATTAAAGGGTCTTACTTGACTCCGACTGATGACAATGCTTAAACAGATAGGGCAGGGGTGAGGGTTCTGAGGCTAGAGGCAAACTAGGGCCTCTCAGCATGAGGCGAGTGTGGTGGTGCCTCGTGCTGCCACTGCCTCAGCCCCGTTTCTTCTTCGATTCATTGACACCATAACCAGCAGCTGTTCTTGCTTTTTCTCTCTATTTTATCGATGCTACAAATAACATTCATTATCTGGTCATATTTTAGGGGTGGATTTTTTTTTCTGTCCCCTTTTGCAATGAAGTCTTAGGCTGGCTGTGGTCTATCATCATATCATGCTGGAAGGGTAAAAAAAAAAAAAAAAAAAAAAAAAAAAAAAAGGGGGGGGGGGCCAGGTAGTCCTCTGAAACCACGCTTGTGGCCACTCTTGCAGCGGGTGGTGCAGGAATAAACAATGGAGGGAAGTAATGCATGCACTTGCCACCAGGGAAGAATTATGATTGCTTCTCATTGCTTGCCTGTGAATGGCTGAAGGCTGCAGTTTGCGGCAGACGCGCCGTGGAAATCTCAACAGAAATGCGTCACTTTGGCGCCAAAAGTCCATGCTTTAACCCGTGGCGTCCCGTCAACGTTCTTCCATGTCCTCACGTTTTGTCACTGCCAATCCCGTCGACGTACTTTAACGTCCTGCAATTGCAAGGTTCATAATTTCCACAATTTTCAAAATTCGCGCGAGATTTTCGATTCGCCCACCTACCCAAGCCTCCCCTACCTGCCGCCAGGCGGGCAGCGTCTCAGACCCCGCATGACCCGCGCTCGCCCTTGTCTCGGTCACTCACCTGTTAGCAGTGACCCAGGTCAGACATGGCGGTAAAGGTCTCTCAGACGACGAAATACAATCCGCCCTGGATGCCTTCACTGGAGATAGTGATTCTCCACTTGATGATGATGTGGTGGATCGAGATTACGTCCAGCCTGAGGAGGAAATAACAAGCAATGATGAGGAGGTCCCTTCGCCCCGGAAAAAGCGGTATGTGACATATCGTAAGGCAAGGGAAGGCCAGCCTGCACCCAAACCACCTGCACGGACCTCTCTCCATCCCCTAGAGAGAGATTCTGATGAGGACGAGGATGAGGACGATGACAATGACGGCGGCTTAGGACGTGATGTTGCCTCGTGGTTGGGGAAGGAAAAAATCTCACCCCGAGGATCAGAGGGTGGGGTGAGAAGGCAAATAAGGTATGGTCCTAGTGTGTTATCTGGGGAAGGCGAAAGTGGTGTGGTGGGAGTGTGGGGTGAAAGGGAAAGTGGTGTGGCGGGAGCGCGGGGTGAAGGGGAAAGTGGTGTGAGGGAGGCAGCACGAGCACGTGGTGCACGTAGGCCTAGGGGAGAGGAGGTGGAGCCACTCCCCAGCATGTCTTTCGCCCCACAATATTCCCAAACTTCCTCCCCACAGCCCCAGGATGTGGGGAAAGGAAGGAAAGGGAAGGGAAAGGGTAAAGGAAAAGGGAGAGGGAAGAGAAGTGCGAGTGATGAAAGGTGCCGCTCTCCGCCTCCCCAACCTCCCCCACCACCCTCACCTCCCCACCCTGACGAAGGCGACGATGGGGACGTGGCTGGAGACGGTGGTGTCTCGTGGAACTGGGAAGATGGGAGTAATTTTACTCCCATCATTCACCCTTTCACTGAGGAGTGGCGGTCTGGTTGCACGGCTCCAGGTGTGCATGCGGGTTCCACTAGGGTGGATTTCTTCCACCTGTTCTTTGGGGAGGCGTTTGTGGGGCGCATAGTGGAACAGACAAACATATTTTCACGAACACAGCGCCGTGAAAGTGAACGTTTGGGAACAACGAGCAGGCATTCCCAGCAATATGACTATCCTGTGACGATTTCTGAGATGTTCCTATTTTTTGCCCTGGTTCTCTTGATGGGTGTTGTGAGAAAAAATCAAATACCTGCATACTGGACCACTGACCCAAAGACCATCACACCTTTCTTTGGAAAGGTGATGAGTCGTAATAGATTTCAGCAGATTCTCGGCCGCCTCCACTTTTTTGATGCAGAAGATCCAGCTAATGCTAATAACACTGATAAAATGAGGAGAATTAGGCTTGTATTTGATCATTTACGGGGAATGTTCCGCTCCTCATTTTATCCTTACAGAGACCTCGTCATAGACGAGAGTCTTGTGTTGTGGAAAGGCAATATTTCCTTTCGCCAGTACATACCCAGGAAGAGACACCATTTCGGGTTCAAGATCTTTGTTATGTGTGACTGTAAGACTGGTTATGTGCAAGACATAGTCTTGTACACAGGCGCACAGACAGATATAACAGAGGATCGTAGTATAGGACTCTCAGGGGCCGTGGTGAAGACAATGATAGAGGAGTACCTTCATCGTGGTCATGTGTTGTACCTGGACAACTGGTACACTAGCCCTCTTCTCGCTTGGTTCCTCCACCAACACAACACCGGAGTCTGTGGTACAGTCAAGAGAAACCGTTGCCATATGGTCAAGATAGGGAGGAAACTTGACAAGAACGAGGTGGTTTTCTTCCAGGCAAATAACATCCTTGCCACCCTGTGGAACCACAACAGGGAAGTTTGCCTCCTATCAACTGTACACAGCCCCCTGATGCACCGTACAGACTCCGTTGATCACCGTAGCGAGAGGAGGCGCAACATCTGGAAACCCGAGTCTGTACTGGACTATAATCTGAACATGAGGCAAGTGGATCAGACTCGATGATTTCCAGTGTTGACTGTGCCAGGACCACGATGAAGCGGTACAAAAAGCTCTTTTTCCACTTGCTCGACATCACGGTCCTGAACGCACACTACCTGCACGCCATGACAACGGGAGTATCAGAGACCTTTGAGGGGTTTGTGAGGGAGCTGGCACGTGAAATAATCGCCGGGTATGCCCAGGACAGACCTACACACCGCACCTGCACCCCCATGGCTGCCCAGACTCCCCTACGCCTCGCAGGACGCCACTATCCTAGCACAATCCCTTCCGAACCAAACCGTCGTAAACCCCAGCGCCGCTGCCATGTATGCAAGCACTTGACAGTCAGACCAGCCACTCAGAGAAAAGACACAAGGTACGAGTGTGTAGAGTGCAATGTTGCGTTGTGCCTTCAGCCATGTTTCAGAGAGTACCATAACTTCCTACACTACTGAAACTGTGTGGGATGGCGATATGACATTCAGTATAATGGTAAGGCCAGTCAGTATGTGTTAAGTCTTATATAAAGTTGAAACGGGTGTAATGTTTGCAGGAAAGTAATGTATAAGTTGAGAAATAGAGTAAGTTGAAAGAAGTGATATCAAAACTACACCCACTGTGTAAATCTGCGAAAATATGACGCTCAGTCTAACACTCTGGTCAGTAAATATGTGATAGCAAGAATATAAAGTGGAAACGGGTGTAATGTTAGTAGGAAAGTAATTTATAAGTTGAATACTAGTGTAAGATGAAACAAATGATATCGCGATAACACTCACTGTGTAAATATGCGATAATATGACGCTCAGTAAAATAGCAAGGTCTCCAATTATGTAATGGCAATTATATCAAGTGAAAACATGTGTAATGTTAGTGGAGAAGTATTATATAAGTACAAAAATAGGTTGCAAGTTGAAATAATAGTCATAGCGACTTCACCCTCTGTGTTATTATGCGCTATCATTATGCTAAATAATTACGTAAGGCCTGAAACTATCTCAAAACAGTTCTCAAAAGTGGAAAAGTGTATAATGTTATTAGGAAAGTATTATGTAAGTTGAAAAAACACAATACGAGCTGAAATGACAGTCACAGCGAGTTCACTCACTACATAAATACGAGTAAGCGCTAACATTACGCTAAATGTTATCGAAAGGCCTGTGAATACGTAAAAACAGTTCAATAAAATGTAAAATGGTATAATGTTATTGGAGATGTATTATGTAAGTAGAAAAAATGATATGTATCATGATTCAGCAATGTTAGCGATTCACTGTAACCAGTCTGGCCGATTTCGCTCGGTTTGCACGATGGTACAATGCTTATTTCAATTCTATTTTTGTATAAAATCCAATTTACTCTTTTATCACATGTTTTTATGTTTGTAATAAATACATATCTACTTACTTTCATTGGTTTTCCAGACTTATAATACCATAGAAAACGTGAGAGCCTCAGACCACCTCCACAGAACACGGTACCAGGTGTAACGAAGGTATACCTGTTTAGGCAACTTATGGACCCCGGTGAACACTTTCTTGGTGAATAACCATTGTTTCTGACCAAAAGCGAAAGTTTTAGCAAAAAAAATTTGGGTCCAAAAATGGTCGGGATTGGGGGGTACCAGTGGTGAAAAAGTGGTCGGGACGGGGTGGGTTAAGCATATAACTGTGGTTTCTGCTACTTTCGGTTCTGAGCAGGAACAATGCCATGGATTAGAAAACCGTAGCTTACAAACACATATTTTATGTGACTTGACTTACAACATTTGGGCAATCTTTTTGTCAAACGGTTATTCACACCCATATACTGTACAGTAATCGCTCGACTATCCGGATGCTCTGCATCTGGACATTAGGCCTTGGCTCTATTGTTTTTGTATCCAGATTTATCTATCCATATCCTAACATAAAAGTTCTGATATCGGCAGCATATATAGGGACACCATCGCTGGACTGAGTGCTGAGCCCATTGCCAGGCCCTCGTGTTGAGGATATTCCTCGTTGTTGAATCTGAAAGCACCAAATTTTACACACATGGAAATGTGAATCCTGTAATCACTTTTCTTACTGGTAAATCCTCCTCACTAATGAGGTTTAACATTTGGTGCGATAAGTGCAATAAGTGCAGTAGAAAAAGTGTTAAACCTTATCAATGAGGAGGATTTACATGTAAGAAAAAGCGATCACAGGATCCACATTTCCATGCACGTAAAATCTGGCGCTTTCAAATTCAACAATGAGGAATATCGCCAACACGAGAGCCTGGCAATGGGCTCAGCATTCAGTCCAGTGATGGCATCCCTATATATGGAAATGCTTGAAAGGGATCATTACAAAAAGATAGTGCTGAAAAGCACAAGTGGTATAGATATGTGGCTGACATACTAGTGATTACACACAGAAACACCAGGAATGACAATTTACTTCTTAAACTAAATAATGGAAGTGAAAAGATAAAGTTTACAGTGGAAGAAGAAAATGATGGTAAAATACCTTTCTTGGACACCTTAATTATGAGGGCCAGTGATCAAGCAAAATTCACTGTTTACAGGAAACCAGTCAACAAAGATGACTACATTCACTACTTCAGTGCTCAGGACAACAGGACAAAGTCAGAAGTGGTAACTGGCCTTTTTCTAAGAGCATTTAGGATTTGCAGTGTAGAGTATCTCCAAAGTGAATGAGACTGCATCATAAGTGCCTTTCTAAAACCTGGATAACCCAAGGGCCTCCTAGTCACACCAAAAGAAAAAGCACGGCAAATAATGGAAAGGGAAAAGTCAGATAAAAGACAGGATAAGTACCTAATAGTACCAAATTCCAACATAGTCATAAGCCTTTGAAAACCACTATGCCATACCAATAAAAACATAGTGACATCAGGTATGCATATAACTGACATAATAAGAGAGAAAAAAGGAGGCCCTCAAAATGAAAACAGCACAGTATACAAGATACCCTGTAGTGGATGCGAAGCAACCTACTATGGAGAAACCAGTAGGGGCACAGAAACAAGGCTGAGGGAGCACAAAGGCAATGTAAGACATCATTGGATAACCAGTGCCCTGGTCAACCACAAAGATGAAAAACATCTGCCAAAATGGAGGGAAACAGAAATATTAGAGAAAAATCTGACAAAGGCACAAAGGAAAGTTTTGGAGGCACTCTACATAACAAACAATAAAAATAAGAAAAGAGTAGGTGATGTGGTGTGGTCTCACATAGAAGTGCAGATGATCAGGTCAGAGAGGGAAAGGTAACAGACCAATCAGCAACCTGCAGACTAAGGATTAGCCAAGTGTGTGATCCAGTAGCAGGCCATATAAGTCAGACTGACCCAGGAAAAGTTCATTCCTCTGAAGAAGCCTCTGTGCAAAACTAGTCAGGAATTAAACTTCTGTCTCAGACTCATGTTTCTTTACACCACTCATATACATCTGTCAGAATGTCTCAACATGTGTGCAGTGTGTCGGAGAGAGCACACAGAGACTGTATGGCACAAAAGGATTGACATTGCTAGTGAATCTCTTGAGCATGTGGAAGAGTTTTGTTACTTGAAGGACATTTTATGTGCTGTGGCCAGGGTACTGTACGCAGTGGTTCAAGTAAGTTCAGGGAGTTGCTGCCTCTCCTGATATTGACAGGCCTCTCCCTCAATGCTAAGGAATCTTTGTATGCAGCATTTGTTAGGAGTGTGATGGGGACACCTACCATTCACTCACTCAGTGTAGGGATGCCTTTTGATCACTACAATGAGTAACAAGGCAATTGGTATTCTACACCCAGGAAACCATTTACTAGGCTTGGTGGTAACCATATAACTGGGGTTTTTGGCCGGTTAAGTGTCCCCCAGATTCCTCTATCTAAAATCACTTAATCATGGCATATGTTTTGGACAGCCTCAGAGGGCCCAATACCTACTCATGGCCCCAACCAAAAGGGCAGATTTGCATGGCCATGTGGAATGTGAGAGGGGTGAATAAGGATAGCAAGAGGGTGGAAGTGGTGAATGTGTTCAAGAGTGCGAAATATGCCATGATGGCACTGTGTGAGACAAAGCTGAAAGGGTGTGAAGTGGAGGTGTGGGAAGGTGTAAAATGAGTAAGAATGGGCATGAATGGGTGAGGAAGATGCAGGGAAGGAGTTGTTTTGTTGATGGACGAAGTGTGGTAGAGTGGAATGAGATTACAAATGTGTCAGCTCGACATGTATATATGTCAGGTTCAAGTTTGAGAAGGTGAAAGTGGCTGTGATTGTTGCATATGCACTGTGTGATGAGTGAGAGAGAGAAAGACAGATTTTTGGATGAGCTGGATGAAATAGTGGGAGAAATGCCCAGGAGCTATAAACTGATCATAATGGGTGATATGAATGGAAGAGTAGGTCCTGGTCCTGAGGATGACATAATGGGTTGTAATGGAGTGCCAGGAGAAAATGATAATGGGAAGCTACTGAAGGAATGTCAGGAAAGGAGGTTGTGCATTTGTAACTCGTATTTCAAACACAAAGATGCACACAGATGTATATGGCATAGAGGGAACGGGGATCATGTTGAAAGAAGCCTGATTGATTATGTGTTCGTAGAGAGGCTGATGCTGGGAATGGTTGCTGATACAAGGGCCATGAGAGGACGATGTGGAGGTCTGTCAGATCATATGGTTGTGGTATGCAAGATAAGACTGAGAGGAGTGAGGTGGACCAAGAGAAAGAGGAGCAGCCAGGGAGAAAGACCAAAAGTCGAGAAGCTGAGGATCAAAGAAACGGCAGATGAATATAGGACCAAAGTAGGGGAAAAGCTAGAATTTGTGAATTGGAATGAAATGGATCTACAGTAGACAGCCTGTGGAATGCATATAGGGATTACTGAATTAGGAATGCTAAAGCAGTGTGTGGTGTGGCAAGAGTAACAACAATGAAGAAAAGTACAGTATGGTGGGATGAAGAGGTTAAGAAAGCAGTGGAGGAAAAGGGCAAGAAGTGGCTAAAGTGGTTACAGGACAAGGGTTCAGCTAAAATAAGAACGGAATATACTGAGAACAAGAAGCATGTACAGGGACTAGTGAAGAGGAAAAGGAAGGAAGTAAATGACGATCTAGGAAGAAAAATGAATGCAAATTACTCTGAAAATAGGAAGTTATTCTGGAAAGAGGTGAGGAAATTTAGAAGCGACAGCAGAAAGAAATGTGAAAGTGTGAAGGATGTAAGTGGTAAATTATTAACCCATATGGATGAAGTAAGGATCATATGGAAAGAATATTTTGAAAGCCTAATGAATGAGAATAGAGAGAGCAGAGTGGCTGTTAACATGATTGGTTTTGGGGGTGTGCAGAGAAGGAAAGCAGTGCCAGGAGACGTGACATTCGCACAGGTGAAATGCTGTGAAGCGACTGAAAAATGGGAATGCAGCTGCAGTTGATGAGGTGTATGCAGAGATGATTAAGTGTAGTGGAAAGAGTGGAATGAAGTACTTGTTGGAGATAAGTAAGAAGACATGGATATGTTAAACTGTGCCAGCAGAGTGGCTGTGATAGTACCCTTATACAAAAATAAAGGTAAGCGAAGTGAGTGCAAGAATTACCGTGGCATAAGTTTACTGAGTGTGGTAGGGAAGGTATATGGAAGAATTATTACAGAGAAAGTAAGAGAGATATCTGAAGTCCTGGTAAGTGATGAACAGGTGACTTTAGGAGAGGCAGGGGATGTGTGGATCAAATATTTGCACTAAGACAGATAGTGGCAAAGGCTTGGAAGAAAGACTATTACGTGTTTATGACATTTATGGATCTGGAAGAAGCATATGACAAAGTATATAGAGAAAGATTGTTGAGGGTTTTGCACAAGTACAGTGTAGATGGTAAGCTGCTAGGTGATGTCATGAGTTTTTATGATGGTGGTGATGTAAGTGGGCATCTCAGTGAATTGTTCACGATTGGTGTGGGGGTGCGACAAGGTTGAGTGATGTCCCAATGGTTGTTCAATATATATATATATATGGATGGAGTGATGAGAGAAGTAAAAACATTAGTAATGGAGAGGGGGATGGCATCAGTAATGAATGGAGATGGATGGATTACCTCAAATTGGTTGCATGCCGATGATGCAGTACTACTTACAAATACCAGACAAGAACTTGGCAGATTAGTGCAGAGTTTTGCTGATGTCTGTGAGCATCATGCCTTAAGAGTAAATATAGGAAAGAGTAAAGTGATGGTTACTAAGAGAGAAAGCTACTCTCAGTGTGATAGTACAGTGAATGGAGAGAGACTAGAATTGGTGAGAGAGTTCAAATACCTGGGTACAGTAACAGAAAAGAGGAAAAATGTGCAAAAGAAGTGGAAAGCAGACTGACACAAGGATGGAAAGTAGCTGGTGCAATGAAGGCCTTGATGAACAGAGGCTTGAGTGTTGCAGATGCACAAGGCTTACAAGAAGTGTCAGTGCCAACTTTATATGGATGTGAGACCATGGTGTGGCATGAAAAATGAAAAGTCATGGGTGATAGCAGTGGAGATGGGACTGCTGAGGAAGGTATGTGGAGTACAGAGAGTGGATAGGATACAAAATAACGTGATTTGTGAAAGATGTGGAGTGAGGAAGTCCATGGACACCAGAATCGAAGAGAGTGTACTGAGATGGTATGGTCATTTGGAGAGAATGGATAACAATAGAGTGGTGAAAAAGGTATATTTGAGTGAATTTGAAGGAGGGAGGGAGGTGAGGTGGGCCAAGGAGAAGGTGGAGGGATATGGTGGATGAGTGTGAGGATGAGAGATCTGGAAGTCAGTGAGGATTGGGGACTGACAAGAGACTGAGGTGGCTGGATGAATATTGTGAGTAGAAATGCATGATAAGGGAATTGGGAACCGTTTTTTAATGTGAGTGTCCAGACTGGTTCTAGCAGAAACGTTTCTGTGAAGCTACAGAATGTGGTGAATTAGTTTTTGGCGTATCAGATAGAGCCAGGATTCAGTATGCTCGAATGGTGAGTGAATGGAAGCATGGCCGACTGGATTGGGCAAATTCTGACTGTCTGGATGTTGCTACTCCTCACCCTGCCATAGGGTGGGAAAGGAGGTCCAGATGATGATGATGATGATGATGATGATGATGATGATGTAATAATGTATGGTAGTGAGACCTGGGAAGTATTGGAAAAGGATATCTATAGGCTCAAATGTACAGAAACGACAATGATTAGATGAATGTGTAGCATGTCCTTAAGTGCAAGGCCTGGGGGGGCTACGTTTACGACTGAAGAGTTGAGAGGAAGGTTGGGACTTGAGTGTAGGGATACCCTGCTACGCAATATCCTAGATTGGTGATGGGGTAGAAATACCACCCTACCCTCCTGTTGTTGGCCTACCCCCAGTTTTGCATTTTTTTTTTTTTTTTTAATGCAAGGAAGAAGGAACCAAAGGCCACGAGCCCGCAAGGAGCCTGTGAGGTATCGTCCACGGGTGATCAGCTAAGAGTTTGAATCATGCGCACTCAGCAGCCAGTTGAGCCCATCTGCCCACCAGAATGTACAGAAACGCTCGTGCAGCCCCTGCACCCACTGCTCTCCCCATGCACATCCATATCATTCTTCTCACACCGAATGTCACCGAGCGAGGATCTCTCACACGTTCACCTACCCTGCATTATGTTACATCACCAATATTACACAAATTGCTGTTGTCGTGCATCGTAACTGTGTTCCAGGCAGTGATAATAACAGTGTGTGGTGTGTGATTTTGTGTCATTTTTGTGCTAAATAAGCATGATAATGTCTAGTCAGGGAGCTGCATGTGGTGGTGGTAGTGGTGGCAGTGGAGACCCTAGTTGGCATAAGTGGCATGCTAGTGCTGGTGCAGGTGAGGTCCCTGTGAAACACCAGCGTAAGAGTGTTTCAATGGAAGTGAAGTTAGATATTCTGAAGCGGCATGGCAAAGGTGAGGGCACGTGTGCCATTGCCTTGGCTCTCCACCTGCTGCAGTCGACTGTCTAGGCTATTATAAAGAAGGCTGCCGCCATCAGGACTGCCACTGGAAGCGCCCCCCATACCACTCGCCACAGGGAGCCAGTGATGGAGGAGATGGAGCGGATGCTCCACACGTGGATGGAGGACCAGACCAGGTGGAAGGTCCCCATGAGTCTGGCGCTCATCTGTACCAAGGCATTTTCCCTTTGGGATGATTTAAAGGTGAGGAGAAATTTGGATGCAAGTGAAACCTTTAAAGCCGGCCATGCCTGGTTTGACCGCTTCAGGAAACCGGCAAGCCTGTGCCAGGCGAGTATGTCCGGCGAGGCGGCAAGTGCAGATGCGGTGGCGGCAGCAGTTTTCCCTGACGAGCTGAAACAAATAATCATGGAGGGGAGCTACAATGGAAAGGAAGTCTTGAACTTCGATGAGGCAGGACTTTTTTGGAAGACATATCTTGCAATAGCAGAGAAGTTTATGTCAAGGTTCAAGGCTTCGAAGGACCGGCTTACACTTCCGCTGCGGGGCAACGCCGAGAGTGACCTTAAGTTAAAGCCGCTCTTAGTCCACCACTCAGAGAATCTGAGGGCTCTGAATGGCTCCATCAAGGAGAGCCTGAGGTAATCTGGAAGTCTAACAAGAAGGCCTGGCTGACGTCTGATATCTGCTCTTCCTACTTGCACTTGTACCTCTCTTGTGTCCTGAAGAAGTATGCCCCCAAGGAAAACCTAGCCAACTGATTCCTCTTGGTGGCAGACAACGTGCCTGGCCACCCTCCTGCAATGAAAGACTGGGCCAGCAACAATGAAATGGCATTCCTGGCCTCAACACCACGTCGTTGTTGCAACCTTTAGACCAGGGGATGATTGCCACCTCCAAGGCCTACTACCTCTGGCAAACCACACAGCAGCTGGTGAGGGCATGTGACAGCGACAACCGGACAACAGTACAATCAGTCTGGTGGGGGTACAATATTAGGCAAGCCATCTAGAACATCACAGGTACCTGGTGGTGGGTTGGCCAGGCCACCATGAATGGAGTGTAGCACAAGCTGTGGCCGGAGTGTGTTCATCACTGAATGGCTTCCCCGAGGGCGTGCGACCACTGCCGGTGGAATGGGTGCAGCAGGACATCGTACAGCTGGCAGGATTCAATAAGGTACACGAGGCAGGATTCAATAAGGTGGACGAGGAGGACGTGGAGAAGGTCCTGGACAGCCACAGGGAGAAGCTGAGTAACAAGGGGCTCCTCATCATGGAGAGCCAACGAGCCCACCAGGAGCCACAGGAGGCAGAAGCCGTCCCAGAGATGCGAGCCCTGAACACAAAGATTCTAAAGGAGATGGTGGCCCATGCTGACGAAGCGGTCTCCTTGATGAAGATAAACAGCCCTCTCCCAGGACAAAGCAGGGATGCAGCTGATTGTCTGGAGGAGGGCATGAAGGTGTACCGAATCATGTTGAATGAGAAGAAGACAGCGGCAAGGCAAATGACAATCACGTCGTTCTTTAAGCAAGACACCACCTTGCCTTCTCCTCGCAGAGGATCTCCCCAGACCTCCAGCAACCGACAATCGCCCAAGGCCTTCACCAGCAGAGAAACTCCCAAGGCCTCCACCCACTGAGGACGTTATGCTCGGCCCCTGGTGCTGGACCCGACATCCAGCAGATCCCTGTCTCCCTCCGTGCCACCTGAGTCTCCACTGGTGCACTCCCCCACCCCATCACTACCTCCCTTGTCCCAGCCTCGGTCTCCAACCCTGACACCATTTTGGCCACCGCCTCTGTCTCCCTCACCACCACGTGAGCCACTGCATATGTCTCTCTCACTATCATGTAAGCCATTGCATCAGTCTCCCTCGCCACCTCATCAGTCATTATGTCGCACCCCATCGCTACCTCGTAAGTCATTGCATTGGATTCAAGCACCACCCTCTGAGCCATCACATCAGTCTCCCGTTACCATCAACCCATCTCGCCAACCTTCCCCCCCCCGACCTTCCCCCGGAGATGGGGTCTGAGGGTTTTGAGGAGGATGAGTGAGTGCTAGGGAGCATCACGTGTCCCCTAGCCTCAGGGGGCTTAGCAAGGATGACGGCCAGGACCAGACAAGGACTTAAAAGAAGTAAGTGATGAAAGCTCTGATAATTTCTGACCCATTGTTTATAATTTTCAGATTTTATTTACTGGTTTTGGTGAGTTATTAACAGGTTTTAGGCTTAGGTTAGCTTCTTTTACAGCTGTTAGGCCATTTAGACTGGCTATAAACTTGTTTTTGGACTCATTTTGGTGGGTTTAGGACTTGGCTGGGGAGGAATCCCAAGGCTCAAAAATGCATCCCTATACATTACATGTTAAATTTACCCCACTATACAATACTGCACCTGGCGATGGGTTTTTTTCTTAACACATCCCATCGTAATACCGGGGTAGCCATGTATTGCTGTTGTGATGAGAGGCGGTGGTAAAACAAGATGGTTTGGGCACGTGGAGAGGATGAAGGATGACAATTGGGTGCAGAAGGAAAGAATTTTAAGCAACATATTTCTGTTCTGTATGCGTACTCATCGCACCAGCAGGAACCTTCAGCCAGGAACGACATTTGCCCGCTGTTTCAAAACTAACCATAGGTTTTTCTCGAAAATATGCTCAATATGTTTCTCAAGCAAAATTACCTATTTTAACTTAATCTGACCCAACCTAACCAATTCTAAAGTATCCCACTAGGACTGCTTGGCTGAGATGGCTGGCTGCAGTGTTGAGATGAATATCCATACAGAACAGAAATATCCATGAACATCAGCGGTAGGGTTGTGAGAATCTATCTATCTATCTATAGCCCGATGCCCTAATCCCGCAAAGGGTGGCCGCAGACAAAACGCCTCCAAGTCGCTCTGTCACCCACCATTTGACTACCCTCCCCCCAACTCACCCCCCCCTCCCTCATATACCTCTCAACTTCATCCCTCCACCTCATCCTCAGTCTACCTCTCCCTCTCCCTCCCTCCACCTCACCTACATACACCCTCTTGGTCAATCTTTCATTCTCCATTCTCTTCACATGTCCAAACCACCTCAGTGTATTTCTCTTAATCTTCTCAACCACATCCACATCCACCCCACAGCGTTCCTTCACTTCTTCATTCATCAGCTTGTCCCTCCACGTCACTCCACATGCTCCTCTCAAGTAACTCATTTCCACTGCTCTCACTCACTCTCACTCTTGACTTGTTCCCCTCTTGTGAGAAGCGGACCAATAAAGACCTGGGACAAGTTCATGGAATGTAATCGCAGGGATAAGGGACTGACTAGGGACGCTGCCAGAGACCGAACAGCATGGACAGCCACCATTAATTGACCAAGACTGCATGAATGTTGGAGCCTCTATAAACGAAACAATGCAAAATCAAGAGGTAGCTTAAACTAAGGACAGCTGTTGGAAGAGGCTGCACTTCAGAGAGTCAATGCTCTTCCACCTCCAATGACTGTTGATATACCCCAGTAGCCATGCCTCTTGTCCACTGACCTATCTGGCAGTAAGACTACATTTCTTTCTGTTTAACTCTGAAAGTGGAAGGTTATGACAGGTCATTCAGTCATGGATGGCTACTGCATTAGATGGGGGTGGTCTCATCACCTGGGTGTGACTCCACCTCCTTTCCCTTCTTAAAATGCAAAATGGGCTGACCCTTATCATCTCTGACAGGATTCCTTCCACACCATTCTCAGTAAACATCACATGGTTGGCTTCAGATAAACAACTTCTCACAGATGGTGCAGTTTAGCAACCAGTGACAGCAGGTCAGTAATAATAGCTTCACCAGCCACTTTCTCATGAATATTCAGAACTACCACATTCTAGCCTCAGGCCCCTACAACTCAAAAAAGGTTAAGTGGGACTGGCTGTTCCTTAGCCTGAAAATAAATACAAAAACAACAGTTCAGATCTGGGAAAAGAAGTTATAAAACCCGCCACCAGACTGGAGGATTATCTTTACTGAGTTTGGGGTACCTGTGATGTGGTCAACATGCTCAGCTTCTATGATGCGCTGCTGTTCTTCAGCACACGTGATGACATCCTTGGGGACCTTCTGACCATATGACAGCCGTCCATCCTTATTGATCTGGCAATGACCCAACCTTAATTATTTTGTCATAACACATGGAAAATATTAAATCTTCATATAATCTTAAATGTCAGGACCAACTTGCCTAGCCCCAGGTTCCTACGCTCCTCCTGGAGCAAAGTAGGATTGGATGATCAATGGATGGAACATTTATCATCCTGATAATGCATTTCACTTAAACTTTACATACCGGTATCTGTGATATAAGTTGATACCACTGCAGTTCAGCAAAGTCTTAATAAAAACCAACTTTCCTAAAAGAAATCATGTTCCACAAAATTCACCTTACCAGGTAGTTTGTGGAGCGCTTCTTAATGCCCTTCTTGTAGGCCTCGGTGGCACCCTCGGGGAAGGTGCCAGTGTTGAGGTAGTGGTAGACTTCATTGTAAAACATACCATCTGGGTCATCTGGCTTCAAGAATGGTGCTAATGGCAGTGGTGCCAATGCTACAGACTTGTCCTGCAGGGTGATACATGACATCAAGTTAATACCTGTACATTCTATATTATCACTTTGCCCATGAACAATGTGGCTTTGGACTACACATTATTACAAAATGCAACATGATAATATTCTGGGTTTTTAACAATGCACAGCAGTTTGCCAACATCTCCAAAGGCCAATGATGCCTGCTCTAGCTATTTTTAAATAATAATAATAACAATATTATAGTGTGGTAGGTGGGGGCACTCACCATCCACTCATTCAATGTAGTGCTGCTCTCGGGTGTCTGCCCTGTCCTCTCCTCCATCCTTCTTTCCTTCCATCTTCTTCTGTCTTTCTTTCCTTCATTCTTTCCTCGTCTTTCTGCCTACGGGTGACTTTACACTCCCTCCTCTGTCTTTCATTCCTTCATTCTTTCCTCTTCCTTCTGCCTGTGTGTGACTCTACACTGAGTGACAAGCCAAATGGTTTCCTGTACACCAGGAAACCATTTACTATGCTAAGTGGTAACCATATAACCAAATTTTGGCACCTGGTGGTTTAGTGGGTAAATATTGTGCTCCAGTCGGATTGAGCCGGTGAAGGTTTATATCCAAGGGGTGGTTGGGGTTTACTGCACATGTAATGCCACTCAGGGATGAATGAGGTTGGTCACACTCATCTTAAATGTCAGGACCAACTGCCTAGCCCCGGGCTCCTACGCTCCTCATGGGGCGACATAGGATCGGATGATGGATGGATGGATGGATAATCTGGTCTTCTGTTTCTGAAAAACGCCAGTTCTTCCTTCGGGAATTCACTAGTGCTCGACACACATACATTATTTTTACAATTACAAGAATTGTGACATCTCACATATACAACACAAGCTACATCATATATATATATATATATATATGAAAGTGACAATAATTAAACCCTATAATCATCCGTCACAGTACCTCTCTCCGGGTCAAGGCATTTTGAAAAAAGTAAGGCTTTCAGCTGTCTCTTAAAGGATTCAACATAAGAGAGCTGTCTTAAGAGACAATGGCAATCAGTTATATAATCTAGGGAATCTATACACAAAAGAACGATCAGAGAAAGATGACTGGTGAATGGCTCCAGGCTTGTTAAGATGCAAGGAATCATCTTCACTGTGTAACATCACACCCGGGCGTGCCGATGGAAGTCTTAATAATTCAGGAAGATACTTCAGTTAACCCAAACTTAAGAACCTTGAAAGTAATAAGACACAGTTTAAATTCAATTCTAGCCTTTACTGGTAACCAGTGCAACTCAATCAGGAATGGGGTAGTCAAGTTTCTCAGGGGGAGACCAAAGATAAGCCGTGCTGCCCTGTTCAACATAGACTGAACTTCTGTTAGTACAGTATATTATTAGGAAGACCGACCCACGGTGAATTACAATAATCAACACGAGTCAAGATCACTGCATGGAACAATGTTAAGAGGCACTGTCTATTCAGGAATGTTCTCACAGAGTACAGATTTATGATACGCAAGGTACACCCTCTGACAACCAGACTAATATGTTCTTTGTAACTTAACTTTGAATTAAAGTAAACACCCAGATTTCGAACAGAACTGACTGGATGAAGCTGTGACATGCCAATGTTCAAAGCCAGGGCATTATCAGAGTCATCACCCCTTCTGTTTCCTCTGCTGATGATGATCTCAGTTTTACCATCATTCAGCTTAAGTTTCCTCTTAGCCATACAAATCTTAATATCAGACATTAGAGATTCAAGCTTTGTCTTAGTATCATTGATATCTAACACCTTAACATAGAGCTGGGTGTCTTCAGCATAAAAATGATAGGACAAATCGTGACCATCAAGACAATAAACTACTTGTTTGGATAGTAAATAGAATTGGACCCAAAACTGATCCTTGAGGGACTCCAAATAGTAGACGAGCTGAATCAGAGCTAGTGTAATCAACAACCACTCTCTGAGATCTGTCTGGTAGATACGACTTAAGGAGTAAAAGAGCACTATCACAAACGCCATAATTCTACAGATCATCCAACAATAGTTTATGATCTACTGTATCAAAAGCTGCAGACAGATCCAAAAGAACTAGGAGAGAGAATATCCCACTGCAAGTGTTTGCCACCAAGTCACTATGAATCCTTGTTAGTGCAGTTTCAGTTGAATGGTATTTTCTGTATGCTGACTGAACAACAGGAACAACTCTGTTGTGTTCCAGTAGTGGTACGAGTTGATCGAGTATGACCCGCTCAATAATCTTGGATAAAAAAGACAGGTTAGAGACGGGACAATAATTTGTCATGCTCCCGACATCAAGGCCAGGTTTCTTAATTAGGGGCCTAAGCAAAGCATTTTCTCAGACTGCACGAAATTACTTTCTAAGAAGCATCTATTTATTATGTTGCAGATAAATTCTGCGGCATGCTCATAAACATCAGGCAGTTGTGACATGTTACACAGATCGAGTGGGCAAAATGTTTTATTAAGTTCTCTGACGTAACATTTGACTTTGTTTACATCCAGCGGATGAAATGTTGAAAGCAAATGATCCCCGGTGCACCGTGGCTCAAAGTCAACTGAGTACGTTTCACTAGAAGAACTGCTGTCTAAATCACTCCTTATGCAAGATAGCTTAGTTGTAAAAAATGAAGCAAAATCAGAAGCCAATTGGGCATCAGTAACAGAAGTTGGTTTAACAATTACATTCCTCCGACCAACCAAATTGTTCTCAACTGCAGACAGTTTTTTTTTTATCACAACCACATGAATCAACTTTATTTTGATAATACTGTACCTAGCCTTTTGGGCTTTTACAGTGTGAACAACTGCTCTTCTCGTGAAAATATAACACAAATGAGTTAATTAGGTCCACTGCAAGCACCACTCACATTCTGCTTTTCTACGTTGTCTACACAAAGAATTAATGGATGGACCATACCACGAAGAATTATCACGTACAGTGATTGTTTTTACTACCTCAGGACAATAAAGGTCAAAAATTGACCTAAGCTCATTGTTGTAAATATCAACCAATTCATCAGAATGCTGACCAATTTCAAGACACATGAACTGGCAGTCACCATTCCTATAATTTCTGGACATGATGACCATTTTATATGAATGGGATTTCGGGACATCAAAACTAAGAGTGATCAGAGCATGATCAGAGAAAAGGGGGTCAAATGAGTCAACCTCCACATCTGATACGTTACTGCAACCAACAGGGGACAAGATCAAGTCAAGGACATGTCCTGAGACATGAGTTGGATTACTCACATGATTGAAAAAATTGTTCTGCGTGATCAACTCAAGGAATTCAAAGAAAATGGTTCTGACTCTGGACTGACAACCCAATAATTGAAATCACCACAAACAAGAAGTCCTCCAGATTTAAGAGAAAACCCTTCAAGAAACCACCCAAACTCCTCCATAAAACCTCGATCTGTGCCTGGATGACCTGGTCGATAGACAATTGAATTCTAATGGTATTCTGATGGAATTTTATAAATCTATCTATCTATCTATAGCCTGACGCCCTAATCCTGCAAAGGGTGGCTGCAGACAAAATGTCTCCAAGTCGCTCTGTCACCCACCATTTGACTACCCTCCCCCCAACTCACCCCCCCTCTCATATACCTCTCAACTCCATCCTTCCACCTCATCCTCGGTCTACCCCTCTCTCTCCCTCCCTCCACCTCACCTACATACACCCTCTTAGTCAGTCTTTCATTCTCCATTCTCTCCACATGTCCAAACCACCTCAGTGTATTTCTCCTAATCTTTTCAACCACATCCACATCCACCCCACAGCGTTCCTTCACTTCTTCATTCGTCAACCTGTCCCTCCATGTCACTCCACATGCTCCTCTCAAGTAACTCATTTCCAATGCTCTCACTCTTGACTTGTTCCCCTCTTGCAAGGTCCACGCCTCGCTTCCATACGTCAGGGTAGGAATCACAATACTGTACTATCATGCAGTGACTTCTTAACTTCCATACTCCCCACCCTATTTCTCATCATTGCTTTCAGTGAATCAACAACCTTCCTTCCCTGCTGTACCCTTTCACGCACTTCATCCCCCAAAGTTCCATCCTTACTCATCACACTACCCAAGTACTTGAATGCACTCACACTCTCCATATCCTCACCATCCAACCTCATTGTACATTCTGTGACTTCATTCCTCTCAAACACCATAACTTTACTTTTGTTTACATTAACTTTCAGCTTCCTCCTCCTACACACTGTCCCAATTTCATTCACCAAACCTTGCAACTCCCATTCATCTTCACTCAACAATACTGTATCATCAGCAAACAGCAACACCGGAATCTTCCAAATCTCACCCTCATTCATTAGAGCCACCCCCACATCCACTGCCCTACCATGCACCTCCTTTACAACCCCATTTCCAATGCTCTCACTCTTGACTTGTTCCCCTCTTGCAAGGTCCACGCCTCACTTCCATACGTCAGGGTAGGGATCACAATACTATCATGCAGTGACTTCTTAACTTCCATACTCACCACCCTATTTCTCATTACTGTTTTCAGTGAATCAACAACTTTCCTTCCCTGCTGTACCCTTTCAAGTATGTCATCCCCAAAACTTCCATCCTTACTCATCACACTACCCAAGTACTTGAATGCACTCACACTCTCCATATCCTCACCAACCAACCTCACTGTACATTCTGTGACTTCATTCCTCTCAAACACCATAACTTTACTTTTGTTTACATTAACTTTCAGATTCCTCCTCCTACACACTGTCCCAAATTCATTCACCAAACCTTGCAACTCCCATTCATCTTCACTCAACAATACTGTATCATCAGCAAACAGCAACACCGGAAGCTTCCAAATCTCACCCTCATTCATTAGAGCCACCCCCACATCCACTGCCCTACCCTGCACCTCCTTTACAACCCCATCCATGGATATATTAAACAGCCATGGAGACATCACACAACCCTGTTTCAGTTCCACACTGAGATCAAAGAACTCACTCAGCTCACCATCCACTCGCACCGTAGCCCTAGCTCCTTCGTACATACTCTTCACAGCATTCGACAATTTCACATCCACTCCATATATTCTTAATACCTTCCACATACCTTGCCTATCTATTCTGTCATAGGCTTTCTGCAAGTCCATGAAGGCAGCATACACTTTCTTCCCCTTTTCTAGATACTTCTCCACTAAACATCTTAGAACAAATATCTGATCTACACACTCTTTTCCCTTCCTAAATCCCCCTTGTTCTTCTCCAACTAGCTCCTCTGTCCTATGCCTAACCCTATCAATGAGTATTCTACCATATATTTTACGAGTCACACTAAGAAGGCAAATACCCCTATGGTTACCACATACTTCTCTCTCCCCTTTTCCTTTATATAAAGGAACAATTATACCTGATTTCCAGTCCTCTGGAACCCTTCCCACTTCCCAAGTCAATCTACACAACTTCCATATCCACTCCACAACAATCGCACCCCAATACCTCAGAATTTCACCACACACTCTAACAATTCCTGGGGCCTTTCCCAACTTGATCTTCTGCATTGCTTCCACTACTTCCGTCCTATTGATCTCTTCCTCCCTCCTGTCATCTCTTCTTCTCCCAGCCATTCCCCAACCACTTATACTCGCACTGCTGTCACTCTCTACATTCAACAAATCCTCAAAGTGCTCCTTCCATCTCCTCAATTTCTCTCTCTTCTCCACCAACAATCTATTATTCCTAACTTTCACTCCCCTACTATTTCCCCTTTCACACTGCCTTACTTTCTTTACCTCCTTCCAAAACAATTTCTTATTCGCCCTCCATTTCACACTCAGATTCCTCCCAAACTCTTCATCCACTTTCTTCTTACTCTCCTTCACCAGTCTCTTCACCTCCCTTCTCCTACTCACATATACCTCTCTCTTCTCTCTCTCATCTTCTCCCCTACCTCTACCCGCTAACCATTCACTATATGCCTTCTTTTTGTGTTCCACAGCTCATTTCACCTCATCATTCCACCATGCTGTCCCTTCACACCCTTGCATCTCCTCCTCACTCCACAAACCACCTCACACACTGCGCCTATCTCTTCCGTAAATATCTTACATACGTCTTCCACCCCTTCCATCTGCTCTAGCTCATACCTTCCCAATCTTTCTTCCACTATGCTCTTATATGCTGCCATTTTCTCACTATCTTGCAAATTCTCCACTCTTCTCACAGGAGCTGTTTCCTCCTGTCTTCCCCTTCGTCTCCTCAACCATTTTCTTTGCAGCTTTATCTTGGCCATCGCTAAGTGATGGTCCGAGACTCCATTCCCTTACCCTCTCCACACTCTTGCATCCAACACTTGTCTTCTCATTCGCTCATCCACACACACGTAGTCTATCATTCCCTTTCATTCAACAAGTTCACCATCCATCCTCCTCATTACTCTCCATGTATACCGGTGGATCATCTTATGTCGAAAGTAGGTGTTGGCTATTGCCAACCCCTCATCAGCACAGATGTCCACCAAAGCACTACCATTCCCATCTACTTCAGCTGGCACACTCCACTGACCAACCACTCCATCCACTCGTACATTCCCAACTTTGCCATTCATGTCTCCAATCAAAAGCACTCTCTCGCTCCTCTCAAATTTGTCCATACATGCTTCTACTCTTGCCCAAAACTCATCTTTCACTCTTGCCACTCGGTCCTCTGTCAGAGCATACACACATACAATCACCCATGCTTGTATACCTACTTTCATCCTCACCCACACAATCCTTGCACCCACTGTTCCATACTCTCTTATATTCTCCTTCCACTTCTTGCTTATCATCAGACATACCCCCTCTCTTGCCCTCTCATTCTCATAAACTCCTGCACATATACCTAAACCATATTCCCATTCTTTCACCCTTTCACCTTCCCATTTAGTTTCAGTCAATCCACATATATCCACTTTTGCATCCTCAAGCACCTGAACATTCTCTCTCTCTTTTACTTCATCATACTTCCATAAATTCAAATGAAGATGCGGTCAGGTCTGAGCCATTGAGAGAAACGTTCGCAAGTGCTGCCGAGTAGATGAGTGCTACACCTCCTCCTGATAGTCAGCAGCAGGCCTGGGAATACAAATAACAGAATGTGTCTTAGGCAAAGCATTGCGAATAATATCGATATCAGACTCATACAACCAGGTTTCAGTCAGGCACAAAATGTCAAGCTCATGCTGATTCAGAGTTTCATTAATACAGTCTATCTTATTATGAATAGAATGAATATTTAAAAGACCCATCCTTAACTGGTTCAAGAGGGACGTAGTCAGTTTTTTGAATGGTCAAAATTGGTGTTTTCAATGAATCTATTCCTATGAGAAACCATAAATGAACAGTCTCTACCTGATGCAAAATGGGCAACCGACTGTGTATTTGAATTAGTATACTGATGTCTTGAAGAAGAGCAGTTGATGCATTTGGGAGAATTTCTGTTACTACAATCCTTAGATTTATGGGCTCCAGCACAAAAGATGCATTTAGGTTCGTCATTTTTCCTAGAACATCTCTCAGATGTATGACCAAAGCCCTGACAGTGATGACACTGTGTAACCCAGAATCTGTCAAAAATGCGGCATCTTGTAAGATCCACATAGATATAATTGCCCTGTTCTGCAATGGAGGATCTCATCTCTGGTGACATCTTCAAGACAGCAGTTTTGGTGTCATTCCTTGTTCTTGTGAAGAGAAGGTTGAAGGTACAACCTCGATCAACGAGCATCTTAATCTTATTGTTTTTTCTCAGAATGATTGGGATGATGTCAGGGTCACCCAAGAAAGAGGAAAGGCCTGTCACGGTCATTTTAGGCAACATTTTCTTTGGCTCGGATATGCAGAAAGTGCCCTCAGAGCCAGAATGATCACTCAGCACCCCAGTTGCTTCACCTTTGGCCTCAGCTGACAGAAACTTCATTACCAGCCCATCAGCCTTGGTCTTAAGGCAGCTATCAACCGGTACCGAGTTAAGTACCCCTCTGATGTCTTCTGGTCCCATCTGATTTGCCAGGACATCAGCACAGCTCTTTGGTTTCACAATCAGTACATGCTGACTGTGAATGGCTTTTTTCTGGCCATGAGCACTGATCTCAATCACGCCTCCAAGCAGATCCTTCCCTTCCCCCACAAGAGACCCGTGAACAGCATCCGCAAATGACTTGGCTTGATCTTGCGTGACAGCCACGGGTGATGAGACCTTGGTCTCTAGTGCCTCCAATCTGTTTGAAACGTCTCTAATTGCCTGAAAGATCGGGCCAATAACTTTATCTTCAAACTCCTTCTTGGTTACGCTACTTCCTCCACCAGCCAAGACCTCGTCTGCTGGCGCAACATATTGGCTACATAGCCAGCAAAAGCCCAGCTGGTGGCTCTTCTTTATAAATGGATAGTTGCCTGCATTCATATTTTTGCAAGCTATATGAACCCACTCACTGCAGTAGGCGCACTTCAGTGTTTGTGCCCTTTTTGCTACAGATCTACTGCTGCAAGGGCACTGGTGTTGTCTGCTCATGGTAGAAGAGAACAAAAACAAAAACAAAACGACAAAAACAACAGCAGAAAGTATATACAATACTACCCGGGATAAACCCAGTTAGTGCCGCCCTCGTTTGTGTCACCCTAATTTAGAAGGAAAAATGAAAACCGAAAAAACACAAAGAACAGAAAAAAAAAACAAAAAAAAAAACAGGGAGTCTGCGAGGTCACCATGAGCAGGTGGGGTACGACTTGACTACCCTTCTAGGAAAGGTAACCCAAACTGAGATGCCGCAAAAGTGCTGAGATGGTATTGACAACTTTTCCCAATTTGAGCTTTATAGCAGCAGCAAATACGTCACTTAGGCAAGACCTCACTGGTTATGATACTGCCATAGTAAAAAACAAAAAAGGGGGGTATAAATGTCTAAAGTAGCTATCATTAACTTTTGAAGATAGTGTTGGAAACTCAAAGGTGACTACACTACGTGACATGCCTAATAATTTCCTGTAACTCAGGAAACCATAAACAGTACAGTCTGCATAACAAAGGTTATGCGGAACTTTGTGGCAAAACAAGTCCCTGCTATATAGTGAAATACAGTATATTTACATGTAAAACTGAAGGTTAGGTTCTGGAAACCCCAGCAAGAAATGCCAATGGAATTGCATCTATGTTCACAAACTCCAAACTCTGACTAATAACTGCACACAACAACTATGGTAAACATTTTTTTTTTTTTTTAAACAGAAGACGAACAGAGGAAGGAAAAACAAATATGTTTATTTGCTTCAATTCCAGCCTTCCATTTATCCTGCTATCAAACCCAACTTTTTTATCATCCTCTTTAGTCCTGTGACCTCCTACTGCCTGACCTGTGTCTAGATATCACCTCCTATAGCATGACATTTATTGATACCACCTCCTACTGCCTGACATTACTTGATACCACCTTCCACTCCATAACACCACCTCCCACAGACTACAACAACCTCCTACAGCCTAATACCACTTCCAACAGATTAATACCACCTCTTACAGCTTAGTACCATCTCCCACAGCTTAGTTCCACCACCCACAGTTTAGCACCACCTCCCACAGCTTAGTACCACTTCATACAGGCTTGCATCACCACCCACAGCTTAACACCACCTCCCACAGTGAAATACTGTACCACCTCCCATTGCCTAACATCACCTCCCACACCCTAATATCACCTCCCACTACCTAACCTCCATTTGCATGTTGACAATGACTGCTGGGTTGATGGCAGCAGAAGGGGCCTCCTGGTGTTCTTCCCCCCCCAGCACACCAACACTTCCTGCCTGCTCCGCTGCAAGGTGACTGTACTTGGTCTCCTCCATCATGTGCTCAACCTGGGAAAGGACAGCTAATTACTGCTTAAGTCATGAACAGTAGAGGTAATCCTCATTCTACAGTCAGGGATATATTCAAAAGCATCGCAGCTTTTCCATGCAACTCATCCTGCATCACCATCATCAGCATCAAACACCCCATTCTCTTTTCCCATCTATGAAGTCCAGGCAATATGGAAAAAACTGACAGAGTGAGGACTATAAAAAATCTGCTGAACTAAATGGTTCATACTACTGTTAGTTCAATATTCAAACCCTTGATATCCTGATTCCACCTCATATACACATCCACACCTATGTACTGTACTTCACATTACCTATCAGGCACTGATGAGGAACCTACATGTGGTGGGACTGTGCATCCTAAGTGAAACAGTTGTAGCATCCACCTGGGGTCAAAACGCCATGTGTTTCCTGCTCCACACAGTGGGAAGGACACTGGTCTGACCCTGGTAAGGGAATGTCAACAACTAGGGGGCATCAGATCCCTACCTGGTATATGTACCAAACTATACCTGCAGGATGGCCCCACAGAGGCAACTGCTTACCAGTGGTCAATGGGGTTGCTCTGCCAGACAGACCAGTGCTATGCAAAAACAACATTATCTATCCATTAGAGTCAGTCCAATGATTACCATTTAACTGTGGAATAGTAGGGCACAAAGCCCATGTCATGCACTCCACATAAAATTGCCCCAAACAGCCTGATCCACTGTTGGTCGTCAGGCCTTATTAACTTCCTTTCCTTGCTTTCTATCACAATCACTTAGCACATCTATCCACCTTTTTCTTGGTCCCACCTTCAAACTTGCTCAGTTACCCCTTTTTCACATACATTCTTTCCACATGATCATGACATCTAAGTGCTCTCTTCAGCTCTGGTGTTCAGAGACCTCCTTACTCCACATCTTTCATGAATAATGAATTTTTACCTATCCACTCTCCGCAAACATTCCTTAATAACCCCATTCCCACTGATATTTTGCTTGATTTTTCATTTTCATGCCCTCCAAAGTCTCATACAAATATGGTTAAGCAGGCACAAAAACTCTTTCATGCACACTTCTTGCAGATGCCACACTTAAGACCTCTGTTTATATCACAGCCTTCATAGCACTAACCACGCTCCTTTTCTGCCCTATTCTATTTTCTACTTCCTCAGCACACATACCTCCCTTCTCCACTGTTGCACATAGGCATTTAAACTCTCTCACCAATTTGAGTCTTTTCATTCTCCATCACATCACACCGTGAGTCAGATCGGATACACTCCACAATTTACCATTCAGTACTACTCTCATCTCCCTCTCCATAACCTGAGTTCTTCCATACAAATATATATATATATATATATATATATATATATATATATATATATACATACAGTAATCACTCTAATATCTGGACGCCCAATAACCGAACATCCCCACTAACCGAACCTTATCGTCCTGGGATCAAACATTCCCAAAATGGTCCGGGGGGGGAAAAAAAAAAAAAAAAAAAAAAAAAAAAAAAAAAATCGATTTTTTTGCAGTCCGTAATTTGAACTTGCCGCGCGCGCCGCGTGAGAACATTGTTTTGGTTCGTCATTCCTCCGACGTCCGATAGAGCGCCGCTGCATCCTCCCCACTTCCCGCCTGTCTCTCACCACGACTGGACCTACGCTCTTCGCCATGGCTGCCCACGTGCTCGCTTTTGTGGTGGTGCCGTACTTGCTGCAAGGCCTCCTGCAGCTCTCTGCCCTCCTCTTAGTGTGTGTGATGATGGCCCCGCCTCCTCAGAAAAGGAAAAGAGTGGTGTTGACTCTGGAGAAGAAACGGGAGATATTGGAGAAAGTTGATGCGGGTTGGTCTTCTTCACGCATTCTCCGCGAGTTCAACCTGGCCCGGTCGACTTTGTTCGATATCAAGCGTTCCCGAGACAAGCTCATGCAGTACACGGCTGACTTCTCGTCGAGAAGCAAACGCAACGTGGAGAGGAAGGTTATGTTTACCCCCAAGTAAGCAGAAATCGACCGCTCCACGTTGATTTGGTATCGACAGCAACGTGCAGCTGGTGTGATGGTACGTGGAACGGAGCTGAAGGCTGCTGCTGAGAAGTTTGCAAGGCTTCACGATGCCCTAGACTTCAAGGCATCCGAGGGTTGGCTCTTCGCGTTCAAGTTGCGACATGGCCTTACTAACCGTAGAGCACATGGCGAAGCATTGGACGCTAACGAGGATGGAGTGGACGAGTTTCGGCACAAGGTGAAAGGCTTGATCGACAGGGAGGGCCTCACTCTCAGTCAAGTCTATAACGCTGACGAAACTGGCCTATTCTATCGCTCGGTACCAAGGAACACTCTAGCCGATGAGACGGAGAAGCGTGTACCTGGCCACAAGCTTTCTAAGGAACGGATATCTGCTTTGTGTTGTGCCAATGCTAACGGCATGCACCGGCTTAAGCCCGTTATTGTTGGCCGTGCAAAGCAGCCTCGGTGCCTTCGTGGGGTGATGGATGTCCTTCCTGTCGTATGGTACCATTCTTTGAAAGCATGGTTCACAGCTGTGATTTTCAAAGACTGGTTTCACCGTCACTTCGTCAAGGAGGTCATCCAGTACCAGACGAAGACACTGGGAATTCCTCGCGACCAGGTAAAGGCTCTCCTTCTCGACAATGCACCTGCCCACCCGTGCGACAAGGACTTGGTTGCTGAGAATGGCCGTATTAGGTGCATGTTTCTGCCACCTAATACGACTGCTCTCATTCAACCCATGGACCAAGGAGTGATCGTGGCAACAAAGCACCTGTACCGTCGGAAGTTCCTGGACGAGGTGATGGTTGTTCTCGAGGACGAGGACGAGCGCAGGGAAGGACGTGACACTCGAGGCAAGCGGACTTTGGAAAACCTTCGCCGCTACAACATCAAGTCTGCGCTGTACAACTGGGCTAGTGCATGGAAGGAAGTCCCTGTGAAAACTCTTGAAAATGGTTGGTCTCGTCTGCTTCTCGGAACAGATGTGGAGTACGATTTCCTAGGGTTTGACGTGGATGACTTCCATGCACGGCTACGTACGCACGGCAACGATGTTGATGCGGACGATGTTCGTGAGTGGTTGGACGACGACGAGGGCGATCCTGGGTATCAGATGTTGTCTGATATCGAGATAGTGTCTTCGGTTGCTGGTGTCAGTCCCGAACTTGAAGATTCCAACGACGAAGGCGATGATGATGCGGACTCCTCTCAGCAGGACACTACTCCAGCCATCCCCAAGCTGAGCGCATTCCAGGAACATCTAGAGTTCGTCCTAGACTACCTGGAACACCCGGACTCCAACAGGGAGATGGGGCCCTTGGGACTCGTGGAGGAAGTGCGTGCTTTCCGGCAGCGCATCATCAATCGCCAGAATCGTCGGTCCTTGCGTCAGTCAATGATTGACAGTTTTTTCAGGCCCGTAACCCCCGCTGTGCCAAGCCCTGGTTCCACTCCGTTGCCTCCCCAAGACAGGCCCTCATGCTCTGAGCCACAGCCCAGCACATCAGCTACAGTGGAGTCGCCGCTCGATGTGAGTTTGCGGCTATCTTCAGAGTCTTCTGTAGTCGGTACGCCATCACCACGACCCACCGATGCACCCCTTGGTCGCCTGCCAGTGATACTCTCGGACTCTGACAGCGAATAAACAGCAAGAACTTCTCCACTAGACCACACGGGAATTTTGAGTGTTGTGCAGTGAAAAAAACGGTGTGTTGTGTTAAGGTTTTCGAAATGAGAGAAAAGACTCAGTAGAAAAGAAATTTAACGTAACTAACCTTCTTTGTTTTGGCTTTGGAAAATAAAAAAAACTTGGGAAAAGTTAATGTGCAACACTAAAATTTAATGGAACATTATTTGGACTAAAGTGAACACTGTGAAGAGAACGGACTTCTGTGTGTTATTGACTAAGTTCAGTGCAAGACTTCAGGAAGAGTGTACTGCAAGTGCTTCAGGAAATCGTTCTTACTGTCAGAGTCCGAGAGGAGGCGGTTATTCATCGAGGTGGCCAGGGACTTGCTGTAAGTAGCCAGAATGTTTCATATTGTACTTTTTTCCATACTATACTTACCAGAATGTTTCATATTGTACTTTTTTCCATACTATACTTACCAGAATGTTTCATATTGTACTTTTTTCCATACTATACTTACCAGAATGTGTCATACTGTACTTTTTTCCATATTATACTTACCTCATGCATGTGCAGTAGGAATGTGTTTTTCAGAGTTAGGTTCGGTTAGAGTCCATAAGTACCAGAATGTTTATTAATGTATGAACATACTTCTAAACCCACATTTTATGTTTCTCTTGCATTTATTTCAGTCATTTATGTGCCTTATTGGTGTGATTTGGGTGTTAAATAGGTGCAATGCATGTCCGGAGGGAGTTGTATAGGTGTTTCTCTGAGTTAGGGTCCATAAGTACAAGTCCATAAGCTGGGGCCCAATATCCGGACGAAACCAATATCCGAACCTACCGATGGCTCTATTGATTCAGATATTGGAGGGGTTACTGTATATATATATATATACATATATATATATATATATATATATATATATATATATATATATATATATGTATACATACACATATCCATTCATCCATCATCCAATCCTACGATACCCCATGAGGAGTGTAGAAGGCTGAGGCTAGGCAAGTTGGTCCTGACATTTAAGATGAGAGTGACCAGCCTCACTCATCACTGAGTGGTATTACATGAGCAATAAACCCCAACCATCCCTTGGATATAAACCTTCACTGGCTCAATCTGATTGGAACACCTTAATTACCCACTAAACCATCAGGTGCCATAATTTGGTTATATGATATATGCTTGTATGTACATCCCCCTAGTAGGCAAGTACATGGGCGGCAGAGGACATCGCATACTAGGAATTCACGTACTGTGAATACATAAACTTATGGGAAAAATTACATATGGGTGGCACCCCCCTTCATGGGCAGCCCTTGAGACGCCCTTCAGACCTAAGTATTGTACTACACAGGGAAACTATCTAAGACATATTGCCTAAGATAAAGTAAACCAACACGATTATGGCTTTACTAGGTAAATCAACAAGGATATGGCTTAACTAAACCAACAAGAATATGGCTGCTCACCTTTACCCAAGAGGAAAACAGGCATGATGGAGGTAAGAAGAGGATCCAAGGCAGGAGGAGGCACCTAGCGTGCATCTCCTGCATCACCCACCGCAGCAACTGACACACCACCTTCCTCACCACTTTCTTCACCAGCATTTTCGACACTTTCACTACCTAATGCACTCACTTTGTTCATAAACCCTTCAAAGTCTATTTCTGACACCTCAGACATCAAATCAGCCTCTTGATCCTCCTCAGGATATGGCATTTCTGATGTTGAAGGGAGTGATTCCTCACTTTTATTCAATCCGAAGGAAACGGGTGATGAGTGTTTGCTTCCGTCTGTTTACTTCCTGGTTGTACTTGTCGGTGTAGTAGCGGAAGGTTTTGTCCAATGAGGACATCACCTCCTCCACTCGCAACTGAGAGCGTTCGATGTCCTTGAATTCTTCCTTGAATTTATCAAGGGCACACAGTACCCTGCTGATCTCCATCATGGTCAAATCTTCACTCTCCATTACTGGTGTTGCTGGCTTTTCTGCTGCGATCTCCTGCTCTGCATCGGCCTCGTTCACTTGCTGCACGATTTCCTGGAGATCCTGCTCTGCTGCTGCCCAATGTAAACTCCTGATCTCCTCCAGCGAGACGGCCTGAAACCCAGGCACAGCTTGTGCACTTGTGAGAGTGGCTGCCTCGGCAGCGGCCAGGGACTGAAAGCTGCTTCCCCGGTGAGATTTCACACACGTGCGGTACGAGGAGGCGCCAAGCATGGTTAATTATTGCAGTGGTTATATATGCCCAAGAGGAAAACAAGAGTGATGGCATCATTGAGGTTGAATGACCGCCAAAAAGTCATAACAGTCTTCTCAGGAGTTGAAGTTGGTTGTGCGGGTGCTGTGCGTGGTGAGGATGAAGCAGGTGAAGCGGGTGGCAAGCCCAAACCATCCTCAGAGTCCATGACATCACCCCCAACTGTGTTCAAGTCAAGAATTGCCTGCAGTTCCTCACAGATGTCGGTCTTGCTGCGGAGGTGATCCTAGAGGCGTTGATGGTATAGCTGCTTGACCGTTGCAATCAACTCCTTGTCTAGCGGTTGGATGAGAGAGGTCGTTCTTGGGGGCAGAAAAATGATCTTGCATTCCTTGCTGAGGTCTGCTAGCCAGGTTGTATGACTTGCGGCATTGTCAAGGATGAGAAGCACCTTGAAGGGGATGCCAAGTTCCCAAGATTTTGCCTTGGCATCAGGGATGAAATGCCACAACAACCACTTGGAAATTATGCTACTTGTCGTCCAACCACTGGAGTTGCTGTACCAGTATACCCCGCTGTCATCCAAGCAGAGCAGATTCTTGTAACATCTGGAGTGTGCTGCAGTATGCACCACAACAGGCTGCATCTTGTGTGAGCCTGATAAGTTCACAGCGAACATGACTGTTATCCTGCTCTTGTTGATTTTTCTGCCCCGGGCTTGGCGCTGGTACTTACTAATATAAGTACACTTCGGCACAGCCTTGTAGTATAGGGTTCTTTCATCAATGTTATAAATTTGGTCCCTGCTGTAGCCGCCCTCATCGATTATCCCCTTTAGGATGGTTGGATAATCCCTGGCCGCCATTTCATCTCCTGATGCACGCTCCCTCGTGAGGCGAATGTGATGTAGCTCCTTCCTCTTCAGAAAGCGGCAAAGCCATCCCACGGAGGCTTTAAATGGTTTCTTTACAGCAAGCTTCAGAGCTGCAGCTTTGTAGAAAATCTTGGTCTGGTTCCTGATGTAGTGCCCAGTCAGTGGAATTCCTTCCTTCTCCTTCCTCAGGATACATGTAGCCAGGTACCGCTCCATAAGAATTATAGCCTGGTTGGTTAGCCTGCTTCTCCCGTCCAATGCTGCCGTCCTATATGTCTTCACAGTCTTCTTTATTGCCTCCCTGTTAGCCCATATAGTTCGCACGGACAATTCTGCCAAGCCTAGTTCCTTGCTAATGGCCGTGTTACCCTTCCCACTCTCCTTCTTCGTAATGACCTGCATCTTCATGGCAAGGGTGATGCACTTCTTCTTCCTGGAGGAGGGGGCAGACATCCTGGCTCACAGAAAAAATAGCCTCAGAGTACACGGGGACGTACCTGGAAAAGCGAGTGTACCCTCTGTGCGCATGTGTTTCCTCTGCTGGGACTCTCACCTCACCACCCTCCAAGCGGCGCATATGGGCACCACGTGATGAGTGAACAGCATCGACGTCATGAAGTGGGCGGAGCGTAAGTAACCGTTATCGCTTCTTGGGGGGGCAGTGTTGTGTACTCATTGTAACCCTGGATTTGGGTCACTCTTTGCCCCCCGTCTCGCTTACAAGTTCAATTCGCGTACTAATTAAAAATATACTAAAAAAAAAAAAATAGGTCCTTGCGTACAAGGGCGATCGTGTACTCGGAACTCGCGTACTCTGGGAATGTACTGTATATATACATATATATATATACCTTATACCTATATCCTCAGCTGTTGAGGTCCACTGCAAGACCGGCCTATCCCTACCGAAGCGGGGACGATACAGCCAATGTATCTCTACTAAGTGGCTTAGGCTGTCTGGTAGAGACTGTATGTAGGGTGAGAAGTGGTTGTAAGTGTAATTGTAGTGTTGTAATGGCTTTGGATGTGTGTGCAGTCTGTGAACCAAGTGTAATCGGCCTGCCTTAAGCCGATTGGGTGCAAGCATACTAGTATGCGACACCGCTTCAACCACAGCACCTCTTGTGTCCGCCAAAGTAGCAAGTGGCTTGGTGAACACTTTCCAAAGTTTTTACAAATCTGGCGGGAGGCAAACCCGCGCTCACCAGCGTGTGAAATGTACACTCTACCTCTGTACCACAGAGGCTCCATATACCTATATATATATATACTGTATATACTGTACATAGTAGTAGTGAGTAGGCACTGTATTGGAAAATTAGACTCTTGGATATTAATCAAACTGAAATCCATGAAGATCTATGCATACAATGTAAGAAGCCTCACAGAAGATTACAAACTTGATAACCTAATGACCGAACTGGAAAACATTAGTTGGGATATTGTAGGTTTGAGTGAGATCCACAGAAAAGAAGAAAAAGTAACTGAGGCGCTTGGAGGGAAAACCAGGTAAGTGCCACCCCGACCAGAAAAGGAGTTACATATACCACTTTATTCCCCAAATCCTCTTCTACCACTACAACAAGGGTTTAAGTGAAAAAGATCTCCCTAAGATGGTTCAAAATTACAATTTTTAAAGGGCTGTGAATGACCGTACTGCTATTGATAGCCAACCACTCCATGACATTACCATTAGGTCCATTTTGGCATAGTACCCCCTGGGGGTAGGGGGGTTTTCAAGAATACTCCCCCAGTATCCCTGCTTGTCGTAAAAGGCGACTAAAAGGGTTGGCGGAGGGTTAGTGCCCCTCCCCGGAAAACAACTAACTAAAAAAACAAACAAGAAGCCTCGGACAAGGACTGACCAAACGATGACGACCCAGGACCGGACAAAGGACTTGGTAATGAGTACATGGAATGTAAGAGGAGCGAATGATGAGGTGAAAGAGAGAGAGATTGTCCAGGTGCTTGAGGGTGCGAAAGTGGATGTATGTGGAATAACTGAAACAAAATGGAGAGGAGAAAGTGTGAGAGAATGGGAGTTTGGATGGGGTATATGTGCAGGAGTAGATGAGAATGAGAGGGCAAAGGAAGGAGTGTGTATAGCTGTGAGTAAAAGATGGAAGAAGAGCATAAGACAGTATGGATCAGTTGGGTCAAGGATTGTGTGGGTAAAGTTGAAAGTTGGAATACAAATGTGGGCGATTGTGTGTGTGTATGCGCCAACGCAAGATCGTGCTAGAAGAGTGAGAGAAGAGTTCTGGACAAATGTGGAAATGTGCATGGAAAAGTTTGGAAGGAATGAGAGAGTGTTTTTGATTGGTGATATGAATGGTAAAGTTGGTAATGTGAAGGTGGATGGAATAGTTGGTGAGTGGGGTGTGCCTGCCGAGATAGATGAGAATGGGAGTGCGTTAGTGGACATTTGTGCTGGGAGGGGGTTGGTGATAGCCAATACCCTCTTCAGGCATAAAATGATCCACAGGTATACATGGCGAGTGATAAGAAGGGTGGGTGGTGAACTGAATGAAAGCAAGGGAATGATTGATTATGTGTGTGTGGATGAAAGGATGCGAAGATGTGTAAAGGATGCAAGAGTGTATAGAGGTTGGGGGAGTGGACTTTCTGACCACTACTTGGTGGTGGCCAGAATTAGGATGCAAGTGAGATGGAGGAATAGAAGAAGGGAAAGACGAGAGGAAGGAGTAGTTGCAAGGAGAGTGGAAAGGTTACAAGAGGATGAGAAAAAGGCAGAGTATAAGAAAGAAGTGGAGGAACGATTGGGCAAATATGAATTGGAGCAGATGGGAGACGTGGAAGGTGTATGTAAGATATTTACAGAAGAAATATGTGCAGCATGTGATGTGGTGTGTGGAAGGAAGAGAAGGCGGAGGGGGGTACAAGGAACAGCGTGGTGGACTGAAGAGGTGAAACAGGCTGTGGCACAAAAGAAGAAAGCATACAATGAATGGGTGAGAAATAGGGGCGTGGAAGAAGTTGAGAGGCGGAAGAGAGAGTTATATGTGGAAAGGAAGAGAGAGGTGAAAAGATTAGTAAGAGAGAGTAAGAAGAGAGTGGATGAGGAATTTGGAAGGAATTTGAGTGTAAAGTGGAGGGACTATAAGAAAATGTTCTGGAGAGAAGTGAAAAGAGTAAGACAGGGTGGAAGTGAAGTTAGCAGGGGAGTGAAAGATAAAAATGGTAGATTACTAGTGGAGAAGGGAGAAAAAGTGAGCAGATGGAGAGAACACTTTAAGGAATTGTTGAACGTAGAGGATGGAAGTAATGCAAGTATAAGTGGCTGGGGAATGGCTGGGAGAAGGAGGGAGGTGAGAAGACAGGAAGAAATCAGTAGGATAGAAGTTGTGGATGCAATGAAGAAAGTTAAATCTGGGAAAGCCCCAGGAATTGATGGAGTGTGTGGTGAAATGCTGAAGCATGGGGGAGAGATAGTAGTAGAATGGATGTGGAAGATGTGCAGATTGGCCTGGGAGGAAGGTAGAGTCCCGGAGGATTGGAAGTCAGGTATAATTATTCCCTTGTACAAAGGAAAAGGGGAAAAAGAAGTGTGTGGTAATTATAGGGGCATTTGTCTTCTTAGTATAGTAGGAAAAGTGTATGGTAGGATACTTATAGACAGAGTTAGAGAAAGAACAGAGAAATTAGTTGGAGAAGAACAGGGAGGTTTTAGGAAGGGAAGAGGTTGTGTGGATCAGATATTCATTCTTAGATCTTTAGTGGAAAAGTTTCTAGAGAAGGGAAAGAAGTTGTATGCGGCTTTCATGGATTTGGAGAAAGCATATGACAGGGTGGATAGACAAGGATTGTGGAAAGTGTTAAGAATATATGGAGTAGATGGGAAGTTGTTGAATGCTGTGAAGAGTATGTACGATGGTGCGAAGGCTGCAGTGCGTGTGGATGGTGAACTAAGTGAATTTTTCTCTTTGAAAGTTGTTTGAAACAAGGATGTGTCATGTCTCCATGGTTGTTCAATCTGTACATGGATGGGGTAATAAAAGAGGTACAAGGTAGGGTAGTGGATGTTGGAGTGACCCTGGTGAGAGAGGATAGTGTTTGGAAACTCCCTGTACTGTTGTTTGCAGATGATACTGTGTTGTTGAGTGAAGACGAAGGGGAGCTGCAAGGCTTGGTGGATGAGTTTGAGAGTGTGTGTAAGAAACGGAACCTAAAGGTGAATGTAGGGAAGAGTAAAGTGATGGTCTTTGAGAGAGGTGAAGTTAGTGAATGTACAGCGAGGTTAGATGGTGAGGAATTGGAAAATGTGAGTACGTTTAAGTATTTGGGTAGTGTGATAAGTAAGGATGGAGGTTTGGAGGGTGAAGTGCTTGAAAGGGTACAGCAGGGAAGAAAGGTTGCTGGTTCCTTGAAAGCAGTGATAAGAAACAGGGAAGTGAGCATGGAAGTGAAAAAGTTACTACATGACAGTATTGTGATACCAACTCTAACGTACGGAAGTGAAGCTTGGACATTGTTGGAAGGACACAAGTCAAGAGTGAGAGCAGTGGAAATGAGTTATTTAAGAGGAGCCTGTGGAGTCACGTGGAGAGACAGGCTGACGAATGAGGATATAAATTAGCGTTGTGGTGTGGATGTGGATGTGATAGGAAGCGTTATGAGGAACACACTGAGGTGGTTTGGCCATGTGGAGAGGATGGAGGGCGAAAGACTGACGAAGAGAGTGTATGTGAGTGAGGTGGAGGGGGGAAGAGGGAGGGGGAGGCCGAGGATGAGATGGAGGGATGGGGTGGAGAGGTATATGAGAGAGGGGGGTGTGAGTTGGGAGCAGGGCAGTGAAATGGCGGGGGACAGGGCGACTTGGAGGCGATTTGTTTGTGGCCACCCCAAACGGGATTGAGGCGTCTGGCAATAGATAGATAGATAGATAGATTTTCTTCTCCCAAGTACTGCATCCTTGGAAACCAACATCATGTCCGGTTTTCCTACTTGAGTTAAAGCGATTTTACCATAGTAATCATGTCAAAACATGCACTTATTGTAAGCCGCATGTATGTGAGGCTAACAGTGACAGGGAAAACCAGGTGAGCGCCACACAGAAGGAGGTGGCTGCAAGATGTGCCAATTGCGTGGCTCGACGCATACCACCAAGCATCTTTTTATGACACCACCATAAAGGTACATGTCCTTACTTACCTACTGACATATTTTCAGTCTCAATATCTTATAGCTGACCTACAATAACACATATTTGGGTAAAAGTACTGCTACTTTGTCATCGATTGTTGTCTAACAAGACGAGAAAGATGTTATTGAATTTTTTCATTTAAAATACCACTAATTATCAGCGTCTGAGTATCATTACGGAAAAGTAGATGAATTAGGCTACATGGGCAAAAAAACAAGAGCAGAATATCTTCATTGGTTGAAAAGTACACAAACTTTAACAGCGTTTTTTTCTGTTTACTTTTTTTGGCGCTTACCTGGTTTTCCCTCTAATGGCCTCAATTCAGCTCAAAGACAGCAACCACCTATTTTACTATAGAGGAAGGGAAAATGAAAGAGTTAGTGGCATAGGATTTCTAATTAACAGAAATCTTGCAGACAACATTGTTAAATTCAGCAATGTATCTGACAGAGCAGCATTTGCTGTCATTAGAGTGTGCAACAAACATACCCTGAAAATAATACAAGTATATGCACCAACTTCTCAAAGCCCAGATGAAGAAATAGAAACATTCTATGATGACATCTCCCAGATTATGGAAGAAGAAAAGACAACATATACTATACTCATGGGAGACTTCAATGCAAAAGTTGGGAAGTCGAAATATGGAGACGCATGTATGGGAAAATTTGGAGTGAGAGAAAGGAATGAAAGAGGAGAAATGCTCGTAAATTTTCCTGAAATGTTTAACATGATAATAGTGAACACATTCTTCCACAAAAGAACAGGGAGAAAGTGGACCTGGAGACGCCCAAAGAATGAAATCGACTTCACTATAGCAGTTAAGAATAATGTGATCACAAATGTCACAGTTATCAACAATGTAAATATAGGTACTGATCACAGAATGGTGGGATACACAGCCAGATTCAATTTCAGAAGTGAAAGAAAGAAGATGATTAAAGATAAACAGATATGCCCAATAAAAGTAAATGAAAACAAAGCAGCCTTTCAGTTAGAAATAAGGAACAGATTTCAGACTCTAAGTAATGCTGAGTGTGACACTGATGAGCTGAATGACAAGACTAACAAAAGTGCTATAAGAATCAGCGGAGGTAGTAAGAAAACCTAATACAACCAAAGCCAAGAAATATTCAGAAAAGACACTCGAGCTTATGAAAAAACGAAAGGAAATGAAAGTAAAAACAAACAAAGAAAGACGAAATAGAATGAGCGGAATTAAATAAGCTTATCAACAAAAGACAAAGAGAAGAAAAAAGAAAGAGAAACATGGATCAAATCAAAGAAACCATCAAAAATGGAAAAAGTCTGAAACAGATCCAAAGTAAAATGGCACTAGAAAAGCAACAAATAACATCACTGAAAGAAAAAAATGGTGAAATCATTAAATGCCGAGATAAGATGGTGAACAGAGTTGAAGAATTTTACAAAGAACTGTATGCATCAAAGACAGTAGTACCAATAGCTAACTTTTCAGTTGACACAAGTGAAATACCTGAGGTAACACCAGATGAAGTAAATATTTCTCTTAAAAATATGAAAAGAGGGAAGGCTCCAGGAGAAGATGGAATAATAACAGATTTACTCTTGGATGCAGGAGTAGAAGTACAAAATAGGCTTGCTCACTTATTTACCCACTGTATCAAACAGAAGAAAATTCCCAAAACATGGTGTAATGCAATAGTTACTTTACAAAAAAGGTGACTCAGAAGATCTTAGTAACTATTGACCCATTAGCTTATTATCAGTCATTTACAAACTCTTCACTAAAGTCCTTACGAACAGAATAACAACAATTTTGGAGGAGAACCAACCTCGTGAACAGGCAGGATTCCGAAGCGGGTATTCAATCACCGATCATCTACATACAATGAACCAACTAATTAAGAAAACTTCAGAATATAATAAACCACTGTGCTCAGGTTTTGCTGATTACGAAAAGGCTCTTGATTCAGTGGAGCACATAACGATTATAAATTCACTGCAAGAACAAGGAGTGAATGAGAACATTGTAAAACTACTCGAAAACATATATAAAGAGGGAACTGCTACAGTTAAATTACATAAGGACTCGGAAAAAATTAAGACTGAGAAGGGCGTGCATCAGGGAGATACAATTACTATCTATCTATCTATTGCCAGATGCCTCAATCCCATTCTGGGTGACCACAAACAAATCGCCTCCATGTTGCCCTGTCCCCCACCATTTCACTGCCCTGCTCCCAACTCACACCCCCCTCTCTCATATACCTCTCTACCCCATCTCTCCATCTCATCCTCAGCCTCCCCCTCCCTCTCCTCTCCCCTCCACCTCACTCACATACAGTGCTCGACAAAAGTATCGAGCGCCTATGTCAGGGCGCGCAATACTCTTGGCGAAAAAAGAATCATCCTTTTTTCGGACTAAAAATTGAGCCAGAAGATTGGGCTGCTAACATGACGTCACGGCAGCCTGAGGCCTTACTGGGCGCTGGTTGCCTACCACCTCAGTTGCCTACAGGCTGCGTGAGAGAGAGGAACTCCGCCGCTCCTCCCCCTCTTCTTGCGCCATTTTTTACCTAGTGTCCCGCAGTGTTTGATCCGTGAAGAAGCGCAAAGGATACCCTACCAAGCATTGAAGGTAAATATAATACATTATTCACATGTTTTTTCAATGTTGAAAGGTTTGTTTCATAGGAGGGACACAGGGCGCTTAATACTTTTGTCGAGCACTGTACACGCTCTTCGTCAGTCTTTCACCCTCCATCCTCTCCACATGGCCAAACCACCTCAGTGTATTCCTCCTAACACTTCCTATCACATCCACATCCACATCACAATGCTCCTTTACATCCTCATTTGTCAGCCTATCTCTCCATGTGACTTCACAGGTTCCTCTTAAATAACTCATTTCCACTGCTCTCACTCTTGACTTGTGTCCTTCCAACAACGTCCAAGTTTCACTTCTATAAGGTAGAGATGGTATCACAATACCGTCATGTAGTAACTTTTTCAATTCCATGCTCACTTCCCTGTTTCTTAACACTGCTTTCAAGGAACCAGCAACCTTTCTTCCCTGCTGTACCCTTTCAAGCACTTCACCCTCCAAACCTCCATCCTTACTCATCACACTACCCAAATACTTAAATGTACTCACATTTTCCAATTCCTCACCATCCAACCACGCTGTACATTCACTGACTTCACATCTCTCAAAGACCATCACTTTATTCTTCCCTACATTCACCTTTAGATTCCGTTTCTTACACACTCTCCCAAACTCATTCACCAAGCCTTGCAGCTCCCCTTCGTCTTCACTCAACAACACAGTATCATCTGCAAACAACAGTACAGGGAGTTTCCAAACACTATCCTCTCTCACCAGGGCCACTCCAACATCCATTACCCTACCTTGTACCTCTTTTATTACCCCATCCATGTACAGATTGAACAACCATGGAGACATGACACATCCCTGTTTCAACCCAACTTTCAAAGAGAAAAATTCACTCACTTCACCATCCAGACGCACTGCAGCCTTAGCACCATCATACATACTCTTCACAGCATTCAACAACTTCTCATCTACTCCATATATTCTTAAGACTTTCCACAATCCTTGACTATCCACCCTATCATATGCTTTCTCCAAATCCATGAAAGCCACATACAACTTCTTTCCCTTCTCTAGAAACTTTTCCACTAAAGATCTAAGAATGAATATCTGATCTACAAAACCTCTTCCATTCCTAAAGCCTCCCTGTTCTCCAACTAATTCCTCTTTCTCTAACTCTGTCAATAAGTATCCTACCACAAACTTTTCCTATTATACTAAGAAGACAAATGCTCCTATGATTACAACACACTTCTTTTTCCCCTTTTCCTATGTACAAGGGAATAATTATACCTGACTTCCAATCCTCCGGGACTCTACTTTCCTCCCAGGCCAATCTGCACATCTTCCACATCCATTCTACTACTATCCCTCCCCCATGCTTCAGCATTTCACAACACACTCCATCAATTCCTGGGGCTTTCCCCAATTTAACTTTCTTCATTGTTTCCACAACTTCTATCCTACTGATTTCTTCCTTTCTTCTCACCTCCTTTCTTCTCCCAGCCATTCCCCAGCCACTTATACTTGCATTACTACCATCCTCTATGTTCAACAATTCCTTAAAGTGTTCTCTCCATCTGCTCACTTTTTCTCCCTTCTCCACTAGTAATCTACCATTTTTATCTTTCACTCCCCTGCTAACTTCACTTCCACCCTGTCTTACTCTCTTCACCTCTTTCCAGAACATTTTCTTACAGTCCCTCCACTTTACACTCAAATTCCTTCCAAATTTCTCATCCACTCTCTTCTTACTCTCTCTTACTAATCTTTTCACCTCTCTCTTTCTTTCTACATATAACTCTCTCTTCAGCCTCTCAACTTCTTCCACGCCCCTATTTCTCACCCATTCATTGTATGCTTTCTTCTTTTGTGCCACAGCCTGTCTCACCTCTTCATTCCACCAGGCTGTTTCTCCCACCCCCCTCCGTCTTCGCTTCATCCCACACACCACATCACATGCTGTACATATTTCTTCTGTGAATATCCTGCACACACCTTCCACGTCCCCCATCTGCTCCAATTCATATTTGCCTAATCGTTCCTCCACTTCTCTCTTATATTCTGCCTTTTTCTCATCCTCTTGTAACCTTTCCACTCTCCTTGCAAATATTCCTTCTTCCCGTCCTTCCCTTCTTCTATTTCTCCATCTTATTTGGATCTTGATTCTGGCCACCACCAAGTAGTGGTCAGAAAGTCTAAAATTATTTACAGCATGCCTAGAAAGTGTTACAAGCTCTCCATGTGGCTTGTAACACTGTTTTCCCCTGTTGTAGGCACTATCTCTGATTCATTTGTACAAAACAATGAGGATTTGGTAAGAAAGTTAAAATCTCTAAATGTCATGTACCCCTACAAATTAGTCAGCTTTGATGTTAAATCATTATTCACAAATGTCCCTGTTGATGATGTTTTAACTTTCCTGCCAAGCATTCTGGGTAGTAACACTGATGGTATTCCCTCTGAAAACATTATCAAGCTAATTAAATTGTGCATTGTGAACTCTTCTTTTACCTTTGAAGGTAAATCTTACACACAAAAATTTGGTATGGCCATGGGTAATCCCCTCTCCCCAGTTCTGGCAAATATTTACATGGAATACTTTAAGAATCATTTACTGACCTCCATAAAGAAGCAAAACATAGTTTGGCTCCGATATGTTGATGATATCCTGTGCTTCTGGCCTAAGTCTTCCCATTGATGAATTTCTCCTCGAATTAAATTCGTTAGTCCCATCGATTAAGTTTAATCATGAGATGGAAATGGATAATGAATTGCCATTTCTGGATGTAAAAGTTATCAGGGACCAAAATGTTTTGAAGACTAAGGTATACAGAAAACCTACAAATATTATGTCATATGTTCATTACTATTCAAACCGTCATATTAATGTAAAAAGATCTGTGTTCATATCCATGTACCTAAGAACATATAGAATTTCAGACCCAGAATTTTTAGATGATGAATACTGGATGATGAGTATTGGAAAGAAGCTAGAATATCCGCAAAGCATACTAACTCAGTGCCACAATACGGCCAAGAAACGATTCCTTGAAGGGAAAACTAATAAGCCAGATCGCCAGAACATTCAAAGAACCCTTGTCCTCCCCTTCCATGAAAATTTTCTTTATGTTGTTCACATACTGAGGAAACTCAATGTACAAGTAGTATTCAAATATGAGAACACCATAAAAAAAACTCTCATCAAGAACAGCCCTTTCAGTAATTCAGGCGTTGTTTACAAAATCCAGTGTAAGTGCTGTAACAAATTTTACATAGGACAATCTGGAAAAGATTTAGAAACTAGAATCTCACAACATAAATACAGTGTAAGGACAGCCCAACAGATTAGTGGTTTATTACAGCACAAAGCATCCAGTGATCACCATATTGACTGGACAGGCTCCAAGATTCTAGCAAGATCAAAAAGCTTAGATGAAAGAAATGTAATAGAATCTTGTCTAATTTCTGGCACATATGAAAAGAATGTAAACATGAGCTATGGTCATTTTAAGTGTGATAAATTGTTAGCTGAATTAATTTTAAAGCAGTATCCCCCAGACTAACACGTGATTGTTCTATGTCATCTCCTGGTGGTGTAGTCACACCTGTGTGGGACACACCAAGTGTTAATCCTCTAGGTCTTAAGTTAAGCAGCAATATTTATCCACTCCTCCCTCCCCCCTTCCCCCTCCCTCCCACTCCCCTTTCCTCCCTTCCTACTCCCTCCTCCTTTGTCATGTGCATTTTTAGATTCAGGTCATCCTTTGTTGTGTTCCACTCCCTGCTGCAGGTGACCATAAGTTAAGCCGCAGGTAAAAATTCAGGTCATCCATTCTTCTGTGTCCCACTACCTGCTGCGGGTGTACAAAAAAGACCTCTACCCTTTACGTTTCTGTCTCACTCTGTATGAAGATGTAATAGACGAAAGTACTCACTATCGCTCCTTTCATGTCTCCTGTGGTTAGTTTGCATATATATATATATATATATATATATACATGCAAGCATGTTGGAGCCTTTAAAAATGAAAACGAATATTTATATATATATATATATATATATATATATATATATATATATATATATATATATATATATGTATATATATATACTGTAATGTGGTAGATGGGGGCGCTCACCATCCACTCATTCAATGTAGTGCTGCTCTCAGGTGTCTGCCCTCTCCTCTCCTCCATCCTTCTTTCCTTCCATCATCTTCTGTTTGGAAGGAATGAGAGAGGGTTTTTGATTGGTGATATGAATGGTAAAGTTGGGAATGTGAAGGTGGATGGAATAGTTGGTGAGTGGGGTGTGCCTGCTGAGATAGATGAGAATGGGAGTGTGTTAGTGGACATTTGTGCTGGGAGGGGGTTGGTGACAGCCAATACCCTCTTCACGCATAAAATGATCCACAGGTATACATGGCGAGTGATGAGAAGGGTGGGTGGTGAACTGAATGAAAGGAAGGCAATGATTGATTATGTGTGTGTGGATGAAAGGATGCGAAGATGTGTAATGGAAGCAAGAGTTTATAGAGGTTGGGGGAGTGGACTTTCTGACCACTACTTGGTGGTGGCCAGAATTAGAATTCAAGTAAGATGGAGGAATAGAAGAAGGGAAAGACGAGAGGAAGGAGTAGTTGCAAGGAGAGTGGAAAAGTTACAAGAGGATGAGAAAAAGGCAGAGTATAAGAGTGAAGTGGAGGAATGATTGGGCAAATATGAATTGGAGCAGATGGGAGATGTGGAAGGTGTGTGTAGAATATTTACAGAAGAAATATGTGCAGCATGTGATGCGGTGTGTGGAAGGAAGAGAAGACGGAGGGGGGTGCAAGGAACAGCGTGGTGGAATGAAGAGGTGAAACAGGCTGTGGAACAAAAGAAGAAAGCATACAATGAATGGATGAGAAATAGGGGCGTGGAAGAAGTTGAGAGGCGGAAGAGGTAGTTATATGTAGAAAGAAAGAGGTGAAAAGATTAGTAAGAGAGAGTAAGAAGAGAGTGGATGAGGAATTTGGAAGGAATTTGAGTGTAAAGTGGAGGGACTGTAAGAAAATGTTCAGGAAAGAGGTGAAAAGAGTAAGACAGGGTGGAAGTGAAGTTAGCAGGGGAGTAAAAGATAAAAATGGTAGATTACTAGTGGAGAAGGGAGAAAAAGTGAGCAGATGGAGAGAACACTTTAAGGAATTGTTGAACATAGAGGATGGAAGTAATGCGAGTATAAGTGGCTGGGGAATAGCTGGGAGAAGGAGGGAGGTGAGAAGACAGGAAGAAATCAGTAGGATAGAAGTTGTGGAAGCAATGAAGAAAGTTAAATCGGGGAAAGCCCCAGGAATTCATGGAGTGTGTGGTGAAATGCTGAAGCATGGGGGAGAGATAGTAGTAGAATGGATGTGGAAGATGTGTAGATTGGCCAGGGAGGAAGGTAGAGTCCCAGAGGATTGGAAGTCAGGTATAATTATTCCCTTGTACAAAGGAAAAGGGGAAAAAGAAGTGTGTGGTAATCATAGAGGCATTTGTCTTCTTAGTATAATAGGAAAAGTGTATGGTAGGATACTTATTGACAGAGTTAGAGAATGAACAGAGAAATTAGTTGGAGAAGAACAGGGAGGCTTTAGGAAGGGAAGAGGTTGTGTAGATCAGATATTCATTCTTAGATCTTTAGTGGAAAAGTTTCTAGAGAAGGGAAAGAAGTTGTATGCGGCTTTCATGGATTTGGAGAAAGCATATGACAGGGTGGATAGACAAGGATTGTGGAAAGTGTTAAGAATATATGGAGTAGATGGGAAGTTGTTGAATGCTGTGAAGAGTATGTACGATGGTGCGAAGGCTGCAGTGCGTGTGGATGGTGAACTAAGTGAATTTTTCTCTTTGAAAGTTGGGTTGAAACAGGGATGTGTCATGTCTCCATGGTTGTTCAATCTGTACATGGATGGGGTAATAAAAGAGGTACAAGGTAGGGTAGTGGATGTTGGAGTGGCCCTGGTGAGAGAGGATAGTGTCTGGAAACTCTCTGTACTGTTGTTTGCAGATGATACTGTGTTGTTGAGTGAAGACGAAGGGGAGCTGCAAGGCTTGGTGGATGAGTTTGGGAGAGTGTGTAAGAAACGGAATCTAAAGGTGAATGTAGGGAAGAGTAAATTGTTGGTCTCTGAGAGAGGTGAAGTCAGTGAATGTACAGCGAGGTTGGATGGTGAGGAATTGGAAAATGTGAGTACGTTTAAGTACTTGGGTAGTGTGATGAGTAAGGATGGAGGTTTGGAGGGTGAAGTGCTTGAAAGGGTACAGCAGGGAAGAAAGGTTGCTGGTTCTTTGAAAGCAGTGATAAGAAACAGGGAAGTGAGCATGGAAGTGAAAAAGTTACTACATGACAGTATTGTGATACCAACTCTAATGTACAGAAGTGAAGCTTGGACGTTGTTGGAAGGACACAAGTCAAGAGTGAGAGCAGTGGAAATGAGTTATTTAAGAGGAGCCTGTGGAGTCACATGGAGAGACAGGCTGACGAATGAGGATATAAAGAAGCGTTGTGGTGTGGATGCTGATGTGATAGGAAGCGTTATGAGGAACACACTGAGGTGGTTTGGCCATGTGAAGAGGATGGATGGTGAAACACTGACGAAGAGAGTGTATGTGAGTGAGGTGGAGGGGGGAAGAGGGAGGGGGAGGCCGAGGATGAGATGGAGGGGTATATGAGAGAGGGGGGTGTGAGTTGGGAGCAGGGCAGTGAAATGGCGGGGGACAGGGCGACTTGGAGGCGATTTGTTTGTGGCCACCCCAAATGGGATTGAGGCGTCTGGCAATAGATAGATAGATGTTCTGTCTTTCTTTCCTTCATTCTTTCCTCGTCTTTCTGCCTACGGGTGACTTTACACTCCCTCTTCTGTCTTTCATTTCTTCATTCTTTCCTCTTCCTTCTGCCTGTGGGTGACTCTACACTGAGTGACAAGCCAAATGGTTTCCTGTACACCAGGAAACCATTTACTACGCTGGGTGGTAACCATATAACCAAATTTTGGCGCCTGGTGGTTTAGTGGGTAATTACTGTGTTCCAATCGGATTGAGCTGGTGAAGGTTTATATCCAAGGGGTGGTTGGGGTTTATTGCTCACGTAATGCCACTCAGGGATGAGTGAGGTCGGTCACTCTCATCTTAAATGTCAGGACCAACTGCCTAGCCCCGGGCTCCTACGCTCCTCATGGGGCAATGTAGGACTGGATGATGATGATGGATATATATACTGTATATACTGTGTGTGTGTGTATATATATATATATATATATATATATATATATATATATATATATGCATATACAGTAATTTGATGTTACATGCTTGTTTTGTTGGTGAATATTTATCAGCATGGACAAAAGAGGTGTCTAGGACTGGTGAGCCCAAACTCAGTTATAATTTTTCTCATGAGTTACATTATTTTTAAGATGCGCAATGTGTTTGATGCGCACTATTATGGTACCAATTACTGTTCATGCTTCTTAGAAGGTATGACTCTGCCTTAACCCGCCGTGCGCCAGCTATTTTTAGCCCTATGGGTCACCTCAGTGCCGGCCATTTTTTGACCGTTTTTTTATTGATTATAACGATAGATTTTGATGTGAAAACGATGAATTTCATAATTAAAATGCTCACCAAAGCTCGGAAATGGGTTTTATTGAGGCCAGCATACTCATATACAGGTATACCTGCTCTCTCATGCTCACCACGTAGATGAGAGAAAGCAGTTTTCTATGTAAGGTATACTCAGGTATTTATGTTAGGAAGGTATAGCAATGTTCAGTACACTTTTCTGATTACTTATTACTTCAACATCTATCACAATTAGCGTGTCTTTCTCAATGTGAATGCATTATCTTACACTTACTTGAAGATCGGTACAACCTGACTTCAATATGTACAATCCTGGCACTTACAAGAAGGTATTTACAACTTGACTTCACTATATGGTCCTTACACTTACAAGAAAATATTTACAACCTACATTTCCATGAAAATATTTACAAAATGCCTTCACTATGTACAGCACTGGGTGAGGCACACAGGCAGAGTGAGGCAGAGTGAGCATGAGGGGGAGAAGCAAGTGAGTGTATGGCCTTGACAACCTGAGAGATGGTAGAGGAACAGTTACCAAACATGCCTGCCAATTTTTACCCGCAAATCTTGAAAAATGCGGTCACAGTGAATTTTTTCATTTCAAACCATTTTAAAACAGCACTGGCACAGGCCGTGGAATTATGTCAGACCATTTTAAAACAGCACTGGCATGCAGTGGGTTAAAATGAAGTAAATGTACGGTAATCTAAAAGTCATGCTTATTGGAAAACTAGGAAACCGTTAAAATGGAAGAAAATAATCAGTGTATAAGCAAACTACACACCTTGTCATTTGTGGCTGATTGTGGCTTTTTTTTTTTTTTTTTCTTTTCTGCTGCCTGGAGTCACTCATGGCAGCCAAAAGGGTTAACAGATAATTTTCCATTATTTTACTATGGACTATTAAAGGCATAAAAGAACATTAACAAAGGTAACTTTTTATAACAGAACTTAGTGTAGTGTGCCGTATATTTATCTCCCATCTATATAAATCAGGTCCATAGCAAGACTAAAACTTCCTTAGGAAATACTTATAATAAAAATTAACCCTCCCCATGCAAACCAAGTACAGTACAGTGCATATCATGTAGGGGTTTCTTGTAGCAGGCAATGCATGTGAACATCACAGTGTCTCATTATTAGTAACTACATGTGCTTGAGTCTATACATGTCACTGCTGTGAACTAATAGGGTGTAAACACATGCTAGCATGTGTAAAGGCATCCTACATGCACAAACTTTAAATGTCCAGCATGGTTTCAAAGACTCAAGGTACCAACAGGTCATCAGATAAATTTTGTACCAGTGAGCCACCAAATTTCATTTGCTGGAGCACCCCCCCTAAGGGGTCAACTTCAGAGCTGATGGAAATGTAACCCACTGAACCCATGTAATAATGTGTCTTAAATTACTTCATGTTGTTGCTTTGGGCAAACAAACCCTAATGTTCTGTGGATGATTCCTGTACTCGTAATTTTTTTCATACTTCACAAGCACAGCCAAGAGAGAGACCTACTGGGTGCAAAGATAAATTATCATGACTCACTGCAGCCACATCGTTCCTGACTTGGTCTAGTTCAGCTGCTGCGGCCAGAGCTGAGAGTGGGTCCTTCACCTGGGGCTGACTGGCATCACCATGTGCCACCAGAGCTGCATTATCTGCTACCTCCGTCAAGGCTGTGGCCAGGGTGTCACTCGGCTGGCCTGGGGAGATTACAAGCACCTGATAGATAGGCAACACGAGGCAGCTATTAACTTAACAAGCACCTGATAGACAGGCAACATGAGGCAGCTATTAACATAACAAGCACCTGATAGAGGGGCAACACGAGGCAGCTATTAACATATACAGTATATACCTGGTGACTGGGCAATAATATTCGCATAAGTACCACTTAGAAGTTATTAGCATAAATTTACCTGGTGCATGGCCAGTACTGTACTATGCAATTATTAACATATTCATCTGGTGTCTAGCCAACAATATTCAGATGGGCAATATTAGCTCGTTATTAACACATATTTTCCTCGTGTCTGGTCAATAAAGAGTATGTCTCTGACCTTGAGTACTCAATGATCTACAAACATGTTGAGTATTAATAAATAGTGAGTTAAAATAAGCTGCTGCTCTCTCTTGTTGAATGGCACTGAGATTAAATGAGTTACAGTTTTAAACAACATGTGGCTCTCTATTGTGATATGCAACCCAATGAACATTAACATACAGTGATCCCTTGGTTACTGTGCACTTGGTTATAGCAATTGTCATTACTGCTGCTAGGTAAATATCAGAACTCCTGCCATTATCAAGCATTTCAGGGCTAAAAAACTTCATTATAATGCACCTCAGCTGGTTTCTGTAGACACTGATGATGCAAAATCTGTGGTTTCTGATGGCTTTGAGGGACTTGAAATGAGGATCTACTCATGGAGCTAATTCCAGGTGGTGAAGACCATTAATTCTCAACCCCTTAGCCTCAAAACCCAACCTCAGGCCCATATCGGGTCTCTATATGTTATGTGTTTCGATCTGATTGTGCCCTTTCCATCATTTTCTATTCACCTAACCATGCCTATGTGTGTTTCTGATACTTAACATAACAGTATGAATGTATTTAGTGGTTATAATTTACAGTAAAAGGGAAAATTTGGGTTTACAGTGGGGTGCTCGGTATCAATTAGGATAAATCACACAGGTTCTATGCATCTATTATCGAGCAATTTCGTTATCATGCACTTGGCGCAGTACCAATTATATGCAATAACCAAAGGATCACTGTATATCAGTATGTTATTGCTAACATTCAGTAATAATCACTGGAAGAAAAAAAAAAATTTCCAGTGCTACATATAACAAGGTATGGCAATGATGTAATGGTTATCTGATATATGTGGTACAAGCACACACTGTGTTCAGTGGTTTATGAATAGCAATCTCTGCATTACAGACGTACAGTACAGTGCTGAAGTACAGTACTAGATGTGGGAGCTTCTGTGTCCTTCCATAATGCCCTTAATGTGGTGTGAGATGGTGATTTTGTGCAGTATGCTGTGTTGTCCTCAATATTATGGCTTCACCACTGTTCCTACATCAATGGGACTGGAAAACCTCATTCCCAAAAACTGTTATTGAGAAAGTGAGAGACAAGGCTACCCCTTGATATGCATTCACATCCAAAAAATATTGGCAATAACCTTTTTTTTTTACTCCACATTCATGTCCCATCAACAACTCTTGCACTAAACACCATATGTCACTGTACCACATTTCTTTCATCATAAATTATAATGAACTATTTTGGCAAACTGGTTATAGTTGTTCAACAATTTCCCAGACAATGGATAATTAGTACAATATTTTACATTGGCTCGTGAAATGAATTTATCCAGAGGTGGGAAACTCTAAGCAGGTAAAGAATTAATGACCAAAACATGATGTCCCTGGTCCAGAAGAATGCTGACTACTACATAGTACTTGTAAAAAAATGCATGTGCCATGCTTCAGTACTGTAATGCTAATCAAGTCTCAAGATGCCTTAACCTCCTAGGTACATACTTGGAATTTCCAATGGCTAAATAGAAAAATAATTCCTTAACCTCCCCTAGGCGCTAGGAATTTCTATCTATCTATCTACTGCCAGACGCCTTGATCCCGTAAGGGGTGGCTACACACAAATCGCCTCCATGTCGCCCTGTCCCCTGCCATTTCACTGCCCTGCTCCCAGCTTACACCACCCTTTCTCAAATACCTCTCCTCTCCATCCCTCCATCTCATCCTTGGCCTCCCCCTCCCTCTCCTCCCCCCCTCCACCTTACTCACATACACTCTCCTACAGTAGTTAGTTTCTATCCTCACCACATGGTCAAACCACCTCAGTGTACTTCTCTTAATGCTTTCTACCACACCCACATCCACATTGCAATGCTCTTTCATTTCCTCATTTGTTAGTCTCTCCCCATGTAACTCCACATGCTTCTCTCAAAACATAAGGAATTTACAATAATTAACAATATGATATGGTTTATCCCCCTCTCCCCCCCCTCAAAAAAAAAAGACTCCACCACCAGCACTAAGACACTTAGGGAGGGACAGGTGATATTTTAATATAAAATGAAATATAAAATTGGGTAAGAGCACTTGATACATGAAAGTTGATGGATAAAATATGGTAATGTGTATCTCGTTTCACTGTCAACCATTCTGGAGTGTGAACTGATGCTCCACTGTAGGCTACTGAGCAAATCATCGTATATGATGGGAGAAATAGGGTTATGTGGGCAATAATGGGCTATACTCTGCACATTAAAGTTCATTCTGTGATATACGGTTAAGTACAGAAATCATTATTTTACTTTCAGACATTCTGAAGCGAGAGCAAAAGCTCCACTGTGGGCTACTGAGCAAATCAGCATGTAGGAGGACAGAACTGGGGTTACATGGACAATGACAAGCAAAGTTCAGCACACAGGAGCTCACTTTGTGATATACAGGAAAGGTCTGGCACAATGATGTGGACCACATTGCTCAGCTCTGAAGTCTGGTAGGTGGTGGTCGTCCATGCCCCGGCTGCTGCTGCTGCTGCACCCAGACCCTCCTCTCCTCCCTCACTCTCACCCTCCATCTTCTAGCCTCCTGTACCAAGGAATAACCGTAATAAGTACTGGTAACTACTCTCAAGGTGATTTTTAAAATAAAAAATAGAATACAGTATCATTTTCTGCATGGATGTGTACACTTACCTCAGAGAACAATTCCTTATCATTCTAGGAATTTTGATGGTGTCATGTGGCAGTGCTGTAGTGCTAGTATATATGACAGCATAAAGTGTTCAGTGATACAATTATTGTAGCCCTGGGAGTCTGCTATATGTATGCAATAAATATGGAGAGAGAGAGAGAGAGAGAGAGAGAGAGAGAGAGAGAGAGAGAGAGAGAGGAAACTGTGTTTTACAACATGCATCCTGAGTGTACTGATTACAAAAAAAAAAAAAAAAAAAAAAAAAAAAAAAAAAAAAAGGGAGGGTGGAGTGGAGGGCCACTGCTAAATGGGGTTTAATGTGTCCTGTTTCATGAAAATCATGATATTTTATGAGTCATAATGGTGCACTTTAAAACATACAAGTACACAGACTGAAAAAAGGGCACACAGAATCCCTATGCATGATTACCATATACAGTCTGTAATTACAGTTTATAGAATGGACCTTGTTGGAGGGACAGAAGTCAATAGTGAGAGCAGTGGAAATGAGTTATCTGAGAGGAGCATGTGGAGTCACATGGAGAGACAGACTGACAAATAAGGAAGTGAAGGAGCATTGTGGTGTGGATGTGGATGTGATAGGAAGTTAGGAGAAACACACTGAGGTGGTTTGGCCATGTGGAGAGGATGGAGAGTGAGAGACTGACGAGGAGAATGTACGTGAGTGAGGTGGAGGGGGGGAGACGGAGGAGGAGGCCAAGGATGAGATAGAGGGACGAAGTGGACAGGTATATGAGAGAGGGGGGGGTGAGCTGGGAACAGGGCAATGAAATGGCAGGGGACATGGCAACATGGAGGCGATTTGTTTGTGGCCACCCCTTACAGGATGAAGGCACCTGGCAATAGATAGATAGACAATGGAAGGCTTAAAAAAAAAAAATGAGTCTCTGATTCTCATCAACTTCTTTGTGAACATTCTTTAAAATGTTTTGATACTCATTTTTACCAAGCTAACATAAGAGGAAAATTCAAAAGATGCACCAAAGCCTTCCATAGAAATAGCTGGGATGTCACGTTGATGTGCAAGGGATGAGTTTGAGAGCCATGTGCACCCCTCCCCTTCCATTCAACTCTCACTTTGCTCTCTCTCTTTCTCATCACCAGTGAATGGAGCTACCAGATCTATGTGTATTAACAAAAGTGTATACTGTAGTGAACTATATTTGTGTGCTGTGAGCTGGTTCTGCTTACATAAGCCTACCAAGCACACCTTAAGCTCCTTAAGTGCAGTGCCTGCCAAGTGTGTGTGTGTGCCTATTTCTCTAGCCAAGAAATAGGAGATAGCGAATCATCACCCACATGGGGAGTGCATGTCAGAACCGTGTACTGTCTTTAACTTCTCGTTGTCAACCATAATGCATTAGTTTCGTTTTGTCATTTCATTTCGTTTTTAAAGGCTCCAACATGCTTGCATGCGTCGGCCTTGGTCACCTAATGGCAGCTCTCCATGCTGCATGATCCATTGCAGCCTCCCTGTTCAGTCCCTTAACCCTGAGGTTACACTTAATGACCTCGTCCCATGTCTTTCTCAGTCTACCCCTCATAATCCCATCCCCAATATTAACACTTCTCACCTTCATCACCAAATTATCATCCCCCATCCTCTCCACATGCCCAAACCATCTCAATCTACCTCTCCTCATCACAACACCAATACACTCCAGTCCCATCCTACCTCTCAACTCTTCCATCGCAAACCCAGCCCCCCCAGACCTTGCACGAAGGGACGCACTACACATCCACCTAATCATTGTCATTTCTGTACATCTGAGCTGGCGAATAGCCTCCTCCTTTACTGCCCAGGTCTTACTACCATACAGCATTACACTCCTAATACATGCTGCATACAAAGGCCCTTTAGCATGTAGGGAGAGTCCTCTCAGTGTCAGGAGAGGCAAGAGCTCCCTGAACTTCTTCCAACCACTTCTCACCCTAGCCACAGAGCTAGCACCAGCCCCACCTCCAGCACACAACATTGTCTCCCAAATAACAAAACTCTTCCACACACTCAAGAGATTCACCTGCAAGTTCAATCCTTTCACGCCTGACAATCTCCACCTGCTCTCCCCGACACGCAGTACACATAAAATCAGCATTATCTTGCAGTCTACCTCTGATACCACTACATCTCTTGTGCACCCATTTATCACAAACACCGCACAAAATAGATTTAGTTCCCACGCCCTTGTGGCAAACTGCACATGGCCACTCTCCCTCGTCTTTGACAGTACCACCAGCAACCCTAGATATCATCACTATTGTTTTATCTGCATTTACCATTAAGCCCTTGTGCCCCATACCATCTCTCCACTTCCTAAACCTTTCCTCCGCCTCGCTTTTGTTCTCTGCAATCAACACCAAACCATCAGCATACAACATCTCCCACGGAGTCCGTTTCTAAAGTCACGTGAGAGGGCTTCAAGTACAGTAACATGATAAACAACATGGGACTCAAAACTGATCCCTGCTGCACACCAACATTCACGGAAAACTCATCACTCAAATCTCCATTCACTCTTACCTGGGTGAGAGCACCCACATATATAACCATAACCACCCAAACCAGCCACTCCTCCAAGCCAAGCTTTCTCATTGCCCACTTCACCATCTCTCTAGGGACTTTGTCAAAGGCCTTTTCCAAATAAACAAAAACAAAATACAGATCCCTTCTCCTACCAATATATTTTTCCTGAAGCTGTCGAACAATGAATATGGCATCAGTGGTCCCTCTACCTGGCATAAGCCCAAACTGCATCTCGTTTATATTCACTCTTTCTCTCATCATACCTTCTATAACTCTCTTCCATTATCTTCAATATCTGATCTAAAAGCTTTATACCTCTATAATTTCCTCTTTCCAGGGCATCACCCTTCCCTTTATACATATTTACAATTACACTCTTCAGCCAATCATCTGGGACAACACACTCATAAATAATCATATTAATCAGGTCAGTGACTATCCTCACCCCTATATCTCCTGAGGCTTTCAACATTTCAGCAGTCAACCCAGACACACCTGCTGCCTTCCCCACCTTCATCCTGCCTATTGCCTCACTCACAGTAGCAGCATCAATCAAAGGCCAAGGACCAAACACTGAATCTGCTGGCTCCAAACCTTCCCTGTCCCAGTCAAACTCCTCATTCAACAACCAGCTATAATGCTCTCTCCATGCATCTTTAATATCCTCACTGTTTACCACTACCCTTCCTTCATCATTCTTCACACACTGCTCACCTATGATATCCCGATTATCCCTCTTCATCTTATTTGCCACCTTAAATATCATATTTTTCCTTTCCCCACGATTTAGGTTATCAAGTAAAAGTCTCTGTGACTCAGACTTCACCTTGTATACCTTTCTTCTAGCCCTACACTTGGCACCCAAGTATTCCTCCTTGCTATCACCCTTCTTCCATTCCCGGAAAAGCCTTCTTTTCTCCTTAACTGCAGCTTCTACACCCTCATCCCACCACCAAGTTACTTTATGTCTTGGTGGTCCTCTTGTCCAACCACATGTTACATTAGTAACTCTCAAGAGATTGTTCTTGAGGGCTCTGTACTGTTCATTAACGCCTCTGTCTACAGCTCCCTGTTCAGCCACCACTCTCCTCACCATGCTATAGAAGCATCCCTTACTACTTGGTTTTTCAGCTTCCATATTTTCCTCCTAGGTACATAACTCCTCTTTTTCATCACTCGCTCTTTAAGCACCATATCACAAATCAATAGTTTGTGCTGCTGCACACACTCCTCACTTCCTATAACTTTAACATCCCTCACTAACCTCGTATCAGTCCTCCTAACAAGAAAATAATCTATCTGACTGCTATTTCCCCTAGACTCATATATAATTAACCTACTCTCTCTTTTCCTAAAATATGTGTTTCACACAATCATATCTGTTGCCTCCCCAAACTTGAGTATCCTTTCCCCTTTCGCATTTCTTATACCATACGCACATCCCCCATGCACTCCATCATAACCTTGTGCTGCTTCACCTACATGACCACTAAATCCCCTCCCAAAACCACAATCTCATCATCCCGCATACCACCTACTACACATATTAAATCATCCCAAAACTTATCTTTCTCTGATTCATCCAATCCTGCCTGTGGAGCATATGCCGATATAATTGCAGCATTCTTTCTACCAAATAGAATTTTCACTACCAATATCCTATCACTTACTCTCATAACATTCATAACATATTCCACCCATTTCTCCGCAACCATCACACCAACACCCCCATATCCGTCTGTCCTCCCCCCCCGCCAAAACAACTTATAGTAACAGTCCTTCCCAACAACCTTTCTGGCTGATCCACCTCTGTACCGGACTTCCTGCAATCACGCCACATCCACCCACCTCCTACTGAATGCCTCAATGACTTCCCCTCAACCTTCCCACACTCCATGAAACCGTCCTCATCCCCCTGGGTGATTTACTGTCCTCAGGCTTGCTTTGAAACGTATTCTTGTGTTTTGTCATAGTCAGTATTAGTAAAGGGGGACAGACATATCACAGGCCCCACTCACTGCACAGTCCCAGGTCCAGGCAATGGTTCTGGGACCCCTAGCCCACCAGCTTACCAGTGGCTGTGGAAGTGACCTTGGGGCACCCTGCAAGGACAGCTGCAGGGACACCCTCCAAGCGCGCCTTGGCACTGCAACTATCCCGCCATTATTCAAGCACTGATAGGGCAGCCTCCTGGGGTGCTACTCCCAGGTTCGGGCCCCTTTCTAATGGGCGGAACCAGCAGCCTGGGAACCGCAATGCCCTGTACCCTCTAGCACAGGCTCGAGCCCCATCTCGCCCTGGACCCATGATCTATGCCGGCGGAATCCCCGTCACGCCTCCTCCCAGAAGTCCACCACTAGGTAGCGGGGGCAAAGTTTTCTGGCCGCATGCCCTTGCTGGCACCAACCCCTGTAATGCAGTGGGATACATTGTCTGAAATGTAAAGTGCATGTGGTGTAGTGCATAAGATACAGGAAATGTTTGGGAGAGTATGCTGGTCTACTCTCCATGTTACTGTCACACTGAAAAGGTCAGCAAAGGGGATGGTTAGATAGCTAGTGAAACAGGAGCTCCAGCTCTCCCTATCACCAGCATTCCCATTCCCCATGGGAGTACCACCCTGTTTGGCCCGTGCATGCTCTGCATGCACTACAAGTGTCCAGGCTACTTGCTCCTGTAATGTTGTGATGGAGAAAATGGAGTGGCTGTTAGGTATCTGTGTGGAGAATCAAAACAAGGCTGACACTGCACTGTCCATGGCTTTTGTGTAAGAAAAAGCTCATTACAGTACCATACAATTACCATAGTACCATACTGCAGTATGTGTGTTATAACACATAATATGTGTGTTATAGATATAACTAACCTTTATTTTCTTGCTTAAAATGCTTTACATAGCACTACAGGTGTAAGTGTGGTGGTCAGACACTAAACCCCCTTTTTCCCATAGGTTATATACTCTGTTATATGATCTTTTACTAAATGAGTTGATCAGCATTAAAGTAACTACTCCTAACATCAGGACCCTCCAGAGCTTGGTTCAAAATACTTCTTTACAAGGGCAAGATTGGCTTTAAGTTCGCTCAGTTGTTTTCCCATACTATGCACAGTTGACTCTGGCACATTGCAGGCCTACCCCGATATCCAGAAGTGTTGCGTACCAGTGGGAGTGTTTGGTCAGCGGGTATGTCGGATATCAAAGCAATTTTCCCCATAAGATACTGAACAAAAGCCAGAGATACGTTCCAGGCCAAAACCCAAACTCTCATATACGGTATCTTAATCAACAGAGACTGACACAGAAACACCATAGGCAATGTTATTATCCTCATAAACAATACTATTGCTAAAATATGAGATATCAAAGACCACATGCAGGAAGGTAAGGTGATCAGACATGTAGTGTTGAAATGCTTCTAGGCAACCGACAGCCAGGCAGGCAGCTGGCAGCACACCAAGCAGTGGTGGGGGAGGGAGGGGAGGATAAGGAGGGAGACAAGCAAGGCTGGGGGAGGGTGGGGGGGACTGGAGTGAGATAAGATGGGGTGGGAGAGGGAGAGAAGTTGGGGTGGGGTTGGGTGGGCAGACTGGGAGGGAGACAAGTTGGGATGGAGGAGGCCAGTGGGATGGGGAGGGAGACCAGTGGGGGTGGGAGGAGACAAGCAGGGGTGGGGGAGGGTGTGAGGACAGGGAGGGAGATAAGAAAGTCAAACTGCCCTGCTACCCCCTCTCCCCGTCTCGTTCACTCACTCACTTACTCTCACTCTTTCACTCACTCACTCACTCACTCACTATCACTTGCTCATTCACTCTCTCTCACTCACTCACTCTCACTTGCTCATTCACTCTCTCACTCATCACACACACACACACACACACACACACACACACACACACACACAAGGGAGACAAGTGGGGGTGTGGGAGGGTGGAGGGATGGGGAGGGAGCAAACCAGGGCTGGGGGAGGGAGACATGCCTGGCAGTGCTGAGTTTGGCAAGGGATGGAGGAGGGACTTGGGGGGTGGGAGGCAGATAAGAGGGGATGGAGGGAGGACCAGGAGAGTCTCATGAACCACCACATACGCGTTCAGATGCGCTCGTTTCAAACTTAGGGAGGCATCAAGTGTTCGGACTAACAAATCGACGGTCGTTTGGATTGTGGGAATGTTCCCCTATTTCTTTTGTCAGTCTACCATATCGTTGGTTAGCGATGTGGCAGGTCTCGGGGTATGCCTCTATACCTATTTTCCACAAACTCAGCCAAAAATTTTGCCATTTTGCAGTTTATTGCATATCATTGTCATAGCACTTCTTCATACAGTAACCTCTCTAATATCTGGACACCCAATAACTGGACATCCCAATACCCAGACATTTTGGGCCTGGGCCTTTAGAACCCCCCCCCCCAAAAAAAAAAAAAAAAAAAAAAAAAAAAAAAAAAAACATAAATTGAACTTGGCACACAGCGCCGAACAGCTGTGTTTACCCGCAGCCCCTTCCTTCCTCCCCTTCCCAGTTACCGCCTTACTACCACCCTGACTAGATGCTCATCGCAATGGATGCCGCACGTTCTCGTTTTTATGAATAAACTGTGAATAAACTGCAATATTTCGCCACTAGACCACATGGGAATTTACAGTGTTGTGCAGTGTTAAGCAATTAGAATTTAAAGTGGAAGGAATTAAGTGTGGAGTGCAAACTGGTGGTTGAAACAGGCATGGTGCAATTCAAAACAGAATGTGCAGTGTTAAACAATTATAACTCACAATGCAAAGAATTAACTGCAGCACAACACTGGATTACTGAACATGATTCAAGAGCATTTTCACCACTGCCAGAGTCTTAGAGGAGGCTGGTTAATCTTTGTAACGGCTATGGATGTGCTGTAAGATTATTTTTTTTTTATGTGTCCGACTCTGGCCATAGGTTTCACAGCCTGCTATATAGACCCAGCAGTCCTTCTACATACAAACACCTCTACATATCACCACTTCAGCACTAACACTCACCATCCATACTGAATACATGCTAGGGCTGTCTCATACAGGACTGGTGTATTGGTATTAGCGGGGGTATTTTTAAAACATGTTGGCGGGTCCTCTAGTAGATTAGTAAAGCCTGATTCAATGAAATTCAAATCCTTAAACTGTTCCCTGCCCCAGCGGGGATTTGAACCTGGGTCCATTAGGACTGCAGGCCACCTCTCTACCGATTGAGCCACTGCCTCCCCCCCTGTACACTACTAAATATTTTCCATACTCACTTCTAATTCTAATGCACAATCGTGCAAGCAGAGTGAGAGAAGAGTTCTGGACAAATGTGGAAGTGTGCATGGAAAAGTTTGGAAGGAATGAGAGAGTGTACAATATTTGATTGGTGATATGAATGGCAAAGTAGGGAATGTGAAGGTGGATGGAATAGTTGGTGAGTGGGGTGTGCCTGCTGAGATAGATGAGAATGGCAGTACGTTAGTGGACATTTGTGCTGGGAGGGGGTTGGTGATAGCCAATACCCTCTTCAGGCACAAAATGATCCACAGGTATACATGGCGAGTGATGAGAAGGGTGGGTGGTGAACTGAATGAAAGGAAGGCAATGATTGATTATGTGTGTGTGGATGAAAGGATGCGAAAATGTGTAATGGATGCAAGAGCTTATAGAGGTTGGGGGAGTGGACTCTCTGACCACTAATTGGTGGTGGCCAGAATCAAGATAAAATTAAGATGGAGAAACAGAAGAAGGGAAGGACGGGAAGAAGGAGTATCTGTAAGGAGAGTGGAAAGGTTACAGGATGAGAAAAAGGCAAAGTATAAGAGAGAAGTGGAGGCAAATATGAATTGGGGCAGATGGGGGACATGGAAATGTGTGCAGGATATTCACAGAAGAAATATGTGCAGCATGTGATGTGATGTGTGGGATGAAGAGAAGACGGAGGGGTGTGCAAGGAACAGCGTGGTGGAATGAATAGGTGAGACAGGCTGTGGCAAAAAGAAGAAAGCATACAATGAATGGATGAGAAATAGGGGCATGGAAGAAGTTGAGAGGTGGAAGAGAGAGTTACATATAGAATGAAAGAGAGGTGAAAAGATTAGTAAGAGAGAGTAAGAAGAGAGTGGATGAGGAATTTGGAAGGAACTTGAGTGTAAAGTGGAGGGACTGTAAGAAAATGTTCTGGAAAGAGGTGAAAAGAGTAAGACAGGGTGGAAGTGAAGTTAGCACGAGAGTGAAAGATAAAAATGGTGGATTACTAGTGGAGAAGGGAGAAAAAGTGAGCAGATGGAGAGAACACTTCAAAGAATTGTTGAACATAGAGGATGGAAGTAATGCTGGGGAAATAAGTGGCTGGGGAATGGCTGGGAGAAGGAGAGAGGTGAGAAGACAGGAAGACATCAGTAGGATAGAAGTTGTGGAAGCAATGAAGAAAGTTAAATTGGGGAAAGCCCCAGGAATTCATGGAGTGTGTGGTGAAATGCTGAAGCATGGGGGAGAGACAGTAGTAGAATGGATGTGGAAAATGTGCAGATTGGCCTGGGAGGAAGGTAGAGTCCTGGAGGATTGGAAGTCAGGTATAATTATTCCCTTGTACAAAGGAAAAAGGGAAAAAGAATTGTGTGGTAATCATAGGGGCATATGTCTTCTTAGTATAATAGGAAAAGTGTATGGTAGGATACTTATTGACAGAGTTTGAGAAAGAACAGAGGATTTAGTTGGAGAACAGAAAGGCTTTAGGAAGGGAAGAGGTTATGTAGATCAGATATTTATTCTTAGATCTTTAGTGGAAAAGTTTCTAGAGAAGGGAAAGAAGTTGTATGCAGCTTTCATGGATTTGGAGAAAGCATATGATAGGGTGGATAGTCAAGGATTGTGGAAAGTCTTAAGAATATATGGAGTAGATGGGAAGTTGTTGAATGCTGTGAAGAATATGTATGATGGTGCTAAGGCTGCAGTGCGTGTGGATGGTGAAGTGAGTGAATTTTTCTCTTTGAAGGGTGGGTTGAAACAAGGATGTGTCATATCTCCATGGTTGTTCAATCTGTACATGGATGGGGTAATAAAAGGGGTACAAGGTAGGGTAGTGGATGTTGGAGTGGCCCTGGTGAGAAAGGGTAGTGTTTGGAAACTCCCTGTACTGTTGTTTGCAGATGATATTGCGTTGTTGAGTGAAGACGAAGGAGAGCTGCAAGGCTTGGTGGATGAGTTTGAGAGAGTGTGTAAGAAATGGAATCTAAAGGTGAATGTAGGGAAGAGTAAAGTGATGGTCTCTGAGAGAGGTGAAGTCAGTGAATGTACAGTGAGGTTGGATGGTGAGGAATTGGAAAATGTGAGTACGTTTAAGTACTTGGGTAGTGTGATGAGTAAGGATGGAGGTTTGGAGGGTGAAGTGCTTGAAAGGGTACAGCAGGGAAGAAAGGTTGCTGGTTCCTTGAAAGCAGTGATAAGAAACAGGGAAGTGAGCATGAATGTGAAAAAGTTACTACATGACGGTATTGTTATACCAACTCTAACGTATGGAAGTGAAGCTTGGACGTTGCTGGAAGGACACAAGTCAAGAGTGAGAGCAGTGGGAATGAGTTATTTAAGAGGAGCCTGTGGAGTCACATGGAGAGATAGGCTGACAAATGAGGATATAAAGAAGCGTTGTAGTGTGGATGTGGATGTGATAGGAAGTGTCAGGAGGAATACACTGAGGTGGTTTGGACATGTGGAGAGGATGGAGGGTGAAAGACTGACGAAGAGAGTGTATGTGAGTGAGGCGGAGGGGGGAAGAGGGAGGGGGAGGCTGAGGATGAGATGGAGGGATGGGGTGGAGAGGTATATGAGAGAGGGGGGTGTGAGTTGGGAGCAGGGCAGTGAAATGGTGGGGGACAGGGAGACGTGGAGGTGATTTGTTTGTGGCCACCCTGAACGGGATTCAGGCATCTGGCAATAGATAGATAGATAGACTTCTAATTCCTCATTCTCTGATTCCTTTTCATTTATTTCATGCTTTCTGTCCCTTATTTGTGTGAATAGGGTCTTCAACAGGTGCCATGCATGTCCAGTAGGGAGTTATTTAGATGACTTTCAAAATTAGGCTGGGTTAGGGTCCATAAGTACCAGTTCAGGAGGCAGGGTCCCAGTATCTGGACGAACCCACTTCTCGGACATGCCTTTCGCTGTATTACATAGGATATTAGGAAAATTACTGTATTATATGTACATGTAATCTCTTGATTGTGAGACGTAACTGAGCCATCGATATGTCCGGATACAGACGATACCTGGATATGGAGCAATATCCTTCCTACTTATACCCTACTCATACTCAACCTATATGGACAGTACACCTCCCACTTGTGACAGTGTTCTTCAGTCTTTCAGCTATTTAGACATCAAATCATACATGGGGATATCCAATACTGTATAATGCTAGACACTCAGAAAACAATGAATAAAAAACAAAAATCCACAAATACCCTACCTATACCACCCAGTGAATGGCAGACAGGCATCATAACCCGTTACCCCCTTCTGGTGTACACTAACAAATGCCAAACGCCTCCTCCTCCTCTTCCTCCTTCTCCATCAGCTGGAACTGGGCGATAAGTGGGGACACGTGGCAAGGTATTGGGAGCCTATCCACCTCAGTAAACTCTGAAGACAGCCACAAACTCACGTCTAATGGCGACTCAACAACTGTTGCTGAGCTTGGCCGTGGGTCTGAGAGTGAAGACTGGGTATGAGGTTGTGGTGGTGGGAAGAATGGGCCCGCATGCGTGGGGGCGACAGGTCTGACAATAATGCGACGATTCTGACGGAGGATGACAGCATCCCTGACTGCCCGTAGATCCATCACCAGCTTCAGTGACACCAACTCCCTGTCACAGTGTGGGTGCTCGGCATATTCGAGCACCTGTTCAATGCCAGCACATACTGAACCAAGCCAATGAAGTGATGAAGTGGTGTGGTGGTCAGAGTCAGGGTCCTCGTCCTCGTTCTTGTCACTGTCCCCGTCTGTCCTGCAGAAACAGCAGTGGCGATCTCATCACGCAACGTCTAATAACCAGGGTCACCATCGTTGTCATCCAACCACTCCTTCACATCGCTGAAATCCACATCCTCGCCTGCTATACAGATACGAAGGTGGAAATCGTCCATGTCAAATCCTTCAAGGTTGTGCAAGGCCTCATATCCCTGAAGGAGACGAGACAACCACTTTCCAGGGTTTTGACGAAGACTTCCTTCTGAGCATTCGCCCATTTGAACACAGCAGACTTGATGTTGTAACATCGAAGATTTTCCAACGTCCGCTCCTCATGTCTGTTAACTCCAGCATCCTCCTCCAGCACACCACCATCACCTTGTCCTGGAACTTCCAATGATACAGTCTCTTCGCTGCCACGACAACACCTTGGTCCGTTTGTTGCATAAGGGTAGTCATATTAGGTGAGAGAAACAAGCGCCTGATACAATCGTTATCAGCAACCAAATTATTCTTGGACGGATGTGCAGGGGCATTGTCGAGTATTGGGAAAGCCTTCACCTGGTGGCGAGGGCAACCAAGTTCCTCTGTTTAGTAATGGATAACCGTGTCTGTGGAACCAATCTCTGAAAATCTTACAGGTAAACCAGGCCTTCACAGAATGGTACCACACAACAGGCAGGTTATCCATCAATTCACGGAGACAATGTGGCTGTTTTGCATGTCCAACAATAACGCGATGGAGACGGTGCATCCTGTTAGCATTCACACAGCACAAAACCAAAACACGCAACGTACACTTGACCGAGAGCAAGGCCCTCATTCTTGATCAGGCGCTGCATTTTTTGGAAAAACGGTTCAACATCCACTGCTGCTGTCGTGTCCAGTGTCTTGCCATGTGTATTACAGCCAGTAAGTCCATGTCAAAGTCTGAACTGGAAGAGCCAATCTTCAGATGCCCTGAAGTCCCGGTTGTTGTGTAGGCATGCAAACTTCTCGGTTGCCGTCTTTAACTCGGTCCCACGTACAAGGATGCTGGCAACCTGTTGTTGGCAGAACCAAACTAAAGTCGACTGGTCAATGGGTGCCTGGCGGGGCTGAGACATCACCTTCCTGTTGCCTTTCCGAGTGGCATTGCTGTAGTCCTGTCTGTACTGAGTCAGTTTGTCCTGTGATTTCTTTACATCAAACAAGGTTGAACGGGCCAGATCACATTCCTGTAGACTGCATGAAGCGGTCCAGCCCGTGTCAACCTTGCTCAATATCTCCCGTTTCTTCTCCAGAGTCAAAACCTTCCTCTTTCGTTTCTCGTGTTGTGGTGGGGCCATCATTACACACATGAGAATGCTGCAGAGGAAAATCAAGGCCTGAAGAAGGTAGGGAACCACCACAAATGCAACAGTGGAAGCTGCCATGGTTAAAACTTGGCCAAGCACATTCACACTTGCAAGAGACAAAAGCAGGAACTGAGGTGTAGTTCCACCATGTGAGCATAGTGCTGTCATGTCTCTACCAATGCTTGTCTATGAGCACACAAGCAAAAAGCACCAGGCTGACATATGAACGCAAGTGTCATTTTGCTCAACCTGGCAATTGTTCCTATATGGCAACAACACTGGACCCCCGTACACCATGGCCTCAGGAAGGGTCTGGGTAACGCGGCCCACCAGGCAACTTTGGCCATTCGGTAGGGAGGCAGACGGCCACACTTGCCTGGGAGCATCCGAGTGACCTGAGCAGCTGGGGGACTTTGACCATTGGACAAGGAGGCGGACAGCCATTTTTGCTCTGCTTGTGGGTTATGGTCTGTAGTACTTGTGCGCGGCCGGTGGCGTCTGAGTGATCCAGGTGACTGGGGAACTTTGACCATTCAGTGAGTAGGCAGACAGCCATTTTTGCCCTGCTTGTGGGTTAAGGGCTATTGCCTGCACTTGGCCAGAGAGGCAAGTCGGCTGCCCAACTGATTTTAAAAATTTGTTGGCTGCCCAACTGGCGATGTCGGAAATTTTTATGTCCAGGTACAGACATGGAAATCTGGGTACAGAAATAATAGAGCCAAGGCTCAACATCCAGATACGGAGCACATCTGGATACAGAGTGTCCAGAAAATCGGAGGTACTTCTTCATAACTAACACAAAATTGCTAAAGTCTGTTATCACAACTCAGCAATCATGATGAGGAGAGGGCAATTTCAGGCCAGACTGGAATAAAATGGGTAGGAAACACATGTACTGCAGCCCATTCAGTCCCAAAAATTGTTCATTATGGCCAACGGAAGTTCAGTGGCTTCTGTAGTTTGTTCATTTGTTTTTTGAAGGCTCCAACATGGCCTTTGTCACCTAATGGTGGCTCTCCATGCTGCTCAATCTCTGGCAGCTTCCCTATCCAGTCCCTTCATCCTTGAGATCACACTCAATGACCTCGTTCCAGGTCTTTTTCAGTCTACCTCTCACAGCCCTACCCCTAACATTAACACTTTTCACTTTCTGCACCCAACTATTACCCCCCATCCTCTCCACATGCCCAAACCATTTCAATCTACCTCTCCTCATCACAACACCAATACACTCCAGTCCCATCCTAGCCCTCAACTCTTCCATTAAAAACCTAGCCTCCTCAGCCCTCACACGAGTTATATCGGAGATGTTCAAAACCACTTCATATTAGGCTTTGTGGAAGGATAATTCTAGTCATAGTGAACACTTGATCACTAAAATGAAGATTTTGGATAATCGTAATTTAGGCCATAAAAAATGCCCTAAACGTAGCTCCTCATTTTAGAGTTAAATTTGACACCAGAATACATATCCCCATTCTTAAATTTTGCCATTTTTTGTGTGATGCTGCACCTTAATGGCTAAGTTTTCATTTGTTAATGTATAGGAAGTGAAATTTCATTTACAATGCCTCGCAAATATTTTACATCTGCAGAAGCAATTTGCAGAAGCCATATGATGTTTGGTGACTGAAAAAGCTTGTGAAAAAATAAAACTTGATGATTGATGAGTGAGAGCAGTGGAAATGAGTTATTTGAGAGGAGCATGTGGAGTCACATGGAGAGACAGACTGACAAATTTGGATGTGAAGAAGCATTGTGGTGTGGATGTGATAGGAAGCATTAAGAGAAACAAATTGAGGTGGTTTGGCCATGTGGAGAGGATGCAGAGTGAGAGACTGACAAGGAGAGTGTGACTGAGGTGGAGGCCAAGGATGAGATGGAGGGATGGAGTGGAGAGGTATATGAGAGACAGGTGTGAGCTGGGAGCAGGGCAGTGAAATGGCGGGGGACAGGGTGATGTGGAGGCGACTTGTTTGTGACCACCTCGTATGGGATTAAGGTGTCTGGCAATAGATAGATAGATACCGGTAGGTAGATTTTGAAAATTTTCATTCATTACCCTTTAACTTTAGGTACCATATGTATATAATGTAACAGAAAAAACTGATACCATACCAGGCTGGATTTAACTAAAGCTTACTGTATTCATGTGGTCACTAAGGAATAAATAGAGAGCAGAGGAATTATTACATTAAAGCAAGCAATAATTTCAAAATGTATGTGTTGCCCCTGTAGAGTCACAGAGTAGTATAATGCAAGTGAGACACAACAGATCCTTACAACCGGTGGCATTACAGAGGTGGAATACGAGGTCTGTCCAAAGAGAAACCAAACTTTTTAAATAGCTCACCACCTAGCTGGCATAGTGTGATCGCGAATCATGCACTGTGTAGTGGCGAATTTGAGTCAAGTCACTTTGTCTCTGAGGTACACGCACTTGAGTGAATGTGTTTAGTGCACTTGGCGATTTGTTGCAAGCTGAACAATGAAAGACCTTGAAGAGCAACATATTTGCCTGAAATTCTGTTTCTAATTGGGAAAAACTTTTATGGAGACTATTCAAAAGTTGCAACAAGGTTCTTAGGAATAATTGTTTGAGCTGTACACGATTACAAATGGTTCCAGTGGTTTAAATTGGAAAGAACATCTACCAAAGACTATTAAAAATCTGGATGGTCTTCCACATTAACAAACCGTGATCACATGCTAAATCTGCAAGCTGTGACCAGTGTAAATCGTCGCCTGAGTGTCCACGAAGTTTCTGAAGAAGTAGGTACTAATCTGTATAAGCTTGCAACACACAAATTTAAATTGACGATGCACTGTGTTGTCACAAAATTTGTGTCACGTCTGCTGACAGATGAGCAGAAAGAAAGCCATGTCACAAGCAGTAAGGAGCTGCTTGATTGTTCAAATGCTGGTGAAACTTTCTGAAAAATGTCATAGCAGGTGATGAAATATGGGTGTATGACTACAATGCTGAAACAAAAAGTCATTCGTCACAGTGGGTTGGAACATTGGCAATGTGGCCAAAGAAACCCCATCAGAGTCACACAAATGTGATGTTGATTGTCTTTTTTTTTTTTTGAAGGGTGTCCATCATCGTGAGTTTGTTCGATGTGATTAGTCAGTCAACAGAGAGTTTTACTTGATCATCCTGAATCATTTTACCTGATCGTCCTGAAGCATTTGAGGGATGCAGTGCCGAGGAAGAGGTCTGAGGCGTAGACAAAACAAAGCCTGGTTGATGCACCACGGCAATGCACCTGCTCACATGTTACTCCTTATCAGTGACTTTTTGGCGAAGCACGAGATGACTGTCATCCCCCTGCCGCCCTGCTCTCCGGATTTGACTCCTGCAGACTTTCTTTTGTTCTTAAAGCTGAAATCAACCCTGACATGTTGCCAATATCAGACCATGGAAAAAACAGAAGAAAATTTGCCTGGTGCACTAAACACATGTTCACTCAAGCACGTGTACCTTGATAATTAAGTGGCATGGCAAGGTGTGGCTAGAGTTGGACTAAAGCACAAAGTCACCACTACACAGCGCTCCACTCGTGATCACACTATACTGGCTACTTGGTTTGCCATTTAAAAAGTTCAGTTTCTTTTTGGACAGACCTCGTACTATTAAACTTCTGGCAGCCTGGTATGACATGATTTTTTTTACATACTGTATAACCAACGGAAGCTGTTCTATCTTCCTTGAAAGAGTCTTAGGTTTCCATGCCCCCCACTTAGGTTAGAAATCTTTTGGTTTTCCCCATGGTTGTGATTTATGCATTTTTTGGCTTCATTGCCATCAGAGAAGACCAATCTCCTGCAGCTCCCTCCCCTCTGAGGGGGGGGGGGGGAAAAAAAAAAAAAAAAATGGATCCTACATTATTCATGGGGAGGGGAGAAGCCTATCTCAACAGCAAATAATTTTAAACAGAAATGACGACAAAAATCACACAAAACAAACATTAAAAAAGTCAAAATGCATTATGCACTGGACAAAAAAATTTGCTGCATTATTTCAATAAAGTACCCCAAAATATCCATAAGGAAATCAGCCTCAAGCTAAATAAATTGTATCTTATTAATCTTGTTTCAGCCCACAATCGATCTGGTTACTTTAAGTGTTCAACTGTCAGAGCTTACTTTTGTAAGCACCTTTCCTACATCTGTTGGAAATCAACAGTAACGGGGATGAAACATTTTGGTCAATTTGCCCATTTGGACAACCATGGATTTGAATTATGATCAGCTATGTTTTTCTGGTGTTTTTTGTTGTGATTTGATCAAATTTAACCTTCAAATCTTTTGCAGGTTAACAGTTTAGAAGTTATGCCCTCTCCCCTTCCTCTGACAATAACAGGAGTTGTTTGGTGGGGGGAATCGGGGGGTTTTGGGTAAGAGAGCACAACTTAAAAGGATTAATTTCCATATTAAATGATGGGGGAAACTGATCAAGTCACACACAGTTTAATGCAAAGTTTGACCGGTTGAGACATGGAGACAGGACCCCACGAGTGCAGCTCATTTCCTATAGGCCTATATCACAACTGGGTTCGTCCATTTGTTCATTTTTGAAGGCTCCAACATGCTTGCATGTATTGGCCTTGGTCAGCTAATGGTGGCTTTCCATGCTGCTCATCTCTGGCAGACTCCCTATTCAGTCCCTTATCCCTGAGGTCACACTCAATGACCTCGTCCCAGGTCTTTTTTCAGTCTAACTCTCACAACCCTACCCCTAACATTGACACATCTCACTTTCTGCATCCAATTATCATCCCCCACCCACTCCATGTGCCAAAACCATCTCAATTTACCTCTCCTTATCTCCACACCAATACACTCCAGTCCCATCCTACCCCTCAACTCTTCCATCGTAAACCTAGCACCCCCAGGCCTCACACCCAGGGACGCACTGCACATCCACCTAATCAGTGTCATTTCTGTACATCTGAGCCCGCAAATATCCTCTTCCTTTACTGCCCAGGTCTCACTAACATACAGTATTACACTCCTAACACATGCTGCATTCGAAGTTCCTTTAGCATGGACGAAGAGCCCTCTCAATGTCAGGAGAGGCAACAGCTCACTGAACTTCTTCCAACCACTCCTCATTCTAGCCACTGAGCTAGCTCCAGTCCCACCTCCAGCACATAACATGTCTCCCAAATAACAAAACTCTTCCACACACTCAAGAGACTAACCAGCAAGTTCAATCCTTTCACACGTGATGATCTCCACCTGCTCTACCCAACACACCGCACGCATGACTCAACATTATCTTGCAGCTGTTTTCGTTTTTGAAGGCTCCAACATGCATGCATCGGCCTACTACATCTCTTGTGCACCCACTTATCACAGACACTGCACAAGACGGAATTACTTCCCATGCACTTGTGGCAATTGCACATGGCCACTCTCCCTCTTTTTTAACAGCACCGCCACCAGCCCTAGATAGGCTATATACCATCACTTTTGCTTTATCTGCATTATCTGTAGTGATCATTAAATATGATATCCGGTCTATTGAGATCTGTTGAAGTGAGGGTATAGTGTATGGGGTTACTTCAGTACGGTACCGTGCCTGTACGGCACTGCATTTACACATCCTATGTAATGCAGCAGGTAATGGTTGTAGCAGTCATCTTCCAGCAAAGTATGCAGCAATATTCTAATATTAAGTACCTTCTATTCTTCATGTTGCTCAACTCCGGTTCATAAACTTGAGCAAGCCCACTTACTGCAGGTAAGCAACTGACTCTAAGGAGTTGCCCCAGAAGTTCCCTACACTGTTGATGCCATGCCTGTGTCTTAGTGTGGTATGTGCTGTGAAGTGCTCCACTGTCTGTTTTATGTTGTATGAGCCTAGTCTATAAGCTGGGCATGTGCTACCTGTGATTCCACCTACCATAACTAAAATCTAAGCCTGCAGCCGAGGAGGGCTGGGTGATGTCCTGACCTAGGCCTAGCTAGGTGAACTTGATATTTCTCAATTTAGGGACATCTCTGGTGGGTGGATGTTAGGAGAGATGGCTTGTAACAGTGTTCTGATCATGGTGTTGCAATGCCGTGTGTGTGAACTGAATATGTCGGAGTTTCTTCATTGTCAGTGTTGGAATGTTGTATAGGGTTTGATATTGTTTGTCTATCAGTCTATTGCCAGATGCCTTAATCCCGTAAGGGGTGACCACAAACAAATTGCCCCCATGTCATCCTGTCCCTCGCCATTTCACCGCCCTACTCCCAGCTCACACCTCCCTCTCTCATATACCTCTCCACTCCATCCCTGCATCTCATCCTTGGCCTCCCCCTCCCTCTCCCCCCCTTCACCTTACCCACATACACTCTCCTCGTCAGTCTCATGCTCTCCATCCTCTCCACATGGCCAAACCACCTCAAGGTATTTCTCCTAACCTTCCTATCACATCCACATCCACACCACAATGCTCCTTCACATCCTCATTTATCAGTCTGTCTCTCCATGTGACTCCACATGCTTCTCCATGATAACTCATTTCCACTGCTCTCACTCTTGACTTCTGTCCCTCCAACAAGGTCCAAGCTTCACTTCCATATTTTAGAGATGGTATCACAACACTGTCATGTAGCAACTTTTTCATTTCCATGTTCACTTCCCTGTTTCTTATCACTGCTTTCAAGGAACCAGCAACCTTTCTTCCTTGTTGTACCCTTTCAAGCACTTCACCCTCTAAACTTTCATCTTTACTCATCACAATACCCAAGTACCTAAATGCATTCACATTTTTCATTTCCCCCTCATCTCACTGTACATTCATTGACTTCATTTCTCTCGAAGACTGTTTGTGTGGTGATTATTTTGTGTTTGTGTGTGCTGTTTCTGTCATGTAATAACAAGCATGTTTTGTACTGGCACAGGCAGCTGCACATAATTGTGGGCCTCTCATTTCAAAGCAGTCTCTGATATGGAGGACTTTAGTATCAGACTGTAAGCTGCAGGAATGGTTTTGGTGCAGCAAGTGGTGATATGTTGAGTGTTGTTCTTTAGGGCTTGCAAGGTATTGTAGTATCAAATAGGATGGGAGTCTGTGCAATGAGGCATAGGACATCACTGATATATTGTAATGTTTGCAATGTATCAAGAGTTTTTCTTTTTGCTGCTCAAAGACTGCCCCTATTGTTGCACTGAATGCTCTGAGCTTGGGGATGCAATGCCTCATAATGAGTTGTACATGATCCCTGAAAGTGAGTCCAGTGTTGTATGTCAGTCCCTAGATCTTTGTGGAGGTGGGGGAGGAAGTGGCACAAGTACATTGATAAATGTGATGCTAAGCAAGTACCTATGTTCATGTTTGCTGCTGGTAAAGAATGTTGTGGTGGACTTGGCTGGAACAATCATCAGATTGTTCTCCTCGGCCCAAGTCTGTTGAGGTATTCCTGTTGTAGTGTGCAAAAGTGTCTACAATGTTGTGTGTGGTTGTTACGGTGATGTCATCTGCAAACGAGGCAATGTTTGTGTGTGACTAGGCTATAAGAATATCTTGTACAAGTATGTATAGGGTGAAAGAACAGAGCCCTGTGGTACTATCTCTCTATAACCAGATGCCATAATCTCATAAGAGGTGGCTGTTTGTTTTTTGAGTTAGTGGTTTTATGGGGAGGGACACAAACCCTCCACTAACCCACTTGCTGACACATTGGAAACACATGTTGGTTGGTTATATGGTTACACCCAGCATTGTAAATAGTTTCCTGGCTTAAAGGAAACCATTAGGCTAATCACTCTATGTAAAGCAATCTGAAATGGACAGAAGAGTAATAAGAAGTGACAGGAATTATGGGAGAAATAGGAAGAGAGAACAGAAAAAGAAAAAGAATGATGAAGGTGAAGAAGTTGGCAGCACTACATCAGGTGAATGGATGATGGTCACCACCACAAACCACAAGCTGTGGTGCTCCATTAGGGAAATTTCATGTTTGTGATGACTTACCCTAGAATATAACATATCCTTATCTACCAGACATATAATTGGCAAACCTGCATTTGTGTTGTTCTCCATGTTTGTGTTGTATATGTTGATGATTTACATGTGTTGGGGAATGGTATAAAAAGTCTTTGGCTGTAAAAAGTGTGCAATTTGTGGATGTCAATGCTGCTGCTATTCAATGACTGTGTTAGATTATTCAGTATGGTACAATATTTGTAAAGTGTAGTGCTCTAAATCTGTGTTGCAAAAGTGCATTAAGCACATGAGGCATGACTGTTGAGAATGAGACATTCAGTTATACAGTATATCTTGGATGGTGTGTTAAGCAGTGCTATGGGTCTGTACAAAGAAGGGTGTGTTGGGTCCTTGTGTGGTTTAGAAATACATGTAGTGATTATGGTCTATCTTTTCAAACACTGGGATTCTACAGGGTGTGAATGGGTAGTTGCTGATGTGTGTAATGATCTGGATCCCATGTGGTCCTAAATGTTTCAGATATAGTCTGCCAATGCTATTGGGCTCTGTACTTGGGAGTTTTAGTTCTTGATAATCTTATGTGTCAACTTTGGAGTACATGGGGTTGCATTGTGGTCATGTAGAAAGTGATTTAATCCCTGAGCTAGGCAACTATGGCCCCGCAAGGTTACAGGAGTGCGTTACCACATCCACCATAGCAGCCCCGGGCAAGGCTCGAACTCACGACCTCCTGGCCACGAGCTTGGCGCTCCACCTCTGAGCCACTGCACCCCCAGTGGTCATGTAGAAAGGACTGCCTATGCTGAGAGGAATGTTTTTCAGATTCAATGTGTACTGACTTACTGATGTGTTTGTGTACTGGTTCACATGTATGTTTGCTGGTTCTTTGTAGGATGGGATGTGCTGGGTGTTGGAGGTGATGACAGGCTGGGTCTTAGGGGTACCTGTTCATGATTCAGTGATACTGTTAAGTATTTTCAGGGCCAAGGAGGGTCTAGGTAGTTACAGTGCTGTTAGAAAGACCTTCCAGTTTTCCATCATCTTTGTATTGATTTTGTTACTAATCTCACTGTTTAGTTCTTGAAGACTTGTGATGGTGTCGTGTGTGTGGAAGAGGAATTGTGTTTAAATGAGTCACGTTGTCTTATGAGGCAATCGATCTCTAGTGTAGTGTTCAGGTTACGATGTGTCGCCTTGTGAAATACGGTGTTTTTCTGAACTAAGCATGTGGCTACTGAATTCTGAAACGTTTCGATTAATGTTGGCAAAGGATGTGTTATTTGGTGTGCTAAGTGTTGTTCTGTTTCTTTAGTAAATTTTGTTCAGTCCACTTCTTGTACTTTATGTTCAATGGACATAATCGCTCTAGTTTGGCTTGTGTTCCTATTGTAATAATGATGGGAGATGATCTGACACAAGTTTGGGTTCCACTCACCATTTATGTGATGGTGAGTGCAAGTGCTGGCAAACAAAATGTGATGCCTGTGGTGCAATGCAGTAAATGTCAACAGTACAGTACTAAAGTGAAAGATGACTTCTTGTCCATTACTGCATGCATATGAACTGACAGTATTTTAGGATATACCACGTGACTGAGCAAATAGCCTGTACAAAATGGTACTGTATCCCATAACTGTGTACTCTATATACTGTGTAGATAATCTGTATAATATGATATACGGTACTCCCTTCCAAAGACTTTTGAACTAAGAAATTCAACTGCATGAATTTGTTGCACAAATACTTTAACTTCTTGTATTTTGAAAGCTCATGTCCAATAAAAGTATGGGTAGCTATCAATATGATATATTTTGTATTTTCTGTTCTCCTAAGTCCTTTCAGGTAAACAGGTTGACCAAGACACCTTAATTCTGAGTACCAGTGCTTACTCTAACACAAATACTGCCTGGATTCTACAGTACTTAGCAGAAGCAACTCTAGTATCCACGAGATAAACACTAATGTAAGTTCACTCCTAATGTCTAGTAGTCTGCACATCCTCAAGGACTTGTTGACCCTGCTATCCAGTTATATACTTATTTTAATCTTGCTATCTTTAAATGATTTTATTCAGTGTTAGGGATTTTTGAAACTGAAAAGGTTGGATACAACAATAACCCATCAGCTATCAAACATCCTTCATAAACTGGAAAAAAAAAAAAAAATCCACGTTGCATGAATAAACTAAAAACTAAGGCAGTTGTCAAATTTATTTTGCACTACACTTATATTTATACACTGGGGTACAAAAATTTGTATCGTGAATACCACACCAGTGAGTGGTTAGATTACATAAGTGGGCCCAGTACAAAAAGTCACATGCACCACTGGTAATTGTGCATCCCCTAATATGTGACCGTTACCCTCAACAATGCCCACAAACTAATAGGGTGACGGGTACATATTTAGCAGTCACAAATGGAAGTCAAGTTCATTCTTTTTAAGTGTTATGGGCTTATATCTCTCAATCTGCTGCAACTTCCAACATAGTTGTTGCAAACCCATACTCATCTTGGGATCATTACAACCCCCTATGTGATCATTAATCCCCCCAGGGATCATTTACAAGTGTCAGTGAAAAGTTAACAGATAACTAAAACACTTCAAAACACCTGAATTCAGGTTGTGGCTTTCCTATAACTACAGGTATTTCTCCCTGTTTGAGGTTGTAATAATTAAATACCATGTGATGTCACAAAACTACACTGCTGTGTGTGGGTGTCTTTCCCGCCTGATATCATCAGTACAAAATTAAATATTCTGTTCTGCAAAGGTAAAGGTCTACACTGGCTCATTACCATTACCACCAGTGCCTTAGCCTTAGAGACTGAAGGAGTATCAGGTGAACGCATGTGCGTGCAGACACCTGCTGGCGGCATCAACAGGTCACCAGGGACTGTAATAACTTCCTACGAATTCGTTATAACATTAGCGAATTTCAGTCTTGCTTTACATTACCTTGAATTTGTATTTATTTCATTTTCCAAAGACACCCCAACGCTGTATGCAGCGAATAATTACTCGCAAGAATGGTTTTCCGTGATTTATAAACTTAAAATGATGATATTAAATTACTTGCTCGTCAGCGAAAATAATGTCCACGTGCAACAGCTAAATATTCGCGACCGGGACAAAGCACAAAGTCTCCATTTCACGAGAATATTTTGTTCGCTGGCTAACTTGTTTTCTCGTTTTTTCACGATGACTTACACTTTCACTTGCGACAAAATTATAGCCAAGTTGTGATCTGAGTTCGTACATTTACTGATGTGCAACATACCAAACCCAAAGACACCCATTACGACCACCGCTTTAGAAAATCACAAGCAAAGCTCGAGTTATCCCGTCGCCATTTTGAGCCAAAATAAGATCCCTTCAATACTTCCACGTCAAAAACTAATTCCTGCCAAGATAACGGTGAATTCATCAATTCCATGTCACAAAATGCAACGTTTTCATTTTATGTAGATGTGTGAATTGGCCTTACCTTTGACAGTTAATGCAGTTGAAGTAAAAATGGCAAATTCTTTATACTCTTTTAGCGAGAACAAATATTCACCCGACGCCACTGAGGACAGACACTTGTGACGTCACTCAGCTTCTCTCTAAACGGTGTTGGCTTCGTCTTCATTGGTACAAATTTTAAGACTTCACAGAGTACCATCAAGAAATGGACATAGATTTTTCTCAAATAACTTTCTTTGCTCTATATTTTCGAAGCCATATCATGATTTCTTATTTATCTGTTATGATAAAACACAATTTTGGAAGTAAGAAGTCGCAGATTCGCAGGTGCTCGAGGGTGTGGTTGCTTCAGACCAATAAATTTACTCCGGGAAAAGATATTCGCGACAAGAGAGTGCACTGCACTCTACGATGTAGATTAAGATACTGCAAACTCTGAATGAACTCGCAAATAATAGTGTCCTTCGTAGCTTACTTCATGGTCCAGAGGTCGTACTATGAGAGGCACTAGACTAAGCCCTCAATATACAACTACAAAATGAACAGTGCGTGGCCCAGGAAAAACCTGCAAAATATAAATAAATAGAAAAATAAATGTGAAAAATGCTGCGTTGTACTGGAATGGAATTTCGCGATTGGGCTGCTCTTAGTGTTTTGTTGTACATTAATTAATGGATTCCTTAGTATATATTTAAATAAATATTTCATTTACTCTTTCATTCTTATTTTCTTTAGGATTCCATTAGAAACGTACTCAACAGTTATTGCATTATTTTACCACGTAATCTGTTCGGAAAAGTTCAGAAATGTTTATTGCAAAACCAAACTGAGGGAATACTTTGCAATTTAAACGAAAATAATTTGGCGCCAACCCTACAAATACAGACATAAATATTTTTATTGTTATGCGGCGTATTGAGTCCCGACTTCGCGGATTCAGGTACCGTGCGACCTTGGGTTCTTTGTTCTCGACCAGGTCAGTCACACAAAGGAGGGAAAAACACAAACACCACTGGTCAAAGGCACACTTATATATTATTGTAATACTAGGTGTTTTAGAGTCGGCTTCCCGTCCCTCTAATAACGCCTTGTGTGTCGCTGGGTTCTCTTTCTAGACCGGAGCTTAGACAAATAAGAAAGAGGCAGGACACAAAAACTCAAGGCAACAACCTTACATGTGTATTACTAAATTCTACAGTGGAACGGGCAGGTGTCACAAATACAGGTATACTGGACAATTATAATTCTTACCCAACAGAGGTAACCTTAAATGGACAGAACACCGAACTGGTCTGTGTCAAATTACGTTTAAAATTGTTATGCTGAGTGTTTTTATGCCGACTCCTCGTACTAAAAACACTGAGCGGGGTCCTCTTTCCGGACCGGAAGTAATGCACTAACAAAGGAACAGGACATAAAAACTAGGCAGTCCACCTTTAACACATCTATTACCTTAATTCTAACACCTTGACAATATTACATAGAATGATATTATGGGCAGAGGATACAGATATACAAAGTTACGTTAGTACAACACGGGATGTTCACACACTCTATAATTATGCTTTACAATAGGTTAAGAGTCCATAAGTGGATGAGACTAACTTGCATTAAAGTCCAAAAGGTCTTAGTGTGCTGGGGCAATCGAGATGTCTGGGCTTGATGAGCCGGGGAGGGATTATTACTATAAAATAACAAGGGGGGTAGAGCACTATAATTCACTGTTTGGGCTCGGCGCGGCAACTCTCGCCCGCGTGTGCACTGACAAGGGGGGAGACTACTCTAGACTGGACTTTGGGATAGCACTAGTCGTATGAACCCAGAACTTATAGTCTTTTCCAGGGGAAGGTATTTACGGACACTTTTGGTGTAATCCCGCTGGTTCACTCTGTCACTGGATCACTATCTTTGTCTCACTACAGGAAAGGGGAAAGTCACTATTCTTGCCCGAGTTTCTGGGGCGATATCACTTTGTCACTATAAGGTGTAGGTCCTCACTCTGGTCACGGTGCAGGGAGACCCTCTTGCCTGGGGTCTCGACCTGTTGTAGACCCTCCTCTGGTCACGGTGCAGGGAGACCCTCTTGCCTGGGGTCTCGACCTGTTGTAGGCCCTCCTCTGGTCACGGTGCAGGGAGACCCTCTTGCCTGGGGTCTCGACCTGTTGTAGGTCCTCCTCTGGTCACGGTGAAGGGAGGCCTGTCTGTGTTGGCCCTAGGGACTGGGGCCAAACAGGTGTAGCAGACGGGCCTGACGTCGTAGGGTCTGCGGCAGGGGGAGGTCGGCGTCGACGGGTTGCTGGGCTCGCCTGGGGGTCCGAGGGCTGCGGAGGTCTGCTGGGGGACGCGCCGTCAGGTGTGGGCTGCGGCCTCGTCTCCTGCTGGTACCTGGGGAAGACAAGAATTTCCTGGGGGTGGGAGGTAGGTCCCGACTGGGACCGGGCCTCTGTTCAGGTGACACTGTAGGGGCAACTCCCCCGGGTGGTGTCCAGCTACTCCTGCAGGAGTTGGCTGACTCTAGAGGACACACGAAGGCCGTGGTCTCTCTTGCACTTATGGAGGGTAGCACAGAGGCGACTCTCTCTCTTGTCTTTATAATTGCCGTGGCACCAGGTTGATCGGTCCTGGGACCCACTTGTGGCGGTGTGTGAGGGTCTCTTACCCTTAGAGTGGCTAGGGGTGTGAGCCCCGTACAATCCACTATTGAGCCTCCTGCCCTATTTGTTTTAGAGGGTTCTCCTCCCTCGTCAAAGGACCTCCTGTCCTGGTTGTGCCAGAGGGTATTACGCCCTCGTGGCTCACGGTGGCAGAGGATACAAGCCCCTCCTGGCTCACCAGGGTTGTTGCGGCAGAGGATGGTACTTCCCCGTGGCTCGCGGTGGCAGTAGGTGTAAACACCTCATGGCTCACCTAGGGACCTCCTGTCCCGTTGGGGTGAAGCTGTGGTCGTCGCCACAAGACTACGAGGGACTGATGTATCAGTCCCACCCCACTGCTGTCGATGGTTAACCCGCCGTGTAACTTGTTGTGGGTCTAGGCTCACCTGGTGTTGAGGTAGTTGCGGGAAGAAGGGGCCCAGGTCAGTGGTGGTTGGATGACCCTCTTGTCCCGGGTCACTAACCTGACCGTTATCTCCTCCTCGGGTGGTGGGGTGGTGGTGGCCCGGTGGTGGTGTGGGGGGTGGTGGGGCGGAAGGTCCGGTCGCGGGCATTTTACCACCGTCGTTCGTGAAAAAGTCACGACCCCGTGACTGCAGGTGGTAGGTGATGGTGGTTGGTGTCATGTTGACTGGGGTGAGGTGCTGCAGGAGGTTGATCCAGTGGTTGGTCATTCTGGTTGGTTCGTGGGCTGGGTTGATGAACAGCCGGATGGAGGATGGGTGGTTTGTGCGGCGTAGGCGGCAAAGAAGCTGGGGCGTCTGTCGGATTCTGATGGGCGGCTGGCCGTGGGATAGCCACTGGACGCGGGTGATTTTCATGCTGGTGGTTGGTGCTTGGTGAGGCGGCTGTAGCTGAATGCTGGCTAGGGTTGGCGGGTCGGTGCTTTTATGGGGGATGGGTCGGTGGGTAGGGGATTTGACTTTGGGGAATTGGGACTTGGGGTTTTTCCATCGTGCTTGGTGGAGAAGGAGAGTGATGGGGGAGGTGTTTGGGGTAGGGGGTCTTTGTGGTGGTGTATGGTGGGTTGGCTGGTTACCGTGGGGTGGTGTAGGTGTGTATCTGGGTGGTGGGCGTGAAAGGTGGCCTGATCTAGTAGTGGTGGTGGTAAGGGTGGGTGTGGGTGGTGAGGGTGGCTGAGCACGTGGTGGCGGTGAGGGTGTACGGGTGTTGGGAGGTGAGGTGGGTGGCCTGGTTGTGTGGAGGGTATAGTGAGCATGGTCGCTGGGTAGGGCGGGCGCGTTTGCTTGGTTGGTTCTGGGCGTGGTGCGGGCGCAGGCGGGCGAAGGTGGAAGAGTATGGTTTGAGGAGGTAGTGGTTTGGGTTGATGGAGAGGCAGGGGATGGAGGAGGTGCGGTGTGAGGGGTGGTGCGGGAATGGGTGGGGGAGTGTGATGTGGGCGTTGTTGAGTATGTGGTGGTGGTGGGTGGTGGTGGTGGTGTAGGCGGCGGCGGAGGTGAGTCAGGATCCGGGGTGGTGAGGGGTGGTGTTGTTGCAGGTGAGGTGCTGGGTGGGGGTGGTGGTGAGGGCGGTGGTTGAGTTGGGTCAAGGTCTGGGGTGGTGGGGGGTGGTGAGGTGGTAGGTGAGGTACTGGGTGGGGGTGAGAAGTAGTAGGCGTGTGAGTGTGGGGGGTAATTTCCGGAAGTGTCGTCATGGCCAGGTGGTCGGGCAGGGGTGCTGGGCATGTGGTTATTGTTGGGTGGGTGAAAGGGTCGCACGTGGCGGTTGCGATACGTGTGCTGCTGGCTGTGTTGATTGATGATGACTTGATACGGGTTGGGGACTTGAGTTATGGTGAAGGGTCCGATGAATCGTGGTGCAATTTTGTTAGGGGTAGGTAGTTGGGCGACGACGACGGATTGGCCTGTTTTGTAGGGGTTGGTGTGGTTGGTATCGGGTGTAAGGTCTTGTTGTGCTTGTAGGTGGTGGAGGCGGCGTTTGAGATGGTGGAGAGGGTCGGTGGGGGAGGGTGGGGAGGGTGGCTGGAGGTGGTGGCGGAGCGGGAGGAGGAGCGGGGTTTCCCCGAATATTCGCTCGTGTGGTGTTATGCCGTCTTCTCGCGGGCATGTGTTCAAGCCCCATTGAACTATTTTGACGGCAGGCCAGTCTTCATTTCCTGTTTGTGTGATGCGAGTGTGGACCTGATTGAGGAGGGAGCGATGGCTTCTTTCACAGATGCTGTTGCCTTGTGGCCAGTAGGGGGATGAGTGGGAGATGTGGAATCCGAATATTTTAGCTAATTCCTGCCACACCTTTCTGGTGAATTTTGGTGCATTGTCGGAATGCAATGCCTGGGGAATGCCAAAGTATGGAAACACGTGGCAAGTCAGAGCATCAGTGACAGATACTGCACTGTGATCTTTAGCAGGACAAGCTATAATGAATTTTGAGTAGACGTCCACGAAGGTGATAATATATTTATATCCTGCCTTGGGGGTGAGTGGTCCGACGACGTCAAGGGATAGCAGTTGCCAGGGTTTCGTGGCCGTTAGTTTTCTGGATGGGCCTGGTGTGCGGGTGATATCTTTTCCTAACGCACAGGCTCGGCAGGATTGCACGATGGTTTTGGCGATGGTGGTGGGGTTCGGTGTCCAGTATATGTCGTTGAACACTTGGGTGAGTTTCTTGGTGCCCAAGTGGATTCCGTTGTCGGCATGGAGGTGGAGCATGGTGTCATGGGCGGCTGTGGGGCTCAGGATTATGTGGCCGTTAGGGCCAAACAAGTGTTCGCCATGCAGGTGGAGCTTGCTGAAAATATTCGGCGGAATCCAGGTAGGGCGTTGGTTGTCTTGCCACATCTTAATCAGGTCAGGTTCTGGTGAGATGGCATTGATGGGTAGTCTTGACAGGGCGTCGGCGTTCGTGTGGAGTTTGCCTGGACGATACGATATTTCAAAATCGTATTCTTCTATGGTTTCGCGCCATCTAGTGAGCTGGGCATTCGTGGTGTTGGACTGGCGCAACCATTGTAGGGACTGATGATCCGTGATGATGATCACATGGGTGCCTGATATGTATGAGCGGAAGTACTCAAGTGACCATATTATCCCTAGGCATTCACGTTTGGTGGCCGCGTAATTTTTTTTCCGCCGAGTTGAGGGTGCAGCTGGCACAGGCGATGATGTGTTCGCGGCCGTCCTGTACTTGTGCAAGGACTGCCCCTATTGCGTGGAGTGAGACGTCTGTGCACAGGCGGAATGGTAGGTTGTAGTCCGGGAAGGCGACGACTGGGGTGGAGGTGACTTTGGCTTTGAGGGTGGTGAATGCGATGTGTCGGGGTTCAGTCCAGGCGAATGGTTCTCTCTTTTTTGTAAGATCGTGCAAGGGTTTTGCGATGTTCGCGAAGCCTTTCACGAAGCGCCGATAATAGGAGGGTAGTGTATTGCCTCCAGAGGGCAATACACTACCCGCAGGGGAGTCACTGCCCTGGTCCCGCTCGTCGGTGAGGTGCAAGGAGGCCCTCCTGTCTGGGGGCCTCGACCTGAGAGGTGGCCCTTGAGTCGGAGCCTCGTCGGTGGGGTGCAGGGAGGCCCTCCTGTCTGGGGGCCTCGACCTGAGAGGTGGCCCTCGGGACTGGGGCCGAACAGCTGGAGGAGTCGGGCCTGTCGTCTCTGGCTCCGTGGGGTGAGGGAGCCTGGGTTGCCCTTGTCGGAAGCCTGTGGGTCTGGCCTGGGGGTCCTGGGACTGTGGGCGCCTATGGGGAGAGGCGCCGACAGGGCTGGGCTGCGGCAACTTCTCCGTCAGGTCTCAGGCAGGAACAGGGATCTCCCAGGTGTAGGAGGTAGGTCCGGTATCGGGCCTTGCCACCACTCTGGCAACACCCCCGGGTGGTGACGAAGGGCTCCCACAGGGGGAAGAGGCAGGAGAAGGATTCACGTAGCCCGTGTCCTCTCCGGTACGTCCTGAGGCCGGAGCCTTGGGTCGCCTTACCCTGGTACGTACTTTGGCTGTGGCCGTGAGCTTACCCGTCATACAAGGAGCAACTGAAGGGCGTACAGTGGCCACTCCTCCCCGCCACATACAGTGGCCGTCGGCGCGGTGTTGCTCCCGTAGTAGGGAAAAGCAGGAGCCGGGGGCACAGGGGCTGCACTCTCTCCGGTACGTACTGATGCTATCTTCAAGGGCCTCTCTACCCTGGTACGTGCTTTGGCCGGGGTCGTGAACCTACCTGCCTTACAAGGAGCAACTGAAGGGCGTACAGTGGCCGCTCCTTGCCCGCCACGTACAGTGGCCGTCGGCGCAGTGTTGCTCCTGTAGTAGGGAAAAGCTGCACGTATGATAGCCAAGGGCCTCTCTACCCTGGTACGTACTTTGGCCGTAGCCGGGAGCTGATCTTCCCGTCAAGAAGCAACTGAAGGGCGTACAGTGGCCGCTCCTTCCCCGCCACGTACAGTGGCCGTCGGCGCGGTGTTGCTCCCATAGGATAGAACAGCAGGAGAGAGATGCACAGGGGCAACTTTCTCTTCGGAGTGTACTAAGGCCGTAGCTGAGGGTCTCTCTACCCTGGTACACTCTTTAGGCCGTAGCCTTGGGCCTCCTGCCCTTGAGGGTGTAACAATAGCCGTCAACACGGTGTTTCCTGGGACTGAATCTTGTTCAGTCCCACCCCAATTCTAACGATGGTTGTCCCGCCCGCAAGGTAGTTGGCTTTCTCTGGTCACCTGGTGTTGGGGCAGTTGCAGTGAAAAGGGACTCAGGACAGTAGTGTCCCGGTGACCCTCTTGACCTGGGTCACTAGCCCCACCGTTGTGTCCTCCTGGGGTGGTGGTGTGGTAGCGGCCTGGTGGTGGGGTGGGGGGTGGCGAGATGGGAGGTCCGGCGGCGGGCATTTTATATAGACCAATTAACCTAACCTCTGTCTTGGGAAAGATCCTCGAATCATTAATTAGAGATAGGATAGTTGAGTTCCTAGAAACTAATAACGTAATTAGGAACAGCCAGCATGGCTTTAGAACGCGGAGATCATGCGTGACAAATTTAATTGAGTTTTACGATTCACTTAGACTTCCAGAAAGCTTTTGACAAAGTGCCACATGATAAACTAATGACAAAAGTAAGATCACTTGGAATTGACGGAAATATTCATAGGTGGATACGTTGCTGGTTACGTGAGAGAAAGCAACAAGTCGTTATAAATGGAATAGAGTCAGACTGGGCTCCAGTGACCAGTGGTGTTCCTCAGGGATCAGTGTTGGGACCAGTCCTATTTATTATGTATATTAACGATATCGATGTTGGTCTAAACAACTTCATTTCTTGTTATGCTGAGTGTTTTTAGGTCGACTCCTCGTCCTAAATACACTAGCGACCGAGCGGGGTCCTCCTTTCGGACCGGAAGTAAAGCACCGACAAAGGAACAGGACATAAAAACCAGGCAGTATACCTTAACACATCTATTGCCTTAATTCTAAACCGTTACAATATAACACAGAGTGATATTTAAGATACAGGATACAGGGACACAGAGCTAGACTTTGATATCACAAAATACAGTTGCACTTAACACATGATATGATACACGTATACCAATGTCTTTAGTTATATATATATGGAGATACCCATATTTCATTTAAAGCCAAAACATATATGCACTTGAGAACAAGGGGAATAAACAAGGTTAAGGTCCGTGAGGGAAATACTACTATAAAGAAGACAGGGTGTGGATCGCGACAATCGACAGTCACCTGTTGCGGCGGCACTTTACACGGGCTTTTGATTCTCCTGCGCTCCCTGGTCTTCGTTCACAATTACTGAAAGTTCTTTTATTCTGGGGCAGGTATAATTACTCTACTTTCTATTATTGGCGGTCTAAGTACTTTTCTGTTCTGCCGGGTATGGAGTTCTTTTGGATTAATAACAATTGTCACTGGTTTTACATTAGTCGCACTCTGTCATTGTTCACTGTTCTTTTTCCCCTGGCTTATTCTCGGTATAAGGGGCGTCACTTATTTACCCGTGTTTCCTGGGTTTGATACACTCTGTCGTCGGGGCGTGAGGAGAGGGTCTTAGGGGGACTCTGCCTGCAATGGACAACACACTACCCGCAGGGGAGTCACTGCCAGGGTCCTGGTCGTCGGTGAGGTGCAGGGAGGCCCTCCTGTCTGGGGGCCTCGACCTGAGAGGAGGCCCTTACCTCGAGGCCTCATTGGTGGGGTGCAGGGAGGCCATCCTGTCTGGGGGCCTCGACCTGAGAGGTGGCCCTCGGGACTGGGGCCAAACAGCTGGAGGAGGCGGGCCTGGCGTCTGTGGCTCCGCGGGGTGAGGGAGTCAGGGTCGCCCTTGCCTGTAGTCTGCTCGTCTCGCCTGGGGGTCCTGGGGGTGCGATTGTCTGCTGGGAGACGCGCCGTCAGGGTTGGACTGTGGCCTCGTCTCCAGCTGGTGCCTGTAAAGGACAGAGATTTCCCAGGCGTGGAAGGCAGGTCTGGTCTCGGACTTTGCCACCACTCTGGCGACACCTCCGGGGCAACACTCCTGGGTGGTGACGAACAGTTCCCACAGGGGAACGAGATAGGCGGAGTGTCCACGGGGACCGTTTCCTCTCCTATATACAGGGAGGGAAGCACAGAGGCAACTCTCTCTCCTGGGTCTGTTACAGCCGTGGCTCCAGGTCTTCTCGCCCTGGGACCCACTTCTAGCTGTCTGCTAGGGCCTCCTGCCCCTGGAGTGGCTAAAGGCACTAACGCCCTGGTGCTCACATTAGGGCCTCCTGCTCTTGAAGTGGCTGAGGGTACTGACGCCCTGGTGCTCACGTGAGGGCCTCCTGCCCTGGAAGTGGCTGAGGGCACTGACACCCCGGTGCACATATTAGGGCCTCCTGCCCTGGAAGTGGCTGAGGGCACTGACGCCCCGGTGCTCACGTTAGGGCCTCCTGCCCTTGAGGTGGCTGAGGGTACTGACGCCCTGGTGTTCACTGTAGGCCGTAGCCTTGGGCCTCCTGACCTTGAGGGTGTAACTATGGCCGTCGCCAAGACGTTACTTGGGACTGAATCCTGTTCAGTCCCACCCCACTGCTGACGATGGTTGTCCCGCCTGCAAGGTCGTTGCCGTTCTTTGGTCACCTGGTGTCGGAGCAGTTGCGGGGAAGAGGGGCTCAGGTCAGTAGTGGACGGGTGACCCTCTTGACTTGGGTCACTAGCCCCCCCGTTGTGTCCTCCTGGGGTGGTGGTGTGGTGGTGGCCCGGTGGTGGGGTGGGGGCTGGCGGGGTGGGTGGTCCGGCGGCGGGCATTTTATTTCTAAATTTGCAGACGACACAAAAATCGGCAACACTATATTACCTGAAGAAGACAGAATTAGCCTTCAAAATGACCTTAATAAAATTATCAGCTGGTCAGAAAAATGGCAAATGCCCTTCAGTGTAAGCAAATGTCAGGTATTGCAATGTGGGAAGCAAAGCAAAAGGTATGATTACGAAATGAAGGGACAAATCATTAGCAAGTCCTCAATAGTTAAAGATCTAGGCGTACTAATTTCAGACGATCTGAAATGTTCGAATCAATGTATCTCTGTCGCCAAGAAAGCCAACAGGGCCCTAGGCTTCATCAAAAGACATTTTACATATAAAAGCAAAGATATTGTAATCCCCCTATACAAAAGCATAGTCAGGCCACACTTAGAGTTTGCAGTGCAATTTTGGGCGCCTCACCTAATTAAAGATATAGAAATACTGGAAGCGGTCCAGCGTAGGGCTACCAAGTTAATCCCGTCCCTGAGGAATAAACCATACCTCGAGAGACTCAGGGAATTAAACCTATTCTCTCTTAGAAAACGGAGACTCAGGGGACAACTGATTGAATGTTTTAAGATTCTAAAAGGCTTTAGTAATACTGATTCAAGCAAGCTATTCACAGTAATTGCCGAGACTGTAACTCGAGGAAATGGTATGAAGTTGCAAGCAAGGAGGGCTAATCTTGATACAACCAAAAACTTCTTCACTTACTCTGTTGTAAGCGAATGGAATAAACTCCCTGGGAATGTGATTGAGAGTGGTACCATAAATATGTTTAAAAAGAGACTGGACATGTATCTCAACAGGATGGAGCAATTATTGCATATTCGCGTCTGCATTCATGTGTCTGTTAGACACAGACAATATTTTAGAATATATGTAATAGATAAACATTCTATTAATCTTTTGATAAAAACAAAAAACAAAAAATTGCATGCATAGAGTAAGTATGTGGCTGTATGCCCAAATTTTCCTTTTCCATATTATTCTACTTTCTGCCGATCCTATGAAATTCCTTCAGGTTTTTCATTCCTGCAAGGTATTACTTCCTCTCTTGCTTCCTGTACGGCAAATGCCGGAGGGTCTGGAGGGTGGGGGAGAGAGCCTTCTGCTGTGCTATCCTTTTCTCCTGCTCCTATGCACTATATTAGGATTAAGGCTGGACCACCTCGTAGGGACCGTGAGGTCTGTGTGGTCTGTGTATCTATGTAACTCTCTCCGACAGAGGAGAGTAAATACGGGAATGGCAAAGGAGCGTCCCTTTGAGTGTAGAGTGTAAGGCTGTGTTTTTAAGGCGACTTCTTGTCGTAAGAACACTAGCTACTGAAGCGGGGTCCTCTTTCTAGACCGGAAGTAAAGCACCAACAAAGGAACAGGACATAAAAACCAGGCAGTATACCTTGACACATCTATTACCTTAATTCTAATCGTAACAATACACCACCACCGAGCCGCCACCCCACCACCACCCCAGGAGGACACACCGGTGAGTTTAGTGACCTCGGGCAAGAGGGTCATCAGGGCATCACGGTCCTGGGTCCCTATTCCCCGCAAGTGCCCCAACCCCAGGTGATCAGGGGAAGTGAACTACTGTGCGGGCGGAGCAGTGATCGACAGAATAGGGGTGGGACTGAACCAAATTCAGTCCCAGGTAACACCGTATTGACGGTCTTGTTACACCCTCTAGGGCAGGAGGCCCAAGGGCAAGAGGGCCAAGGCTACGGCCTAATAAAAAGTAAAAAGGGGAAGGCAACCCCAGGCTACGGCCTAATAGAAAGTGTGAAGGGGAAAGCGACCCCAGGCCCCGGCCTTAACACACTAGGGAGAGAGAGTTGCCCCAGTGCATCCCTCTCCTGCTGTTCTCCCCTTCAGGAGCAACATCCCGTGGACGGTCCCAAGCCGCAGCGTGAGGGCGACCCCGTTTGCCCGGCAGATGTTCCTGTTGGGGCTGATCGGCTCCCAGCTACGGCCAGAATACGGATCAGGGTAAAGAGCCCCTGCTACCGTACATGTAGCACTTCCCTATTACGGAAGCAACACCCCATGGACGGTCCCAAGCCGCAGCGTGCGGGCGACCCCGTTCACCCGGCAGTTGTTTTTCGTACGGGTAGACACTCGGCTCCGGCCGGGGCACGTACCAGGGTAGAGAATTCCCTGAAGGTAGACTCAATCCGTATTGGAGGGAGTGTGGCCTCTGTGCCCCTCACTCCGGCTTGTCTCCTACTACGGGAGCAACACCACGCCGGCGGTCCCAAGCCGCGGCGAAAGGGCGACCCCGATCACCCTATAGGTGTCCCCCGTACGCCGGACAAGTTCACGGCTACAGCCAGAGTGTGTAATAGGGGAAAGAGACCCCAGGCTCCGGCCTCCAGACACACCCAAGAGGCCACGGGCAACATGAGTCCTCCTCCAGCCTCTTTCCCTTTGGGGAGCCCTTCGTCACCATCCGAGAATATAGTCCCGGAGGAGACACTAGAGTGGTGGCAAGGCCCGATATCGGGCTTACCGCCCACACCCGGGAGTTCCTTGTTCCTGTCCGAGCCCCATAGGAGACACTGCCGCAGTCCAGTCCTGACGGCGCCTCTCCCCCTTGGTGCCTGCAGTCCCAGGACGCCCAGGCTAGACTCTCCAACTCCCGACGAAGGTGATTCGGGCTCCCTCACTCCCCGGAGTCGGAAGAAGCAGGCCCGAATACTCTGGATGTTTGGTCCCAGCCCCAAGGGCCGCCTATCAGGTCGAGGCCCCCAGACCAAAGGGCCTCCCTGCACCCCACCGGCGCGGCCCTAGTACGAGGGCCGCCTCCCAGGTCGAGGCCCCAGACGGGGGAGACTCCCTGTACCCCATCTACGAGTGCAACTTAAAGTGACTATACCCAGGAAACAGGGAAAACAGTGACAGTGACTCCACAAGAAACCATAGTAAATAGTGGCCCATCAGAACTCGATGATAACAGGGCAGAACGTGAACTTTGTGAATTATCCTAGTCCCTCCCCATATAAAAGAACCAGAGAGTTTTCTATGAACATCGAGGTAAGGGCAAGGGCGAGTCAAAAGCTAAGTGTACGTGTCTCCGTGACAAGGTGACAGAGTCGACTGTCGCTATCCGCACCCTACCTCTTTTATAGTAATATTCCCAAACCAGACTCCCAACCTTGTGTATTCCTAAAGCGAACAATCCCATTTATATACTGCCTCCAAGTGACATATAAACCCTGTTAAAGGACACTCACAATCTCCCTGTGTGATTATTGTAGTGTGTATGATTACTCTGTAGAGCCAAGTGTTAACTCTGTATCTCTGTGTCCCTGTATCTTGAATATCATTCTATGCGTATTGTTACGAGTAGGATCTAGGTAATAGACGTGTTAAGGTATACTGCCTGGTTTTTATGTCCTGTTCCTTTGTTAGTGCTTTACTTCCGGTCTAGAAAAAGGACCCCGTTTCAGTAGCTAGTGTTTTTACGACGAGAAGTCGCCTTAAAAACACAGCATTACACTGGTGGCAAGCGGTGGTTCTGGATCCGAGTAAAAGCACGGAGGAACGAAGAAAGGAAACTTGCACAATGGCAGCCAAACCGCACATCCAATTACCGAGATTCAACCCGGACCAGTGCGACATAGAAGTATATTTAGATATGGTCAAACCCCTCCTAGACATAGGGTTCGACTCAGACAGAGAAAAGATTGCAGTCACACTACCTAACCTGGGAAAAATAATCACTACTGTCGCACCAAAAATCGTCCCAGAACTGTCATGGGAGCAATTCTCACAAATTGTGAGACAGGCTTTTACGCCATCAATAGGCAGAGTTGTCGCTCTCTCTCAACTCGACGCCCTCACCTACGACGGGAACCTGGACGATACATTCATCCAGGCTCGGCGCCTCGTCAGCGCTGCCTATCCCAAGGCACCTACAAATGCCCGGGATATACATACATTTAATGCTCTATTGAGGATTCTCCCTAGCACAGTCAGGGAGCACTTCTCAATCTACGACCCCTCAGGGGACATGGAAAACGACCTGCAACTCGTCCGACGTCTTCTCGCCACCCGCCCCACACCACAGCCACTCCACGCGGTGACACGTTTCCCGACAAAACAAAACCCTCCATCCAAACTTAAGCTGCCGCCTCACCAGCCAACTACAGGGCCGTCTCCCACTGTGCCTAGAGCTTATCCGCAGAAGAAACGCCCAAACCCCAGGGAACAAGGAAACCTCATCACAATAAATCCCTGGGAATTCACGGCTTGCAGTCGCACCTGCCCCTTGCACGACATAAGGGAACAGCTAAAGGCTAGCAGGTGCAGAACCTTTCACCAAGGGCACAAGAAAGTCTCCTCCTTAGACGACGACGCCCCGGAAGACGACGCACTGCCAACACACTACTCGGGAACGGACGATGACGACCAAGAAGACACCACTCCGCAACAGACGGATTTTTAGGCCCGCCCCCGCACCTCCCCACGGTGGAGAGGGCCACCTCACAGAACTACAGACCCCCAGTCTACAACAAGATTTGGCTGAACGGGGTCAAGGCACGACTACTGGTGGATACGGGAGCAGCCAGATCGTGCCTCTACTCCTGCCACACCGCTGCATTCGGCCCTCTTCTCCCCACCTCAGCAAACCTCGTCGACGCAGGGGATGGCCCCCTGCCTATCCGTGGGGAAACACGGGCCCTTCAAACCCACACCCACCAACAAATATCCACTAGCCACCCATTCATCATATTCGACTCGACATGCGATCAATATGACGGATATCTTGGGCTGGACCTGCTCCAAAAACTCCACGCCACCATTGACTGTCATCAACGCCGCCTCCACTTCAGTCCAGCCCGTCCCAACCAAGCATCAATCAACAAGAAAGAAAAAAAAAAACACATCGAAGAAAAATCAGGAACACCACCCCTCACACACCACACAAACACACACTACCATCAAACACTCACCTGTCCCAAATCACTCATACACCTGACCCCAACCCAACCTCTCACACTGCCTCACCCCATCCACCCCCATCACCACCCCCCACCACACATCATCTGGACCCCTCCCCATCTTTTCCTGCCACTATCGCCTCCTCAATCACCATTCCACCCCACCACGAAGCTTGGGTAAAACTAAACAAACCTTCACATACCTCCGTCCTCTTCTCACCATCCATCCCCACCAGACCACTCTCCTCCTGTTTAGTAAGCCCCACCTTCCTCCCCCCACATGCCCACGAAATCCGTATCGCTAACCTCGCCACAACCCCACTAACCCTACCAAGAGGACTCATCATCGGCGACACAGAAGAAGCCGAACCATGCCAAGCACCACCCCCAAACCATCCCACTCTCCCCGACCTACCATCACACCTATCCCCTGCCCAAACCAACAGCCTCCGACAACTCCTCCTGGACTTTCAGGACCTATTCTCCTCCGGCCCAACCGACCTTGGCCATACCACCAAAGCAATGGGCAGAAGAAGACCGGCAGGTTCAGGACATGCTAGATGCCGGCGTGATCTCCAACTCCACTAGCCCATGGACCTCACCAGTGGTACTCGTATGGAAAAAAGATGGGACAATGCGCTTTTGCGTAGACTACCGCCGAGTCAATGACGTCACAGTCAAAGATGCAACGCCCCTACCCCGAATCGACGACTCACTGGACTCCTTACATGGCTCGACGTGGTTCTCCACCCTAGACCTACAATCGGGGTATTGGCAAGTCCCTGTACACCCAGACGACAAACACAAAACCGCCTTCTCAACATCAAACGGGAAGCATTATGAATTCAACGTTCTTCCTTTTGGACTCTGCAACGCCCCTGCCACATTCTCCCGTCTGATGGAGTCAGTTCTCAGTGGACTAACCTGGGAGACTTGTTTGGCGTATCTCGACGACGTCATCGTCTTCAGTCGTACCTGGGCCGACCACCTCCACCGCCTCAAACAAGTGTTCCACCGCATATGCCAAGCAGGGCTAAAATTAAAACCAACAAAGTGCATCTTGGCCGAGAGATCTGTTTCTTTCCTGGGACACCTAATTAACGCCGAAAGCATCTCACCAGACCCAGATAAACTACGTGCCATCGCCGACATCCCCCTACCTCGTGATGTACATGAAACCAGAGCCTTCCTAGGCTTAACATCACACTATAGGCGGTTCGTCAAAGGATTTGCTGATATTGCCAAACCCCTACATGACCTAACAAAAAAGGGCGAGCCGTTCGTGTGGACCGAACCAAGGAAAACTGCATTTACCACCCTCAAGTCCAAATTAACCTCTGCCCCAGTAGTCGCTTTCCCAGACTACAACCTCCCATTCCGCCTGTATACTGACGTATCGCTCATCGCCATAGGGGCTGTCCTTGCACAAGTGCAAGATGGGCGGGAGCACATCATCGCTTGTGCCAGCCACACCCTGAATCCTGCAGAACGGAACTACGCGGCCACCAAACGCGAGTGCCTAGGGATCATCTGGTCCCTAGAATACTTCCATTCCTACATCTCAGGCACCCATGTGATAGTCATTACAGATCACCAATCCCTGCAATGGCTACGGCAATCAAACACCACCAATGCCCAACTGATATGGTGGCGAGAGACACTCGAAGAGTATGATTTCGAAATCGCATACCGACCAGGCAAACTCCACACAAACGCCGATGCCCTGTCCCGTCTTCCAATCAACGCCATCTCGACAGAGCCAGACCTGGTCCAAATGTGGCACAACAAACAACGCCCTACCTGGATCCCACCGAACACATTCACTAAACTCCACCCACACGGAGAACACCTGTTCGACCCAAACGGACACATCGTCCTAAGCCCCACCACTGCCCACGACACCATGCTCCACCTCCATGCCCATAACGGCATCCACCTGGGAACAAAGAAACTGCTACAAGTCTTTACCGACATGTACTGGACCCCTAATCCATCCACCATCGCCAAGAAAATCATACAATCATGTCGAGCCTGTGCTTTAGGAAAGGACATCACCCAAACACCAGGCCCTACAGGAAAATTAACAGCACAAAAACCATGGCAACTACTCTCCTTAGACGTCATCGGCCCTCTCACACCCAAAGCAGGCTACAAGTACATAATCACCTTCGTGGATGTATATTCAAAGTTTATCATCGCATGCCCCGCCAAAGATCACAGTGCAATATCAGTTGCCGATGCCCTCACTCGACATGTATTCCCTTATTTTGGTATTCCACAAGCACTATATTCGGATAATGCTCCAGAATTTACGGGAAAAGTCTGGGAAGAACTAGCAAACATATTCGGATACCACATCTCCCACTCATCCCCCTACTGGCCCAAGGGTAACAGCATCTGCGAGAGAAGCCATCGCTCCCTTATGAACCAGGTCCGCACACGCATTATGCAAACAGGAAATGAAGACTGGCCTGCCCACGTCAAGATCATCCAATGGGGCTTAAATACGTGCCCACGAGAAGACGGAATAACTCCACATGAAAGAGTTTTCGGGGAATCGCCCCAACTCCTACCACTCCGCCACCACCTACAGCCACCCACCCCACCCTCCACTACCGACCCTCTCCACCACCTCAAACGCCGCCTCCACCATCTGCATTCACAACAAGAACTAGCACCCGACATAACCCATTCCAACCCATACAAACCTGGTCAGTCCGTAGTCGTCGCAAACCTACCAACCCCACCCAAAACCTCCCCCCGATTCAACGGACCTTACAAAATTGTGCGAGTACCCAACCCATACCAAGTCATTATAGATCAATAGGGACAACACCGCACATACAGGAATTGCCACGTGCGCCCCTTCCACCCACCCGACACTGACCACCCCCGCGCTAGGCCTACCTGCACCCCTGCCCACACACCTGTCCACCCCGACCTTTCTCAGAATCACCCCCCAGACTCCTACTCCTACTCCTTCTCACCCCCTTCCTCAAACTCACCAACAACCAGCCCACCCCCCGACACACCACCACCACAGGCCGAAACCACCACCACTTCACAACCTGCAATTCACCCACCTAACACCCATCCACCCACCACCTCCCAACCCACTCCGCCCATGCCGTCCACACCACCACCACCGCCCACCCCCCCCAAAAACCACACCACTCACCACCCCACCACCTCCACACCCACCACCACCCTCCCTCATGACCACTCTCATTATACGCACCACACCGCGGCCCCAACAATCCCCCCCCCAGCCCCCGCACACCCTCACCACCACCACGCACACAACCACCATCGCCACCCACACCCACCATCACTACTACCACCACCAGATCAGGATGCCTCTCATGCCCACCCGCGAGGTACACCCCAACACCTCCACCCATCGCACACCCATCCCAACACCCACCCCCTCCACATACCCCCCCAAACACCTCCCCCATAACCCTCCCCCTCCACCAAGCACGGTGGAACTTTCCCAATTCCCAGTTCCCCAAAGGACGAAGCTCCTCCCACCGAATTAGTCCCAATAAAACCACCAACCTCCCGTCACTCTCCAGCATTCAAATTTCATCTCTCCACCAGGCACCATTCCCCGAGATGAAGGTGACGAAAGTCCATTGGAAACCCTACAACCGCCCACCAGCCAGAATCAGGGGCACCTACCACCTGCTCCGCCTCCTACGCCAGACCAACCATCCGTCCTCCCTCCACCTCATGCTCAACCCCCATCAGAAGCCCAACGCATTCACCACCCACTGGGTCAGCCTCACCCAACACCTTATCCTGGCCCACCAGACATCCACCTCCACCACCTACCACCTCCAGTCACGGGGCTGTGACTTCAACAACGCGGAGGGTGGTAAAATGCCCGCCGTGCCTGCCACCGGACCTCCCACCTCACCACCCCCCACACCACCACCAAGCCGCCACCCCACCACCACCCCAGGAGGACACACCGGTGAGTTTAGTGACCTCGGGCAAGAGGGTCATCAGGGCATCACGGTCCTGGGTCCCTATTCCCTGCAAGTGCCCCAACCCCAGGTGATCAGGGGAAGTGAACTACTGTGTGGGCGGAGCAGTGATCGACAGAATAGGGGTGGGACTGAACCAAATTCAGTCCCAGGTAACACAGTATTGATGGCTTTGTTACACCCTCTAGGGCAGGAGGCCCAAGGGCAAGAGGCCCAAGGCTACGGCCTAATAAAAAGTAAAAAGGGGAAGGCGACCCCAGGCTACGGCCTAATAGAAAGTGTGAAGGGGAAAGCGACCCCAGGCCCCAGCCTTAACACATTAGGGAGAGTTGCCCCAGTGCATCCCTCTCCTGCTGTTCTCCCCTTCAGGAGCAACATCCCGTGGACAGTCCCAAGCCGCAGCGTGAGGGCGACCCCATTTGCCCGGCAGATGTTCCTGTTGGGGCCGATCGGCTCCCGGCTACGGCCAGAATACGGATCAGGGTAAAGAGCCCCTGCTACCATACGTGTAGCACTTCCCTATTACGGAAGCAACACCCCATGGACGGTCCCAAGCCGCAGCGTGCGGGCGACCCCGTTCGCCCGGCAGTTGTTTTTCGTACGGGTAGACACTCGGCTCCGGCCGGGGCACGTACCAGGGTAGAGAATTCCCTGAAGGTAGACTCAATCCGTATTGGAGGGAGTGTGGCCTCTGTGCCCCTCACTCCGGCTTGTCTCCTACTACGGGAGCAACACCATGCCGGCGGTCCCAAGCCGCGGCGAAAGGGCGACCCCGATCACCCTATAGGTGTCCCCCGTACGCCGGGCAAGTTCACGGCTACAGCCAGAGTGTGTGATAGGGGAAAGAGACCCCAGGCTCCGGCCTCCAGACACACTCAAGAGGCCACGGGCGACATGAGTCCTCCTCCAGCCTCTTTCCCTTCGGGGAGCCCTTCGTCACCATCCGAGAATATAGTCCCGGAGGAGACACTAGAGTGGTGGCAAGGCCCGATATCGGGCTTACCGCCCACACCTGGGAGTTCCTTGTTCCTGTCCGAGCCCCGTAGGAGACGCTGCCGCAGTCCAGTCCTGACAGCGCCTCTCCCCCTTGGTGCCTGCAGTCCCAGGACGCCCAGGCTAGACTCTCCAACTCCCGACGAAGGTGATTCGGGCTCCCTCACTCCCCGGAGTCGGAAGAAGCAGGCCCGAATACTCCGGCTGTTTGGTCCCAGCCCCGAGGGCCACCTATCAGGTCGAGGCCCCCAGACCAAAGGGCCTCCCTGCACCCCACCGGCGCGGCCCTAGTACGAGGGCCGCCTCCCAGGTCGAGGCCCCAGACGGGGGAGCCTCCCTGTACCCCACCTACGAGTGCAACCTAAAGTGACTATACCCAGGAAACAGGGAAAACAGTGACAGTGACTCCACAAGAAACCATAGTAAATAGTGGCCCATCAGAACTCAATGATAACAGGGCAGAACGTGAACTTTGTGAATTATCCTAGTCCCTCCCCATATAAAAGAACCAGAGAGTTTCCTATGAACATCGAGGTAAGGGCACGGGCGAGTCAAAAGCTGTGTACGTGTCTCCGTGACAAGGTGACAGAGTCGAGTGTCGCTATCCGCACCCTACCTCTTTTATAGTAATATTCCCAAACCAGACTCCCAACCTTGTGTATTCCTAAAGTGAACAATCCCATTTATATACTGCCTCCAAGTGACATATAAACCCTGTTAAAGGACACTCACAATCTCCCTGTGTGATTATTGTAGTGTGTATGATTACTCTGTAGAGCCAAGTGTTAACTCTGTATCTCTGTGTCCCTGTATCTTGAATATCATTCTATGTGTATTGTTACGAGTAGGATCTAGGTAATAGACGTGTTAAGGTATACTGCCTGGTTTTTATGTCCTGTTCCTTTGTTAGTGCTTTACTTCCGGTCTAGAAAAAGGACCCCGTTTCAGTAGCTAGTGTTTTTACGACGAGAAGTCGCCTTAAAAACACAGCATTACAGTGATATTTGAGATACAGGGACACAGAGACAGAGTTAACACTTGGCACCACAGAGCAGAGTCATACACACTACAATGTTCATACAGGGAGATCGTGAATTATCTATGTAATGCTGTGTTTTTAAGGCGACTTCTCGTCGTAAAAACACGAGCACTGGAACGGGGACCTTTTATTAGACCGGATGTAATGCACTAACAAAGGAACAGGGCATAAAAATAGGCAGTATACCGTATCACATCTATTGCTTAGGTCCTACTCATTACAGTGTACATACAATGATATTTAGCATATAGGGGAACAGAGATACAGGATTACACTCGGCTTCACAGAATGATCACATATATATTAACACTATGGCACAGGGAGATCGCGGATATTCTTTAATGTCACCTGGAGGGAAATTATGCAACTGGGGTTGTTCGTTTGAATTAATTATTATGTCACTTCAAGATAATAATAAACTGGGGCTGTTCACTTTAGATCACTGAGATTGGGAGTCTCTTTCGGGGATATTACCATAATAGAGGTAGGGTGCGGATAGCGACACTCGACACTGTCACCAGGTCGCGGGAACACATACACTTGCCCTTCGGCTCACTCGCGCACCTACCTCTAGATTCACAGAAAACTCCCTGGTTCCTTGATGCGGGGGGGACTGAATTATTTATCAATAGACACTTCTTACCCTGATTGCACGAGTTTCTGTTAGGCCACTGTTTAATATATTTTCCGTGTAAGCACTGTCACTGTACTCTGGATCACTGTCACTGTCACCGTCTTACCCTTGTTTCCTGGGTTGTTAGATCACTGTTTCACTTACTGTCAGGGAGGCTCACCTGTCTGGGGCCTCGACCTGAGGAGCGGCTCCTATCTTAGGGCCGCTCCAGTGGGGTGCAGGGAGGCCCTGTGGTCTAGGGGCCTCAACCTGATCGGGGGCCCTCGGGACTAGGGCCGAACAGCCGGAGCAGTCGGGCCTGCTTCCTCTGCCTCTGGGGAGTGAGGGAGCCTGGATCTCCGTCGGTGTAGACTGCGGCGGCGGGCCTGGGCGTCCTGGGACTGCGGGTGCTCAGGGGGGGAGGCGCCGTCAGGGCTGGGCTGCGGCAGCGTCTCCTGCAGGGTTCCGGCAGGGTCAAAGAACTCCCGGGTGTGGGTGGTAGGTCCGTTATAGGGCCTTGCCACCACTCTAGTGTCTCCTCCGGGCCTATAAGCCTGGATGGCGACGAAGGGCTCCCCGAAGGGAAAGAAGCTAAAGGGAGACTCACACTCTTCGTGGTCCCTTGAGTGTGTCTACAGGTCTGAGTCGGGGCTCTCCTTCCCCTATTGTGCACCTTGGCTGTAGCCGTGAACTTGCCCGGCGTACGGGGGACACCTATAGGGTGATCGAGGTCGCCCTTTCGCCGTGGCAAGGTACCGCCGGTGTGGTGTTCCTCCCGCAGTAGGAGACAAGCCGGAGTGAGGGGCTCAGAAGCCACACTCTCTCCAATATGGACAGATCCTATCTGCAGGGAATACTCCACCCTGGTACGTGCCCCGGCCGGAGCCGAGTGTCTGCCCGTACGGAAAGCGACTAACGGATGAACTGGTTCGCCCGTCTGTTGTGGCAAGGTACCGACCCTGGGGACGCCGCTTCCGTAACTGGGTAACGCTACACGTATGGTAGCAGGGTCTCTCTACCTTGGACCGTATTCTGGCCGTAGCCAAAGAGCAACTGGAGAGGGATGCACACAGGCAACTCTCTCTCCTCAGTGTGTTAAGGCCGGAGCCTGGGGTCACCTTCCCCTCTACACACTCTGTTAGGCCGTAGCCTATGTCTATCACTTTCTCTTTCTTTAGGCCGTAGCCTTGGGCCTCCTGCCCTTGGGACTCCTGCCCTAGAGGGTGTACCAAGACCGTCAATATGGTGTTACCTGGGACTGAACTCTTTTCAGTCCCACCCCTGGTCTGACGATCACTACCCCGCCTGCACAGTAGTTCAGTTTCCTTGAACGCCTGGGGTTGGGGCACTTGCAGGGAATAGGGGCTCAGGGTCGGGATGCCCCGATGACCCTCTTGCCCGGAACTACTAACCTCACCAGTGTGTCCTCCTGGGGTGGTGGTGGGGTGGCGGCTCGGTGGTGGTGTGGGGGGTGGTGAGGTGGGAGGTCCTGCGGCGGGCACGGCGGGCATTTATACCACCCTCCGCGTCGTTGAAGTCACGGCCCCGTGACTGGAGGTGGTAGGTGGTAGAGGTGGCTGTCTGGTAGGCTGGGGTAAGGTGTTGGGTGAAACTGACCCAGTGAGTGGTGAATTGGTTGGGCTCCTGGTGGAGGTTGAGCATGAAGTGGAGGGAGGACAGCTGGTTGGTCCGGCGTAGGAGGCGTAGCAGGTGGTCGGTGCCTCTGACTCTGGTTGGTGGGTGGTTGTACGGTTGCCATCGGACTTTCGTCACCTTCATCTCGGGGAATGGTGCCTGGTGGGGAGATGAAATTTGAATGCTGGAGAGTGACGGGAGGTTGGTGTTTTTCTTTGGGCTAATTTGGTGGGAGGAGCATTGTCCTTTGGGGAATTGGGAATTGGGAAAGTTCCACCGTGCTTGGTGGAGGGGTAGGGTTATGGGGGAGGTGTTGGGGGTGGGTGGGAAGGGTGGGTTTTGGGGTGGGTGTGTGCTGGGTGGAGGTGTCGGAGTGTATCTTGCGGGTGGGCGTGAGAGTCGTCCTGATCTGGTGGTGGTAGTGGTAATGGTGGGTGTGGGTGGTGAGGCTGGTTGAGTGCGTGGTGGTGGTGAGGGTGTACGGTGGTGAGGGGGAGGGATGGTTGGTGGTGCGGTGTGGCGCGTATAATGGGAGTGGTCATGAGGAAGAGCGGTGGTGGGTGTGGGGGTGGTGTGACTTTCGGGGGGAGTGGGCAGCTGTGGTGATGAGGGCGGCCTGAGTGGAGTGGGTTGAGAGGTGGTGGGTGGATGGGTGTTAGGTGGGTGAATTGCAGGTTGTGAAGTAGTGGTGATGGTTTCAGGCTGTGGTGGTGGTGTATCGGGGGGTGGGTTGGTTGCTGGAGAGTTTGAGGAGGGGGGTGAGAAGGAGTAGGAGTAGGAGTCTGGGGGGTGATGCTGAGAAAGGTCAGGGTGGCCAGGTGTGCGGGCCGGGGTGGAGGTAGGCTTAGTGCGGGGGTGGGTGGTGTCGGGTGGGTGGAAGGGGCGCACGTGGCAGTTTCTATATGTGCGGTGTTGTCCTTGTTGATCCACAGTGACTTGGTATGGGTTGGGTACTCGCACAATTTTGTAAGGTCCGTTGAATCGGGGGGAGGTCTTCGGTGGGGTAGGCAGGTTTGCAACCACAACAGACTGGCCAGGTGTGTAAGGGTTGGAGTGGATTGTGTCAGGTGCTAAGTCTTGTTTTGAGTGTAGGTGGTGGAGGAGGCGTTTGAGGTGGTGGAGAGGGTCGGTGGTGGAGGGTGGAGTGGGCGGTTGTAGGTGGTGGCGGAGTGGTAAGAGTAGGGGTGATTCTCCGAAGACTCTCTCGTGCGGGGTTATTCCATCTTCTCTTGGGCACGTATGTAGTCCCCATTGTATGATCTTGACGTGTGCAGGCCAGTCTTCGTTCCCCGTTTGCGTAATGCGTGTGCGGACCTGATTCATAAGGGAGCGATGGCTTCTCTCGCATATGCTGTTGCCTTGGGGCCAGTAGGGGGATGAGTGAGAGATGTTGTATCCGAATATGCTAGCTAGTTCTTCCCAGATTTTTCCCGTAAATTCTGGAGCATTATCCGAATGAAGGGCCTGTGGAATCCCAAAATAGGGAAAACATGTCGGGTGCGGGCGTCGGTGACTGATAGTGCGGTGTGATCTTTGGTGGGGCAGGCGATGATGAACTTAGAATATACATCCACGAAGGTAATTATGTACTTGTAGCCTGCTTTTGGTGTGAGGGGGCCGACGACGTCTAGGGAGAGTAGTTGCCACGGTTTTTGTGCTGTGAGTTTTCCTGTAGGGCCTGGTGTTCGTGTGATAATAATAAACTGGGGCTGTTCACTTTAGATCACTGAGATTGGGAGTCTGCTTCGGGGATATTACCATAATAGAGGTAGGGTGCGGATAGCGACACTCGACACTGTCACCAGGTCGCGGGAACACATACACTTGCCCTTCGGCTCACTCGCGCACCTACCTCTAGATTCACAGAAAACTCCCTGGTTCCTTGATGCGGGGGGGGGGAGGACTGAATTATTTATCAATAGACACTTCTTACCCTGATTGCACGAGTTTCTGTTATTCCACTGTTTAATATATTTTCCGTGTAAGCACTGTCACTGAACTCTGGATCACTGTCACTGTCACCGTCTTACCCTTGTTTCCTGGGTTGTTAGATCACTGTTTCACTTACTGTCAGGGAGGCTCACCTGTCTGGGGCCTCGACCTGAGGGGCGGCTCCTATCTTAGGGCAGCGTTGGTGGGGTGCAGGGAGGCCCTGTGGTCTGGGGGCCTCGACCTGATCGGGGGCCCTCGGGACTAGGGCCGAACAGCCGGAGCAGTTGGGCCTGCTTCCTCTGCCTCCGGGGAGTGAGGGAGCCTGGATCTCCGTCGGTGTAGACTGCGGCAGCGGGCCTGGACGTCCTGGGACTGCGGGTGCTCAGGGAGGGAGGCGCCGTCAGGGCTGGGCTGTGGCAGCGTCTCCAGGAGGGCTCCGGCAGGGTCAAAGAACTCCCAGGTGTGGGCGGTAGGTCCGTTATAGGGCCTTGCCACCACTCTAGTGTCTCCTCCGGGCCTATAAGCCTGGATGGCGACGAAGGGCTCCCCGAAGGGAAAGAGGCTAAAGGGAGACTCACGCTCTTCGTGGTCCCTTGAGTGTGTCTATACGTCTGAGTCGGGGCTCTCCTTCCCCTATTGTGCACCTTGGCTGTAGCCGTGAACTTGCCCGGCGTACGGGGGACACCTATAGGGTGATCGAGGTCGCCCTTTCGCCGTGGCAAGGTACCGCTGGCGTGGTGTTCCTCCCGCAGCAGGAGACAAGCTGGAGTGAGGGGCTCAGAAGCCACACTCTCTCCAATACGGACAGATCCTACCTGCAGGGAATACTCCACCCTGGTACGTGCCCCGGCCGGAGCCGAGTGTCTGCCCGTACAGAAAGCGACTAACGGGTGAACTGGTTCGCCCGTCCGTTGCGGCAAGGTACCGACCCCGGGACGCCGCTTCCGTAATTGGGTAGCGCTACACGTACGGTAGCAGGGTCTCTCTACCCTGGACTGTATTCTGGCCGTAGCCAAAGAGCAACTGGAGAGGGATGCACACAGGCAACTCTCTCTCCTCAGTGTGTTAAGGCTGGAGCCTGGGGTCACCTTCCCCTCTACACACTCTGTTGCCGTAGCCTATGTCTATCACTTTCTCTTTCTTTAGGCCGTAGCCTTGGGCCTCTTGCCCTTGGGCCTCCTGCCCTAGAGGGTGTAACAAGACCATCAATACGGTGTTACCTGGGACTGAACTCTTTTCAGTCCCACCCCTGGTCTGACGATCAGTACCCCGCCCGCACAGTAATTCAGTTTCCCTGAACGCCTGGGGTTGGGGCACTTGCGGAGAATAGGGGCTCAGGGTCGGGATGCCCCGATGACCCTCTTGCCTGGAACTATTAACCTCACCAGTGTGTCCTCCTGGGGTGGTGGTGGGGTGGCGGCTCGGTGGTGATGTGGGGGGTGGTGAGGTGGGAGGTCCTGCGGCGGGCACGGCGGGCATTTTAATCTACAATATGGTTTATACGTCACTTGGAGGCAGGATATAAATAGAATTGTTCACATAAGGAATAAACAAGGTTGGGGTCTATATGGGGAGTATTACTATAAATGAGGTAGGGTGCGGATAGCGACACTTGACGCTGTCACCTTGTCAAGGAGACACGTACAATTAGGCTTTTGACTGGTCCGTGCGCCCTTAGCTCGGTGTTCGCAGAAAACTCTCTGACTCTCTTACATGGGGGGGGACTGGGATAATTACACAAAGTTCACTTTCTGCCCTGTCAACACTGAGTTCCGATAGGCCACTATTGACTACTGTTTCTTACGGAGTCACTGTGCACTGTTCTTTTTCCCCAGTTGTTCTTAACTCAAAGAGGGGGGGGTGAATCACTGTTTTCCTGTTTCCTGGGTAATAGTCACTCTAGGTCGCACTCGTAGGTGGGGTGCAGGGAGGCTCTCCCATCTGGGGGTCTCGACCTGGGAGGCGGCCCTCGTACTAGGGCCGCGCCGGTGGGGTGCAGGGAGGCCCTTTGGTCTGGGGGCCTCGACCTAATAGGTGGCCCTCGGGACTGGGGCCAAACAGCCGGAGTAATCGGGCCTGCCTTTTCCGACTCCGGGGAGTGAGGGAGCCCGAATCGCCTTCGTCGGGAGTTGGAGAGTCTGGCCTGGGCGTCCTGGGACTGCGGGCACCAAGGGGGAGAGGCGCCATCAGGACTGGGCTGTGGCAGTGTCTCCTACAGGGCTCGGACAGGAACAAGGAACTCCCACGTGTAGGCGGTAAGCCCGATATCGGGCCTTGCCACCACTCTAGTGTCTCCTCCGGGGCTATATTCCCGGATGGTGACGAAGGGCTCCCCGAAGAGAAAGAGGCTGGAGGAGGACTCACGTTACCCGCGTCCTCTCGAGTGCGTCTGGAGGCCGGAGCCTGGGGTTGCCTTCCCCTGTCACACACTCTGGCTGTAGCCGTGAACTTGCCCGGCATATGGGGGACACCTGTAGGGCGGACGGGGCCGTCCTTTTGCCGCGGCTTAGGACCGCCAGTGTGGTGTTGCTCCCGTAGTAGGAGACAAGCCAGAGTGAGGGGCACAGAGGCCACACTCTCTCCAATACGGATTGAGTCTACCTTCAGGGGATTCTCTACCCTGGTACGTGCCCCGGCCGGAGCCGAGTGTCTACCCATACGGAGAACAACTGCCGGACGAACGGGGCCGTCCTCACTCCGCGGCTTAGGACCAATGACGAAGTGTTGCTTCCTTCATAGGGAAGTGCTACACGTACAGTAGCAAGGGCTTTTTACCCTGATCCGTACTCTGGCCGTAGCTGGAAGCTGATCTATCCTAGCAGGAACATCTGCCGGACGAACGGGGCCGTCCTCGCGCCGCGGCTTAGGACTGACGACGGGATGTTGCTCCTGAAGGGGAGAATAGCAAGAGAGTGATGCGCTGGAGCAACTCTCTCTCTCTGGTGTGCTAAGGCCGGAGCGTGGGGTCGCTTTCCCCTTCACACTCTTTATTAGGCCGTAGCCTTGGGCCTCTTGCCCTTGGGCCTCCTGCCCTAGAGGGTGTAACAAAGCCGTCAATACGGTGCTACCTGGGACTGAATCTGGTTCAGTCCCACCCCTATTCTGGTGACCACTGCTCCGCCCGCAATGTAGTCTACTTTCCCTGATCACCTGGGGTTCGGACAATTGCGGGGAACAAGGGTCTAGGACCGTGATGTCCTGGTGACCCTCTTGCATGGGGTCACTAACCTTGCCGTTGTGTCCTCCTGGGGTGGTGGTGCGGTGGCGGCCTGGTGGTGGGGTGGGGGGTGGTGAGGTGGGAGGTCCGGCAGCGGGCACGGCGGGCATTTTATAGAGATAAGGCTGTGGGTATTTGATTTAAATAATATGTTTTAATGGTTTTTGTAAGGAATTGCATATGCTAATCTTGATAATGTATATTTATTATTATTTACTGATAATAATTTAAAAAATATTAAAAATTCATTATCTCTGTTGAAGCATATTAAGAAATGCTACAACCCCCTTCCCTCCCGCCTCCTCCCACCAACCCACCCTCGCGACCCATCCCAGCCTCCCCCATCCATTGTCCAGCCATGCGGGAAGCTCCCAAGACCACGTGTCCCTTGGAAGACCACGTGTCCCTTGGATTGTGCAGTGCGCAATCCACAGGGCAGGTGCGCAAGTGCAAATTTAGAGCACTGCCTGTAGCCGCGCTTCGTCTGCAGTCCCGTCAGGAAGTCGGGCCCTGGTGATGGGCAGTAGCCGCGCCGACAGGGAAGGGACAACTTGTAGCTACCCTCCTCCTGTTGCCCAAGGGACCTCGGCGATGGCCTGTAGCCGCGCCAGGGAGGGACGCCACAAAAGTCCCTCGTCCCCTGTGACTTTACAATGTGAGGGCGACCTGCAATCAGCCCTGCCCACCGGTGGCGGTGTAGGTCGCACCTCCACCCACCAGGATCGAGGCAGCCTCCAGGAGGAGAACTTCCAACTTGAGGACTGGTGGAGAGGCTCTGTGTTATCCCAAGGGTTGTATTTCATACAGTCAGCACCAGGGGAGGACCCACGCCTGACAGACTCCTGCCGGGAGGAACACTGCAGTCCTACCCTGACGGCAGAGCAGCAGGAAGGAGACCGCAGCTGATGGACCCCTGATGGTGCCCTCAGGACCCTGGGGTGAGACCTCTCCCCTCCCCGATGAAGGCAACGCCCTTCCCCCACCAGGCGCCTGCAGAAGCTCCTACAGAGACTGTTTGGCCCCAGCCCTGAGGGCCAGACCCCAGTCCCTAGCCCCGATAGTGAGGGGCCCTTAACCACGCCCAATCATAGTCCATGACGAGAGGCGACACCCCTGTGAGCTGTCCTGTGGCCATGGGACAAAGGGACTCCTGAAGGGAGTCTGCCAATGCCAGGCCGACACCTGTGAGTCCCCAGGTTCCCCCTTCCCCCTTGCCCACCAACCAGTGATTGTGATACAGTCCCCACAGAGCAGAAGTGAGAGACGAGACTCAAGACTGTGTGTATCCACTTTGTATAAGCAAAAGGTAAAGTTCAGTGCCAGAATAAGAACTCTTGTATCAGTACATAACCATTGTGTGCAAGTTAGAGGTAAAGTTCAGTGCCAGAATAAGAACTCTTGTGACAGTGTATATCCATTCTGCACTAGTGGGAGTCCAAGTCAGTGCCAGAATAAGGACTCTTGATCTACTCTGTGCCCATTAGAAACCATACCCCACCCTCTCACTGTGAAACAAGGCACAAATATAAGGACTGTGAAACTGTATATCACCCATTTACCTGAATCGAGCATAGTGTCTATCTTGTATCCTGCACAATACACAAGACCCATTTCCCAGTGTACAGTAATGTTAGGTGTTTTAGAGTCCGGCTTCCCGTCCCGTAAACGCCTAGTATATAGCAGGGCTCTCTTTCTAGACCAGAGCTTAGAAAAATAGGAGAGGTAGGACACAAAAACTCAAGGCAACAACCTTACACGTGTATTACTAAGTTGGACAGGGGAACGAGCAGATGTCACTGATACAGATACACTGGACAATTACAACTCTTACGTCTAGATATGGGTTATCAGTATCGCGCAGGATACTGCTCGGATCACAGTGAATAGCACTTGAGGCAGAGTGTTATTAATTATAGGAATTCCGGGTTTTATATATTTGTGGAGTCACTAATATTGTTCCTTGCTAGTAAGTGTTTCTTTGGCACTGGGGTCTGGATATGGTCTTAGTATCAGGAGGTATTTACTGGTGGTAGTGTATTTACTCTGAGAGACCCGACTCTCACTGGGTGGCCGTATTCGCGGTTACAGTCACTGTTACTCACTCCACCACTTTGGTATTATCACTGACTTCCATTAGATGATTAGAGGATTAGTTCCCTGTTCTGTCTCTGTGTTACTAGGTCACAGACACTGTACTATCACTGTCACTCCTTTCGGGTCCGGGCGTCGTGGGGGTCAGGTACAAGGGCGGCGGAGGCGTCACAGCTCCGCTACTGACGAGGCTGGGTTCTGCTGGGGGCCTCTATATCCAGAAGCCACGGGATCACGCGCAAGGGCGTCCTCTCTCGTCCGGGGCTGTGGGTGGTGAAGGGACCCACACTCTCAGGGCTGGGGGCGGGAGTACGGCCCTCAGGGCTGGGGCCAAATTACTACCTGAACCTTTCGTTCAGGCTCCTGATGGAGGACAAAGATCTCTGGCGTCGAGGTGTGGGGAGTTCCCGCCCGGGAGTCCTGGGGGCGGTCTGGGGTTCCCGACGGCTGCAGTCCCCAGGGCTTGGTGAAGCCGTCAGGAAGAGGCTGCAGCACCGGTCTGTGTCGGGGTCCATCAGGTGGGTCTCCTCCAGAGCCGGTTGTAGGAAGCAGAGGCCGGGGGAGACCAAGGGGCCTCTCCAGTACTCCTCTAGGCCCAAGACTCCCTCTGGGTCGTGGGTGGGGGAACAGGCGTCGGCTTCAGATGGAGGAGCGGCTACAGGCCGTCTCCTGCCGCAGGGCCCAGCTACTGGCCGTGGCCTGGGGGATGAAGCAACTACCAGCAGACCCAAGGGCACCTTCGGAGCAGCTACAGGCCATCTCCTGGTTCCCCTCAGAGTGACTACAGCCTGTCTCTTTCAGGAGGGTTGAGCGGCTACAGACCGTCTCGAGAAGAGCATCTTCGGAGCGGCTACAGGCCGTCTCCTGATTCTCCTCAGAGCAGCTACAGGCCGTCTCCTTCAGGTAGGTTGAGCGGCTACAGCCCGTTTCGAGAAGAGCATCTTCGGAGCGGCTGCAGGCTGTCTCCTGACAAAGGTGGGAGCGGCTACAGGCTGTCTCCTGATTCCTCTCAGAGCAGCTACGGGCCATCTCCTTCTGGAGGGGTGAGCGGCTACAGGCCGAATCCTGATTCCCCTCAGAGCGGCTACAGGCCATCTCCTTCTGGAGGGGTGAGCGGCTGCAGGTCGTCTTGAGGAAGACACCTTCAGAGCGGCTACAGGCCGTCTCCTGATGAAGGCGGGAGCGGCTACAGGCCATCTCCTGACGAAGGTGGGAGCGGCTACAGGCCGTCTCCTGATTGCCCTCAGAGTGGCTACAGGCTGTCTCCTGATTGCCCTCAGAGCGGCTATAGGCTGTCTCCTTCAGGAGGGGTGAGCGGCTACAGGCCGTCTCGAGGAAGACCCCTTCAGAGCGACTACAGGCCGTCTCCTGACAAAGGTGGGAGCGGCTACAGGCCATCTCCTGAATGCCCTCAGAGTGGCTATAGGCTGTCTCCTGATTGCCCTCAGAGCGGCTACAGGCCATCTCCTGACGAAGGTGGGAGTGGCTACAGGCCATGTCCTTATTGCCCTCAGGGCGACTACAGGCCGTCTCCTTCAGGAGGGTTGAGCGGCTATAGGCCGTCTTGAGAAGGACACCTTCAGAGCGGCTACAGGCCATCTCCTGACGAAGGCGGGAGCGGCTACAGGCCATCTCCTTATTGCCCTCAGAGCGGCTACAAGTCATATCCTTATTGAGGGGTGAGCAGCTACAGGCCGTCTCAACAAAGATACCTTCAGAGGCGTCTCCTGACGAAGGTGGGAGCGGCTACAGGCTGTTTCCTTATTGCTCTCAGAGCAGCTACAGGCCGTCTCCTTATTGAGGGGTGAGCGGCTACAGGCTGTCTCAGGTGTGCTAGCAGAAGCTGGAGAAACAGCTCCACCCCGAAGCTGGTTGGGGAAGGCTCGCCTAGAAGGTGGTCTAGTATTCCTGCTATGGTGGCGGCGGGCAAGTTCCGGGTCATAGAGGTGCGCGGCCCAGGCGGACTTATGCCGTTGTCGCTCCAAGTCCCGGCGTGCTGTCGTTGCTCCTCTATGGGCTCCTTGTGGGGGTGTCTGGGCACTTCCGGGGGCACTATACTGCATTTTACCCAGCCTGTGTATTGACTTTGTATTAAGTATCGTCTGGATTGTCTGCCGTTCTGTAGCTATGAATTTGTTAATATACATGTAAGGTTGTTGCCCTGTGTTTTTGTGCCCTGTTCCTCTTACAGTATATCCTAGCTCCGGTCTAGTAAAGAAAATGACTGTAATACAGACGATTCTAGGACGGGAAGTCAGCCTAAAAACCCTCAGCATAACAAAAACCATACCCCATCCTCTCACTGTGAAACAAGGCACAAATATAAGGACTGTGAAACTGTGTATCACCCATTTTCCCGAACTGAGCATAGTGTCTATCTTGTATCCTGCGAGATACACACGACCCATTTCCCAGCCTGTGTATTGACTTCGTATAGAGTATTGTGTGGATTGTCTGCCTGTTCTGTAGTTAAGACTTTGTTAACATACATATAAGGTTGTTGCCCTGTGTTTTTGTGCTCGGTTCCTCTTACAGTATATTCTAGCTCCGGTCTAGTAAAGAACCTGGCTGCAACACAGGCGTTTCTAGGATGGGAAGCCTGCCTAAAAACACCCAGCATAACAAGAATGCTATTACAGAACGTAGTAGGTAGAGTGTGAGAGGGCAGAGGGAAGAAAAAGACGTGAGATAGGTGAGGAAAAACGGGGAAATAGTGGAAATGTGAGTGGCAGCACTGTCCTTGCTAGGTAAAATGCAGCAGGACATCAAAAGACCACAACGAGCCCACAGAGGAATGTACATGGCGCGAATGAGCTCCAGGCGGAAACGGCTTAAGTCCACCCAGGCTGCGCGCCCCTATGACACGGAACTCGCACGCCGCCACCATAGCAGGAATACAAGACGACCTGCCGGGCGAGCTGCCCATAGATCAGACTGAGATGGAACTATTTCTACAGTTCCTAACAGCACCCCTGAGACGGCCGATAGCCGCTCACCCTCCTACAGGAGACGGCAGGAAGCTGCTGTGGAGGAAACTAGGAGATGACCTGAACCCGTTCCCGCCTTCGTCAGTTGATAGCCTGAAGCCGCTCGGAAAGTGCCCCTCGGAGAGACAGCCTGCAGCTGCTCGCCCTCCTACAGGAGACAGACAGAAGCCGCTTTGGAGGAAAAGAGGAGACGGCCTGAAGCCGCTCCTGCCTTCATCAGGAGATGGCCTGAAGCCGCTCGGATGGTGCCCCTCGGAGAGATGGCCTGCAGCTGCTCACCCTCCTACAGGAGATGGCCTGAAGCCGCTCCAAAGGCCAATCAGGAGAGGGCCGGTAGCTGCTCCCGCCTTCGTCAGGAGATGGCTGGAAGCCGCTCTGAAGGTGCCCCTGGAGAGACGGCCGGTAGCCGCTCACCCTCGTACAGGAGATGGCCGCTCCGGAGGTCAATCAGGAGATGGCTGGAAGCTGCTCTGAAGGTGCCCCCATAGAGTCGGCCTGTAGCCGCTCTACCCTTCTCCAGGAGGCGGCTGGTAGCCACTCCGGAGGTGTCCCAAGACAGCCACAGCCAGTAGCCGGGCCCTACTGCTAGAGACGGCCTGAAGCTGCTCCTTCGTCAGGTGCTGAGCCCGGTTCACCTACCCACAACCTGGAAGAGTATTGGAGAGGCTCTGTGACCACCACTGGGCTCTTCTCCCTACAGCTGGTGGAGACGCCCCTGACAGACCCCGACGCCGCAGCTCACTCCTAACGGCGTCCCCGACCTGCGAGGACCACAGCCTCCCGACCACCCCTCAGACTCCAGGGCGGGACCTCCCTGCACCCAGATACCGGAGATCCTCATCCTCCGTCAGGAGCCTGACTCAGAAGTTCAGGCAACTGTTTGGCCCCAGCCCAGAGGGCCGGACTCCCACCCCAAGCCCAGAAGCCTCGGGCGCCTATGCCCCCAGCAGCCCCGGACGAGAGAGGACACCGCTACGCACTGTCCCCCACCCCCGGGACCTAGCCACCCCTAGCAGATCCCAGCCCCATCAGTAGGGAGGCTGAGACTCCCCTGCTGCCCCTGCGCCTGACTGTGACATGTCCGACCTGACAGTGAGTGAAAATGAACACACGCAGCATACAGAGTGTAGGAGTGACAGAGTAAAGTGGGGCGGAGGTTAGAGCATAAAAGGAAGTGGTGGAAAAGATAGTGCAATAGTAAGGCAGTGAAGGACAGGCCTACCATGGTGTATAGTGCCGCTGTAAGACAGTGAAGATCATACATAGGCCCCTGAGTTGAAGTTCCAGTACTGCCAGCTCCATCTGGGTACACAGTAATGTTAAAGTGATCTACGGGCCAAGGTACAGTGAACACTCTATGCAACAGTGACAGCACGTCTCGATAAGGTCACGCCTAGGCCCAGTGTAAAATATTAACGCTATCCTGGGAAATCGAGACAACCACTACCACCGGCCTAGGAAATCTAAACTCCCCCACCAACATAAGTGTCTAGCTCAAGTGTTGTTCCCCCAACCAATCTGGCCTTGTAAAGTATCCTGCGTGATACTATTATTCCATATCTGCAGCCCAAGGATTACAATTGTCCAGCTTGTTTGTATTTGTGACATCTGCTCGTTCCTGTGCAAGATTTAGTAATACACATGTAAGGTGTTGCCTTGGGTTTTGTGTCCTGCCTCTCTCTTATTTGTCTAAGCTCTGGTCTAGAAAGAGAACCCAGCTACTCACTAGGTGCTCTAGGGACGGGAGGCCGACCCTAAAACACCTAGCATTACACTAGGTCTGTGTAGGATGGATGGGTGAACTTTGGTAACAGTTGAAAGTGTAAGTTTTGGGAAAAAGCTTGACAACTGAGGGAGTAGGGGGTAAGTGGGAAAGGTTAAGAATACAGTACAGTGCCCGTACCTCTCTATCGCTCACAAAGCCCCTTGTTCTTTCCCACCCCCCCTATTTTTTGACAGGATGCCCCAAAAATGCCGATTCAAAGGCCACACCTCGCTGAACCCAGAACCAAACATTTGGCCATGGCTGAACCAGTGGCAACTCTCACACTAAGACCAAGATCGGTTTAGGCAGATATGCGTATTAAGACCACTGTGACCACTGATCAAGGATTTGCAGCCCAATATTTGTTTTATTATGATATACAGTACCTTGATTTATACAATATTTGAAAAAAAAAAAGTGTGAGCAGCTTAAGCTTGGTTAAACTACTTCCTTCACTCCGATTACGTAAGTCTCATTTTATTCTTTATCCCAACGATTTTTTCACTTCAGGGGAGACTGAACTGTTGATGAAGCCTTCATTATCCCCCTTTAGTATCAGGATGTCCTAAAGAGTAAAATCATCATATCAAGAATAGTACTACGACATATAATCGGACTGAAAAGGTTGAGCTCCTGACATCACATTCACACACAGAGGTGAATTAAGGTATTACCGGATCTTCATTTGTTACAGGCTATGCGATTTATTTTACCATCGCTTTCTTAAACTGGAGGAAGGAGACATACATCATGATGGAGGGGCAAATACCGTGGGGAGCATAGCATCACTCACCCTCATACTCCACTAATCAAGTCCCTTTGTACAACCCTTCAGGCAGTGACTACTCCCCATCCAAGTATCTCCCAATATGCATGATCAGCCTACTCGAAGAATGAGTTCCGTGGCCTTCCTTTTGATCTCCTCCACCCATATTGCTCTTTCAGAGATCACCCTGTGGGCAAGGTCAGCTTCAGGAAAATGAGTCACTTCACCATACAACTGGAGTTGGGCAATAAGCCTTGAATCAGTCTCATGAAGTAGTCACTTGTTACGTACCGGGGTCCCCAGCCGTACCAGCAATATCCCACGATCCTGTAAAGGCACTCAGTACCAAAGGAGTCAATATGCTACTTCAAGCCACTATTTAGTGTCACTGCCTCATAGCATACAGTAAGACAGGGAATACCAATGTCTTGAAGATGTGAAGTTATATGATAGGATCGTCCAATTCTAAATTGCACTGGACACTTGGTTAAATTTTCTATTTTACATATTAATATCCTCTTCTACATATGCAAGGTGGTGATGACCATCATCCATTCACTTGATGTAGAGCTGCCCACTTCTTTCTTCATCTTTATCTTTCTCTTCCTGTGTGCCCTCGTCTCTTCCTACTTCTCTCATCTTTCCTATCACTTTCTATGGCCCTTCTTTCCATTTCAGGTGACTTTACATTGAGTGGCAAGCCTAATGGTTTCCTGTCTGCCAGAAAACCACTTACGATGCTGGGTGGTAACCATATAACCAACCCACACACGTTCCCTACGTGTCAACAAGTGGTTGGCAGAAGGTTAGTGACCCTACCCATAAATCCACTAACTCAAAGACAAATGGCCACCTCTGATGGGATTAAGGCATCTGGCTTTAGACAGACAGACATGGTGCAAGCTGTCAATATCAAAATTATATACATACATATACAGAAGTATCTTCAGTTTTCAAAAAACCTATACAGAAGTATCTTAAGTTCTCAAAAAACCTTTTAGTGGCAACTTTCTGTTGAAGCCCATGAAATTCATGGTATTATATAATTAAAACTTGACCAAATCATGTAATTTCATCATAAATACAAATCAGAGGTGAGTGGCACAGTTACAGCAGCAGTAACAAAGTCACTAGACAAATTTAATTACATATTTTTAAGTGCAAGTCATGTTACTGTGAAACACATTAATTCCCCTTGTACATCAACTGACAGAAGAAAGAGAAAGCTTTATATTTTCATAATTATTAAAAATAAACATCCATAGATCCATCATCCAATCCTACATTACCCCATGAGGAGTGTAGAAGCCCGGGGCTAGGCAAGTTGGTCCTGACATTTAAGATGCGAGTGACCAACCTCACTCATGCCTGAGTGGCATTATGTGAGCAATAAACCCCAACCACCCCTTGGATATAAACCTGCACAGACTCAATCCAATTAGAATGCCTTAATTACCTACTAAACCACCAGGTGCCATAAGTTTGTGTTATGGTTACCACCCAGTGTAGTAAATGGTTTCCTGGTGTACAGGAAGCCATTTGGCTTGTCACTCAGTGTAGAGTCACCCATGGGCAGAAGGAAGAGGAAAGAATGAAGGAGAGAAAGACAGAAAAGGAAGTGTAAAGTCGCCCATAGGCAGAAGGAAGAGGAATGAATGAAGGAAAGAAAGACAGAGGAGGAGGAAAGGAAGAGAGGAAAGGGCAGACACCCAATGCAGCTCTACATCCGAGTGGATGGTGAGTGCACCCACCTACCACACAAAATACACAACTATGCAGACAACAAATCTGAGAAGGGGTGGCAACTTTGTATTTGTTGACACTACTAGGATAAGACACAGATAGTAAAGGCACTATCTATCTCTCTATCTATTGCCAGACGCCTTAATCCCATTTGGGGTGGCCACAAACAAATCGCCTCCAAGTTGCCCTGTCCCCTGCCATTTCACTGCCCTGCTCCCAACTCACACCCCCTACTCTCATATACCTCTCCACCCCATCCCTTCGTCTCATCCTCGGCCTCCCCCTTCCTCTTCCCCCTTCCACCTCACTCACATACACTCTCTTCGTCAGTCTTTCACCCTCCATCCTCTCCACATGGGCAAACCACCTCAGTGTGTTCCTCATAACGCTTCTTATCACATCCACATCCACACCACAACGCTCCTTTATATCCTCATTCGTCAGCCTGTCTCTCCATGTGACTCCATAGGCTCCTCTTAAATAACTCATTTCCACTGCACTCACTCTTGACTTGTGTCCTTCCAGCAACGTCCAAGTTTCACTTCCATACGTTAGAGTTGGTATCACAATACTGTCATGTAGTAACTTTTTCACTTCCATGCTCACTTCCCTGTTTCTTATCACTGCTTTCAAAGAACCAGCAACCTTTCTTCCCTGCTGTACCCTTTCAAGCACTTCACCCTCCAAACCTCCATCCTTACTCATCACACTACCCAAGTACTTAAACGTAAAGTGATAAAGGCACTGCTTTTCCCAAATATTCATTGACAACTCTACAAAGACATTTCACTTGAGCACTAGCAAGAAACTAATGGGTCCATGCAACACATTCAAATTATTATATTTTAATATAAATCTTGATAAGAAACAGGGAAGTGAGCATGGAAGTGAAAAAGTTATTACATGACAGTATTGTGATACCAACTCTGACGCAGGGAAGTGAAGCTTGGACGTTGTTGGAGGGACACACGTCAAGAGTGAGACCAGTGGAAATGAGTTATTTGAGAGGAGTCTGTGGAGTCACATGGAGAGAGAGACTGGCTAATGAGGCTGTGAAAGGGCATTGTGGTGTGGATGTGATACGAAGCATTAGGAGTCACATGGAGAAACAGACTGACAAATGAGGATGTGAAAGAACGTTGTGGTGTGGATGTGGATGTGATAGGAAGCATTAGGAGAACACACTGAGGTGGTTTGGCCATGTGGAGAGGATGGAGAGTGAGAGACTGATGAGGAGAGTGTATGTGAGTGAGGTGGAGGGGGAGAGAGGGACAGGAAGGCCAAGGATGAGATGGAGGAATGGAGTGGAGAGGTATATGGGAGAGGGGGGTGTGAATTGGGAGCAGGGCAGTGAAATGGCGGGGTACAGGGTGACATGGAGGTGATTTGTTTGTGGCCACCCCGTATAAGGGATTAAAGCATCTGGCAAGATAGATAGATAGATAGATATAAATATTTAATTTCTTTTCCCTCTCTTATATCAAATTAGTGTCAGTATTTCCACAAATTAGTTTAAAAACAGCCCAAATATAAATTAGTGGCTTGTCCATCGTGGTGGGAAGCCTGAATCGTAAAACATTGACCTGTGGAAGTTGTCCTGTTAGTGGGTGTACAGCCGTCACTAGATGAACAAGGCTCACCCACACATGCATGATGCACTGAGGTTAAGAATGAAGGAACTATCTTGCTGATGCCATGTTCCTCAAAACAGACAAACCTCTAGTGTGAAGGATGGATAAGAAAGAACACTCAAGAATTATACTAAGAATTTAAAGTACTGTACTTATTTACAAATAATTTACATATCCAGAAAAACAATATATAGACAACACAGTTACTGCAAAGACCCTCCCAAGTTAATCCAGTACTAGTAAGATTTATATATTGACAATGGTGTAGTTAATCAAAACTGAAAATGTTCTACAGTATAGGCAATTTTCACTAAAAACAACCACACACAAGGTAATGAAGGATATTCTATGCGACATTATTATTATTATTTTTAATATCTAGATACTTTTCCATGCATTTGCTTTACAAAGTGAACATTAAGATGTAGTCATCTGGTTGCCATTTTCTTAACCTGACTCGGCAGCCTTCACTAATTCCTCAGCCACTTCAACAGCAATGAGAGCCTCTGCCTTAGCTTCTTCTGATGGTGCTGAGCTGGCAGCTGACTGAGCCTTGGACAGGACCTCTCTAGCTGCTCCCAAATCTAGTTCCTCCACCCCTGCAGCCTCCTCTGCTAAGATTTGAACTGTGGGATACACAAACAATATCCATTTCAATAGACATTCAAAATAATATTTCTGAGTTCATCTGCCCCTGCAGCCTCCTCTGTTAATATTTAAATAGCAGGGAAAGGCATACAATACAAATGTGTATCCAGTACAAATCACAGTCAAATTTATATATTTTATGAGTCCCCCCCCCCCCAAAAAAAAAGGGTACAGTTAAACCTAGTATAACAGACTTCAACAGAACGGAATTCACTTTTATCGGAATGGAGGAGCTACTGGACTAAATTCTTATACATCGAAAAAGTCTGATAAAGCCAGAAGCAGTCCGAACTGCCTGACCACTTCAGCTATGTTCACCACAATAAGGTAAACAAAAGACATGTTTATCAGTGTACAGTATACCTAACCCCCACTATTGGACAGGAATGCATCCTATAAAAAGTTTTAATAACGAATTGGTCAAATAACGAACCGATTTTTCCCATAAGATTGTCAAGAAATTGGGGGGTTAGGTTCCTGACCACCTTTGTTGCTCAAAAAACATTTAATAAAGATGGAAAAAAATACCAGTATATATGAATGAAAGTGACACGGATTTCAGGTGTTTTCTTATAGACCTACATTCTCAAGGAAAATTATTTTAGTACTACATACATCTCAGATGATTGACATTTGATTTTTTATTGAAAAAATATTGGAGAACGAGCAAATACAGGATACCTACTCAGTGATATTAATGAAGGACACTGGAATGCCTTTAATAACGTGTTTATAGATAATCCCGGCAATTGGACATGACATCACCACACCAAACAAACTCAAATGTATTCAATTTAAGACCATAAATAGTAGTGGAAGCCTAACTGGAAGTGCTGAAACCTAACTACGGGGCTTTGCCCCCAAGATCCCCTAATGATTAATAACCTACCTAAGTTAGTGCAAACTAAAATGTGCATTCTGTAAAACTGGAGCAAAACAGTATTGGGCATTAAAAACATTCGTTAATCTATCTCTATCTATCTATTGCCAGACGCCTCAGTCCCGTTTGGGGTGGCCACAAACAAATCGCCTCCAAGTCGCCCTGTCCCCCGCCATTTCACTCCCCTGCTCCCAACTCACACCCCCCTCTCTCATATACCTCTCCACCCCATCCCTCCATCTCATCCTCGGCCTCCCCCTCCCTCTTTCCCCCTCCACCTCACTCACATACACTCTCTTCGTCAGTCTTTCACCCTCCATCCTCTCCACATGGCCAAACCACCTCAGTGTGTTCCTCATAACGCTTCCTATCACATCCACATCAACACCACAACGCTCCTTTATATCCTCATTCGTCAGCCTGTCTCTCTATGTGACTCCACAGGCTCCTCTTAAATAACTCATTTTCACTGCTCTCACTCTTGACTTGTGTCCTTCCAACAACGTCCAAGCTTCACTTCCGTACGTTAGAGTTGGTATCACAATACTGTCATGTAGTAACTTTTTCACTTCCATGCTCACTTCCCTGTTTCTTATCACTGCTTTCAAAGAACCAGCAACCTTTCTTCCCTGCTGTACCCTTTCAAGCACTTCACCCTCCAAACCTCCATCCTTACTCATCACACTACCCAAGTACTTAAACGTACTCACATTTTCCAATTCCTCACCATCGAACCTCGCTGTACATTCACTGACTTCACCTCTCTCAAAGACCATCACTTTACTCTTCACTACATTCACCTTTAGATTCCGTTTCTTACACACTCTCCCAAACTCATCCACCAAGCCTTGCAGCTCCCCTTCGTCTTCACTCAACAACACAGTATCATCTGCAAACAACAGCACAGGGAGTTTCCAAACACTATCCTCTCTCACCAGGGCCACTCCAACATCCACTACCCTACCTTGTACCTCTTTTATTACCCCATCCATGTACAGATTGAACAACCATGGAGACATGACACATCCCTGTTTCAACCCAACTTTCAAAGAGAAAAATTCACTTAGTTCACCATCCACACGCACTGCAGCCTTTGCACCATTGTACATACTCTTCACAGCATTCAACAATTTCCCATCTACTCCATATATTCTTAACACTTTCCACAATCCTAGTCTATCCACCCTGTCATATGCTTTCTCCAAATCCATGAAAGCCGCATACAACTTCTTTCCCTTCTCTAGAAACTTTTCCACTAAAGATCTGAGAATGAATATCTGATCTGATCTACATTCGTTAATCATTGGCACAATTGTCACCAGCGTTGCCATTTGGTATTTTTCATAATTTCGTAATGAAAAATTAGCTTGGTAATAAATCAGCATGATCCATTACCAAATGGATTTTTCACATGAAGATACAGAGGATGGAGATGGTGGACTGTCTCTCTTTGATTAATCTGCTAGCCTACATTCTTTTTTTTTTTGTTTTTTATGTGACCGACTCTGGGCATAGGTTTCACAGCCTGCTCTCAAGGCCCAGTAGTCCTCCTGCATACCATACATCTCTGCATGTCACCACTTTGGCGCTAAAACTTTGAATACATGCTAGGGTTGTCTCATACAGGACTGGTGTATTGGTATCAGCGGGGGTATTTTTACGACATATTGGCAGGTCTTCTGGTAGATCAGTAAAGTATGATTTAATGAAATTCAGATCCTTAAACTGTTCCCTGCCCCTGCGGGGATTTGAACCCATGTCCGGTTGATGCAGTCTGGCCGAACAGCCCCGAGTCCCTTAAGAAGGCCATGGCTGAGACTGGGCTTTCCCACAGTGCTCTCAAAGAGTGTATGTTGTGTTGCTGGTGCAGGTGATTGTGTGCAATGCAGTCTTCCGTATGGGGTGCTGTGTTGCATCCTGGACAGGCATCAGCAACAGAGTCATCCAGCCTCTTCTGGTAGCTTAACCCCTTAACTGCGGGGCGTCACTTTCGTGACGTTTGGGAGCAAGGGATCATACCGAGGGGGGGTCACTTTTGTGATTCTGTGTTATTTTGAATTCACACGGGCTTCCAAGTGGGGGCTTGTATCATCTATCAGTACTACCAATGTCCAACACTAGTCAGCACTCCTAATCTCATCTGTTGTTGACAATTTAGCCATTTCTCCCCGTTCTTGACTCCCCTCCCTACCCCCCCCTCCATTACCCTATCCTCTCGCCTGCCCGGCCGTGCTACGCAAAGTAAATCTTCCCTGGAATTTTTCACTGATTTCTTCCATTGAAGTAAGCCCTATGCCCTATTCTTATACCAAACAATATATACAAGAAAGAAATAAGGTGAGAGTGCCATACACCTAGAACTGGCTAATTATCACCTGACAACACCTCACGTGTACTCATTCGCTAATTTTCGCTGTTTATTTCCCCTTGAAATATGCTGTATAATCTATTTTCGTAATAAAAATATATATAAGAAAGGAAGGGAGAAGCCTAAGCGATATTTACATTCACCTAGAACTACCTCATTATTGCAGGCCACCACACTGTATTCTACGCTAAGTAAATCTTCCCTGGAATTTTCCACTGATTTCATCCATTGAAATAAGCCCTATGCCCTATTTTTATACCAAATATATATACAAAAAAGAAATAAGGTAAGTGATAGTGCCATACACCTGGAATTGACTAATTATCACCTGACAACACCTCACGTGCACTCGTTCGCTAATTTTCGCTGTTTATTTCCCCTTGAAATATGCCGTATAATCTATTTTCGTAATAAATATACATATAAGGAGGGAAGGGAGAAGCCTAAGTGATATTTACATTCACCTGGAACTACCTAATTTATTATGTATTGTCTTGGTTTCGTATCAATCATTTCACTGCTATATATTAGCAGGTCTCACAAGGCTAAAGTTGGTAGTATTGCACTCACCCTAGCCAGGCGGCAGGAGGCCACCACTATCAGTTCACTGTCGTCTCTCAAAGTGAAGGTATGTCTGATTCACTCCTGCTAACTTCCGCCACTTTTTAGCCCCATGCAAAGGGCCCTGTGACCTTTACCCCCTACTAAACCTCGTGTGGAAAGAGGTAAAGGGCCGACAATTGATAGTGACTACGATCAATTGCCAGACACCATAATCCCGTAAGGGGTGGCCATTTGACTTTGAGTTATTTGTTTTAATGTGTAAATAACGTGTAAACAGCAAGTGAAAGCAATGAATGTAAATATCCGTGAACAGTGGCAAATAGTTTTATAAGTTACTTCAAGTGACAGTGCATAACACAGTGTAAATAAAACAGAAATGTAAATACCCTGTAATGTAAATAAAATAGAGAACGTAAATAGAAATGTAAATGAGTAGTATTATAAGAATACGAGTATATACCCTAGAAGTAATGAAAGTGAGTTTCACTCTAGCATGTATGAATACTATGAGTTATGAAAGTGAAGGTGAAAGTGACATTCACTCTCAATGCTAGTATACAGGACGAGAAAGTGAATGCTACGTATTTTACTGAAAGAAATTGAATGCCTACAGTGACAATAAACTACAATTACTGAAGGAAACTTGTGGATAAAGACTGTAGATATATATAGGTGTTATATAGTAATAGAAATATAAACTGTGAGAGTTTTTATGAATAATAAATGACAGAACACTTGCGGCGAACTAGCGCAAGTGGAAAGGTCATACGCCCTCGTAATTTTCATTGCTTACACGTTTTTTTTTTTTTTTGGAGTATGGATTCCAAACTATTTGAGAATCATAGAATAGTGTTTCTAGTGATAATATCAGACTGTGGTAATCATATTACAGGTTGTCGGGAAGTGTAAAGTGGAGACTTTGTTACCCAACTTCAGAGGTCTCCACAAGTCCTACAGTACTCGACGAAAGCTCAACAAACACCCCAGGAGAAAACTGAAGGCATGTGCCATAAGCGTATATGATTTTAATAATCTAGGACTAATAACTGATTTTTGGCAAATATTTTTAGACAGTCTATCGGAGCGCGAATATGCCCGCGGAAGCCGCAGGAAAAAGCAAAACAAGCCCGCGGTTAAAGGGTTAAGAGGGCTGGATGGTGCCCACATCTCAGCCTGGCCAGGTGGACCCTGTCCTCAAGAGGAAGATAGGATTCAGAAGGGTGGATGTCAGGAGGCCGTGCATTCAGCTGTGTGTTGTCTTTAAGCGACTGAATGGAGCGGCGAGTGACCTGAGTGTGGATATGCTTCTGGAAGCTGGTCTGAGGTGGGCGAGGGGGGGAGAGATGACAGTATTTGTGTATGGTATCATGTGCTGAGTGTTGTTTTGATGTTCCTTGGTGTGGGTGGATGTGCTGCCATGTACTGTAGTGGATGTTGTGGGTTTGTGGAGGCTGCAGCAAGAAACTGGGTGCCTCTCATGTCTAGGTGATCCTTGACTTCGAGGACTTTGGTTTCTTGATGCAGGTGGTCTGTGGGTGTAGTAGCTGTGCAGCCTGTGATTATTTTTAGGGCCTTGTTCTGTATGGTCTGTAGAGTGTTGTAGTGTGTTTTGGTGAGGTTAGAAGCCCAGGCAGGGCTTGCATAATTCATCACTGAACATATGTTTGTATACTGTGGTGGTGGTTTCTTTGTTGTGTCCGAATGATGTATGGGCAAATGACCTCAAAGCATTGAGTCTTGGTGTAATTTTGTTTTTAATGTTTGTGATGTGTTGTTTAAATGACATCGATGTATTGTATGTTACACCAAGGATTTGGGGGGGGGTAAGGATTTTGGGGGGGGGTAAGGGGGTGTTGTTTATGGTGTTATATACTTTGCATTGGTGTAAAAGTAAGGTTAAAGTAGATGAAATTCCTTTCAGTCATACTGCTCAGGATAGAGGTCTGTGTATGGGATGCCTCCTGAGGTGAGGGGAGGTGGACAAGATTTATGGCAAGGGTTGCTATGCGAGAGGCCTCCGAGGGGAGTGATGGCGGAGGCAACATTATTTGTAATGAACATCCCATAAACCAGATCCCAACTACAAGACCAGGCATTTTACAATCCCTACTTGAATGGATAACATCTTTGGATGTTACATCAACCCATGGGGATGAAGTAAGGACCAGATGGAATGCATACAGTAATCACTCTAATATCCGGATGCCCAATATCCGAACATCCCCACTAACCGGACATAATCGTCCCGGGATCCAATATTCCCAAAATGGTCCGAAACCCCTCCCCTCCAAAAAAAAAAAAAAAAACGAATTTTTCCTGCCTGTAATTTGAACTTGCAATGCGCGGCGCTGGAGAGCATTGTTGTGCTGCGTCATTCCTCCGATGTCCGATAGAGCGCTGCTGCATCCTCCCCATTTTTCGCCTCTCTCTCGCCGCGAGTGCACACTTGTCGTTATGGCTGCCCACGTGATTGCTTTTGTGGTGGTGCCTTACCTGCTGCAGGCACTCCTGCTGCTCTCGGGCCTCCTCTTAGTGTGTGTGATGATGGCCCCGCCACCTGAGAAAAGGAAGAGAGTGGTGTTGACTCTGGAGAAGAAACGGGAGATATTGGAGAAAGTAGATGAGGGGTGGTCTTCTTCCCGCATTCTCCGCGAGTTTAACCTGGCCCGGTCTACTTTGTTCGATATTAAGAGATCCCGAAACAAACTCATGCAGTACACGGCTGACTTCTCGTTGAGAAGCAAACGCAAAGTGGAGAGGAAGGTGATGTTTACCCCCAAGTTTGCAGAAATCGACCAATCCACTTTGATTTGGTATCGACAACAATGTGCTGCTGGTGTGATGGTACGTGGAACGGAGCTGAAGGCTGCTGCTGAGAAGTTCGCCAGGCTTCACGACGCCCTAGACTTCAAGACATCTGAGGGTTGGCTCTTTGCGTTCGAGTTACGGCATGGCCTTACCAACCGTAAAGCTCATGGCGAAGCTTTGGACGCTAACGAGGATGGAGTTGACAAGTTTCAGCACAAGGTGAAGGGCTTGATCGACAGGGAGGGCCTCGCTCTCGGTCAAGTCTACAACGCAGATGAAACTGGCCTATTCTATCGCTCGCTGCCAACGAACACTCTAGCCGAGGAGACGGAGAAGCGTGTACCTGGCCACAAGCTCTCCAAGGAACGGATATCTGCTTTGTGTTGTGCCAATGCTAACGGCATGCACCGGCTTAAGCTCGTTGTTGTTGGCTGTGCAAAGCAGCCTCGGTGTCTTCATGGGGTGATGGATGTCCTTGCTGTCATCTCGTACCATTCTTTGAAGGCATGGTTTACAGATGTGATCTTCAAAGACTGGTTCCACCGCCACTTCGTCAAGGAGGTCATCCATTACCAGACGAAAACACTGGGAATCCCGCGCGACCAGGTAAAGGCCCTCCTTCTCCTCGACAATGCACCTACCCACCCGTGCGACGAGGACTTGGTTGCTGAGAATGGCAGGATTAGGTGCATGTTTCTGCCACCTAATACGACTGCTCTCATCCAACCAATGGACCAAGGAGTGATCGTGGCAACAAAGCACCTATACCGTCGGAAGTTCCTGGACGAGGTGATGGTTGTTCTTGAGGACGAAGACGAGCGCAGGGAAAGACGGGACACACGAGGCAAGAGGACTTTGGAAAACCTTCGCCGCTACAACATCAAGTCTGCGCTGTACAAGTGGGCTAGTGCATGGAAGGAAGTCCTCGTGAAGACTCTGAAAAATGGTTGGTCTCGTCTGCTTCTCGGAACGGATGTGGAGTACGATTTTCTAGGGTTTGACGTGGATGACTTCCATGCATGGCTACGTACGCACAGTGATGATGTTGATGTGGACGATGTTCGTGAGTAGTTGGATGACGACGAGGGCGATCCTGGGTATCAGACGTTGTCTGATAACGAGATCGCGTCTTCAGTTGCAGGTGTCAGTACCGAACTTGAAGATTCCGACGAGGAAGGCGACGATGATGTGGACTCCTCTCAGCAGGACACTACTCCAGCCATTCCCAAGCTGAGCACACTCCGGGAACATCTAGAGTTCGTCCTAGACTACCTGGAACACCCGGAGTGCGACAGGGAGATGGGGCCCTTGGGACTCGTGGAGGAAGTGCGTGCTTTCAGGCAGCACATCATCAATCGTCAGAATCATCGGTCATTGCGTCAATCAACCATTGACAGTTTTTTCGGGCCCATGACCCCTGCTGTGCCCAGCCCTGGCTCTACTCCGTTGCCCCCCCAAGACAGGCCCTCATGCTCCGAGCCACAGCCCAGCACATCCGCCTCGGTGGAGTCACCGCTCGACGTGAGTTTGCGGCTGTCTTCAGAGTCGTCTGCAGTGGATATGCCATCACCACAACCCAGCGATGCACCCCTTGGTCACCTGCCAGTGATACTCTCGGACTCTGACAGTGAATAAACAGCAAGAACTTCTCCACTAGACCACACGGGAATTTAGAGTGTTGTGCAGTGAAAAAAACAGTGTGTTGTGTTAAGGATTTACAGTTGTGAGAGAAAAGACTGAATTGGAACAAAATTTAACGTAAATAGACTTGTTTGTTTTGGCTTTGGAAAATTATTAGAAGAATGGGAAAAGTTAAAGTGCAACACTTAGTAAGTTACAATGGAGCATTAGTTAGACAAGAGTGCGCACTGTGAAGAGAACGGACTTCTGTGTGCGATTGACTAAGTTCAGTGCAAGACTTCAGGAACAGTGTACTGCAAGTGCTTCAGGAAATCCTTCTTACTGTCAGAGTCCGAGAGGAGGCGGTTATTCATCAAGGTGGCCATGGACTTGCTGTAAGTAGGCAGAATGTTTCATACTGTACTTTTTTCCATACTATACTTACCTCATTTCACTATTTAATGTCCTTTATTGGTGTGAATAGGGTGTTAGGAGCTATACATGTGCAATACGAAGGTGTTTTTCAGAGTTAGGCTAGGTTAGGGTCCATAAGTACCAGTCCAGGAGCCAGTCACCAGAATGTTTAATATTGTATGAACCTACTTCTAAACCCTCATTTTATGCTTCTTTTGCATTTATTTCAGTCATTTATGTGCCTTATTGGTGTGATTTGGGTTTTAAATAGGTGCTATGCATGTCCAGAGGGAGTTGTATAGGTGTTTCTCTGAGTTAGGGTCCATAAGTACAAGTCCATAAGCTGGGGCCCAATATCCGGACAGGACCACTATCCGGACCTGCCTATGGCTCTATTACGTCGGATATTGGAGTGATTACTGTATTTTGAAAGCCTGATGAATGGGAACAGAGACAACAGAGCAGCTGTAAACATGATTGGTGTTAGGGGTGTGCAGAGAAGGAATGCAGTGCCAGGAAATGTGACACTCACACAGGTGAAGAACGCTGTGAAGCTGCTGAAAAATGGGAAGGCAGCTGGGGTTGATGAGGTGTATGCAGAGATGCTTAAGTCTAGTGGAGAGAGCGTAATGAAGTGCTTGTTGGAGATATGTAAGAAGGTATAGATGAGTGAAACTGCCAGCAGAGTGGAAAAAAGCTGTGATTGTAACCCTGTACAAAAATAAAGGTAAGCGAAGTGAGTGCATGAATTCTCGTGGCATAAGTTTATTCAGTGTGGTAGGGAAGGTATATGGAAGAATTATTATAGAGAAAGTAAGAGATATCAGAAGTCATGGTGAGAGATGAACAGAGTGACTTTAGGAGTGGTGTGTGGATCAAATATTTGCAGTAAGACAGATAGTGGAGAAGGCTTGTAAGAAGGACTATAAGGTGTTTATGGAGTTCATGGTTCTGGCAAAAGCATACAACAATGTAGACAGAGAAGGACTGTGGAATGAATGAATAAATGAAAATTTTACCTGGTGGCACAACAGCAGGGGTCATATGGCGCCAAACGCAAATATTAAAAGAAAGTCCCTAAAAAGCAAAGAGAGAAACGATGCATAAAACAAACCTACAGTGTAAAAGAATGAACCAGAATTAAAACGTGGTGGAAAGAATGAGCTTAAACAAGAACATTATAAAATACAAACTAAATTACGGTAAGGCCCTACAGTTTGTGGAGAAGGCCAGAACTCAACACAAAAGAGAAGGTGCCTCCCCCCATAGCACAAGCACCGAGGAGAGAAAGTACAATCCGTTGCTGGCTTGGCACCTGGAAAGGTACTGCCGACGAAGGTCCCCAAGACTGGGGCATTCCACAAGAAGATGCCGCACAGTCAAAGGAACCAGACAGTCATCACAATAAGGAGGGGGCGCCCTCTCCATTAAAAATCCATGAGTAAGCCTAGCGTGGCCAATCCAGAGACTGGCCAAAGCTGTTTTCCACTGTCGGGATAGTCCCGCATACCCCCCATCACCCAAGTTCCGACGAATGCTGCAGAGTCTGTTCACCCCTACTGCATCCCACCTCCTCTGTCAGCAGGAACGGACAACCTCCACAGTGGCTGTACATAAATCCTCGGATGGGACACAGTCATGAGGAGAGGAAAGGCGAGAGGCAACAGCTCTCGCCAAAGAGTTAGCATGCTCATTGCCCACAACCCCCACATGTGCAGGGACCCAACACAGTTGTACAGAGTATCCTCGCCTACCTAATAAGTACAGCCACCCCAAGACAGACAGGACTAGGGGATGTGATGGGAAGCCATGAGACAAAGCTTGTAGGGCACTGGCTGAGTCACTAAAATGGTAAAATAAGCTGGAGGAAAACTAAAAATCAATTCAATTGTGACTAATATGGCAGTAAGTTCAGCGGTAAAAACACATGCAGAAGGAGGGAGACTCCTACCCAAGCTAAAATCACAAAAAATGACACCAAAGCCTGTCCCCACATGGGATTGACAACCATCAGTATATACAGGGATTGAGTCGCTGTGAGCATAGGCATGTTCTAAACATTAGGACAAAGCTGCCTGTGAGGAAAGGAAGGCCTTTCTTTCAAGAGAGCAATCACATGGTTGTACCTCTGGGAGAAGCCGGGGAGCCACCTGGAGGACACGCATAGGCCAAACAGGGGAGGACTTAACACCCAACTCCCCCATGGTAGCCCTTGCTCTGTACCTAAATGGGTGTGGATAGTAAGGGTGAGTGTTATAAAAGGGGAGAAGAGCAACCTCAGAAACAGCCTTACAACTCAGTGCAGCTGGAAGACAGTAAAGACGGTGCCAACACTGCACCATTAACCCCTTAACCGCGGGGCGTCACTTTTGTGACGCTTGGGAGCAAGGGATCATACCGCGGGGCGTCGCTTTTGTGATTCTGTGTTATTTTGAATTCACCCGGGCTTCCAAGTGGGGGCTTGTATCATCTATCAGTACTGCCAATGTCCAACACTAGTCAGCACTCCTAATCTCATCTGTACTCTCATCCATTGTTGATAATTTAGCCATTTCTCCCCGTTCTTGACTCCCCTCCCTACCCCCCCTCCATTACCCTATCCTCTCGCCTGCCCGGCCGTGCTACGCTAAGTAAATCTTCCCTGGAATTTTTCACTGATTTCATCCATTGAATAAGCCCTATGCCCTATTCTTATACCAAATAATATATACAAGAAAGAAATAAGGTAAGTGAGAGTGCCATACCCCTGGAATTGGCTAATTATCACCTGACAACACCTCACGTGCACTCGTTCGCTAATTTTCGCTGTTTTTTTCCCCTTGAAGTATGCCGTATAATCTATTTTCGTAATAAATATACATGTAAGAAGAGAAGGGAGAAGCCTAAGCGATATTTACATTCACCTAGAACTACCTAATTTATAATGTGTTGTCTAGATTTCCTGCCAATCATTTCAGTGCTATACATAGCTGTTTCAAGAGCTAACATTGGTAGTACTGAATATCCCCTAAGTAGGCCTCCACCCAGCCCTCCCTTATCAGTTTACTCTCATCTTCCGAAGTGGAGGTACGTCTGTTTCGTCTTGCTGACTTCAGGGACTTTTTCACCCCCATGCAAACGGCCCTGTGACCTTTACCCTCTACTAAACCTTGTGTGGAAAGAGGTAAAGGGCTGACAATTGATAAAAGAGTGACTACGATCTTTCTATTGAGTAAAACAGTGCAAGTGGAATTGTAAATAGTGTGTAAATAATGTGTAAACAGCAAGTGAAAGTAATGAATGTAAATATGTGAACAATGGAAAATAGTTTTATAAGTTACTTCAAGTGACAGTGCATAACACAGTGTAAATAAAATAGAAATGTAAATAACGTAAATAAAATAGAGAACGTAAATAGAAATGTAAATGAGTAGTATTATAAGAATACGAGTATATACCCTAGGAGTAATGAAAGTGAAAGTTTCACTCTAGCATGTCAGAATACTATGAGTTATGAGAGTGAAGACGAAAGTGACATTCACTCTCAGTGCTAGTATACAGGACGAGAAAGTGAATGCTACGTATTTTACTGAAAGAAATTGAATCCCTACAGTGACAATAAACTAATACTACTGAAGGAAACTTATGGATAAAGACTGTAGATATATATATAAGTGTTATATAGTAATAGAAATATAAAGTGTGAGGGGTTTTATGAATAATAAATGACAGAGTACCAAGAGCGAACTAGCGCAAGTGCGACGGTCAGACGCGCTCATAATTTTCATTGCTTTCACAGTGGGTTTTTTTTTGGAGTATGGATCCCAAACTACTTGAAAATCATAGAGTAGTGTTTATAGTGTTAATATCTGGCTGTGGTAATCATATTACGGGTTGTCGCGAAGTGTAAAGTGGAGACTTCGTTACCCAACTTCAGAGGTCTCCACAAGTCCTACGGTAACTGACGAAGGCTCAACAAACATTCCAGGAGAAAGCTGAAGGTATGTGCCATAAGCATATGTAATTTTAATATTCTAGGACTAATAACTGATTTTTGGCAAATATTTTTTGAGAGTCTGTTGGAGCCCGAATAACCCCGCGGCACACGCAAAACATCGGTAAACATGCCCGCGGTGTAGGGGTTAAGGACTGCCGGCGGAGGTCCAGTGGTGGTTTGTTTGCATCAACCAACAGACTTTCAATCGGGGAAGACCTGAAAGCCCCAGTTGACAGGCGAATCCCAGCATGATGGACCAAATTTAGTTGCCACAGCCTTGTCTCAGTAGCAGAGAAGTATACCACACACCCATAGTCCAATTTGCTCCTTACTAAGGCACAGTAAAGGCGGAGCAGGATGGTTCTGTCAGCGCCCCAAGACAAATGAGATAGAGTCCATAAGAGAAACAGAGCACAGAGGCATGACAGCTGTGATGAATGGATATGTGGTACCCACGTCAGTCTCCTGTCAAAAACAAGTCCAAGAAACCTTCCCTCGTCCACACAGCGCACCCTGTGGCCATATAACTGGAGGTCTGGGTCTGGATGAACACCTCTCAAGCGGCAGTAATGCAGGGCCACCGTCTTTATTGGGGAGAAACGGAAGCCATGCATGGTGGCCCACCATGAGACCCTGTTCAGGGCGAGCTGCATGTGATGTTCAGCGACTGACATTCAGGACGCAGCATACCACCCAGCCAAATCATCAAAGTACAGTGAAGCTGACACCCCTTCTGGAAATGAAAATACAATACCGTCCAATGCTAGAGTAAAAAGGGTCATAGTGAGGAAACTTCCTTGAGGCACCCCTTTCTCCTGAGGGTACGAAGGAGACAGTGTGACACCAACCCTAACCTTGAATGAATGGTCACGCAGAAAATTTAATATACATACGGGCAGCCTGCCACGTAAACCAAAAGACTGGAGTTGTTGGAAGATACCAAACTGCCATGTAGTATCATATGCCTTTTCTAGGTCAAAGAAAATGCACATCAGATGCTGCTGCCTAGCAAAAGCATCACATGCTGCAGCCTCAAGATGGATTATTTCATTCCTTTCTATGAAATAATTTGGTCCGTGTTGACCATTTTCTCAAATAATTTACAAAAGCAAGAAGTTAAGGCAATAGACGTGTTGCCGGTTCTGGGTAAACATGGCCAGTGCACTCCGCCATGTACTTAGAATTCATTCTCATTCATTCATTGCCAGACGCCATGTATCCCAGACGGGGTGGCCAATGGCTTAGAGTTAATTGTTTTACAGGGAGGGGCACTAATCCTCCACCAACCCCACTTGACACGTAGGGATGCCAACAGCATCTGGTGTTCCCAGGCGGTTAGAAGCTTACAGTATATGTATTTTTTTATTTATTTTATCATACTCACTGATCAAGACGTGATAACTTTAATTCTTTGCGGCTGGAGGGAAGCAGCTGCCATGTTGGCGATGACGTCAGCATTCATACTGCAGACAACGCTCCAATCCATCACACAATACTTTACCAGTAACGGAGATAATAGCTGTACCTACATGGCCACCATAGATCCAAACTACCCCCTTCAGGTATGTTGTGAAAGAATACTTTTCATGGTGTAAAAGGGTGGTACCTGTCAGGTAAGTAAATTGTGGTGAAATTGACTAGAAGTAGCTTATAGATACACCATTCCCGAGCGGTGCTCGTACCTCATGAGGTGGAAAGTGTTTAATGTATGGCGTACACTATCAGTCATATGAGTTTATAATGGTATTATGCTCATGAATATTTAATATCTGAATTCTTCATTATTAGTTTTCTGAAAGCACAGTTTCAGTGAGTGACTGATTGTAAAGTACCTTCAGGAGAGTGCGACAAAATACCGAATCGGCGGTCATTTACCGAATCGGCACTTTTAATTAGTAAGTGTTATAGATTTTATCACCATATAGACTCATAATCACCTGATTATCTGAAATCCAGTCAGATTTTTGTATTTAATTTTACTATTAAAAAAAAAAAAAAAAAAAAAAAAAAAAAAAAAAGCATTCACAGCAAAAACGCGCTAAAATTAGCGGAGAGGGAGGGAGAGGGAGGGGTAGACCGAGGATGAGGTGGAGGGATGGAGTTGAGAGGTATATGAGGGAGGGGGGGGTGAGTTGGGGCAAGGGGAGTCAAATGGTGGGTGACAGAGTGACTTGGAGGCGTTTTGTCTGAGGCCACCCTTTGCGGGATTAGGGCGTCGGGCTATAGATAGATAGATAGATAGTTTCTCCTTTAGCTCAACAGCTTGCCTTGGCAGACATCTGCTTTGTATAAACATTAATTTAACATACAAAGGCATTTATTGGCACTTTAAATCAGTATTTGTGCAAAATAGAAGTCTGTCAAGACGTGTTGGCAATCTAAAGTAGAAATGCCTGCTAACTTTAGCACATTCTGGCTTTGAATCGTAATATTGTATGAACAGTTAAATTAAGCCCAAATTTTTTGACAGAATTTCAGATAATTAGATGTGTATGAACCTATATGGTGAAGAATATAATTTTTCACAGCAGTAACGACTGCATTCCAGCGCTGGGAACTTCCGACGAGCAGCCTGCCACACTGCTTTCATTTATTGTTATTGGCTGGTACACAGAGGAATAATTTCCCTAGTGTACTTCTGTCTGTGCTCTTACACATTGGAACGCAACATTAACAATCATTCGTCTTGTCACTGGGCATTCTTAGAGGTCAGAAATAAGCACAATGTATGCAGGCTAAACGTAAACAAAGTAGACTAGGTGTCTCAGTGTGAGTAGTGACGCCACGACTAATCAGCAGCCGTTTCAGAGTCACGTGATTTTTCAGCTACATTATCTCTTATTTTTTCATGTTTCTGCAAAATCTTTTTAAAATAATGGTTGACATAGTTATTTTCTGCATATTTTTTACCCATACAAGTATCTTACTTCAAAAAAATTTTGACCGAAAACTCGTCTATTGGCCGACACTCCAGGGGACTGTAACCTGCCTTCCCAGGCTTCTGGAATGGCAGGACAATAGCCCCACGCCAAGAGGAGGGAAGAAGGATTGTGGAAGGTTTTGCGCATGTACGGTGTAGATGGAAAGCTGCCAGGTGCCATCAAGAGTTTTTATATTGGTAGTGAAGCATGTGCAAGGGTAAATGGGCATCAAAGTGAATAATGCACAATCGGTCATGGTCGATCAATATATATATATATATATATATATATATATATGGGGATATATATATATATATATATATATGGGGATATATATATATATATATATATATATATATGGGGATATATATATATATATATATATTGGGATATATATATATATATATATATATATATATATATATATATATATATATATGGGGTGATGAGCGAAGTAAAAACACAAGTAATGGAGAGAGGGATGGTGTTAGTAATGAATGGTCTACCTATCTATCTAACTACTGCCAGATGCATTAATCCCGTAAGGAGTGGCCACAAACAAATCACCTCCATGTCGTCCTGTCCCCCACCATTTCACTACCCTGCTCCCAGTGCACACCCCTCACTCTCATATACCTCTCCACTCCATCCCTCCATCTCATCCTTGGCATCCCCCTCCCTCTCCCCCCCTCCACCTCACTCACATTACACTCTCCTCATCAGTCTCTTACTCTCCATCCTCTCCACATGGCCAAATCACCTCAGTGTGTTTCTCCTAATGATTCCTGTCACATCCACATCCACACCACAACACTTCTTCACATCCTCATTCATCAGTCTGTCTCTCCATGTGACTCCACAGGCTCCTCTCAAATAACTCATTTCCACTGCTCTTATTCTTGACTTCAGTCCCTCTAACAAAGTCCAAGCTTCATTTTCATACATTAGAGTTGGTATCACATACTGTCATGTAGTAACTTTTCATTAGCATGCTCACATTCCTGTTTCTTATCACTGCTTTCAAGGAACCAGCAACCTTTCTTCCTTGTTGTACCCTTTCAAGCACTTCACCCTCCAAACTTCCATCCTTACTCATCACACTACCCAAATACTTAAATGCACTCACATTTCCTATTTCCTCCTCATTCAACTACAGTGTACATTCACTGACTTCACTTCTCTTGATGACCATAACTTTACTCTTCCCTACATTCACCTTTAGATTTCATTTCTTACATACACTCCCAAACTCATCCACCAAGCCTTGAAGCTCCTCTTCGTCTTCACTTAACAATACAGTATCATCTGCAAACAACAGTACAGGGAGTATCCAAACACTACCCTCTCTCATTAGGGCCACTTCAACATCCACTGCCCTACCTAGTACATTAAAAGATCGATTAACCGGAATGCATGGGGATTCTTCCATTCCGGATATGGAATTTTCTGGATAATCAAATGTTATCCTTAGAAATTTTCTGGGAGGTCAAACAAATGAAATAGTATCAAACCTAGGACTTTATTTCATAATGTACATTATTCAGTATCAGATACAGTACAGGTACACTCATGCTCACTAATATCTGCCCAGGGGTGCCCCCTTCCTGCCTCAGAATACCCAGGGAAGAGGGGAAGGGGGGACGAAACGAGCTCCACCCACCACTAGCCCAGCTCCCGACCATCCCCCATACCCCTACCCAACCCCCCACCCCACCCGCCATTCGTAACTAGCAGTTACATCTCAAGCTGATTTCATGCTTAACACTCTTGGTCCCACTACTAATACAAACAAAGAACATTAGGATATGTTAAAAGGATATAACTATCAACATGTTGCAGCAAAAAATTATGCATTATGACGTTGACAGTAAAACAAGAACGTTAACAACGACTACCTCAGGCCTCACCCAACACTGCTTTGCAAACACACACACACACACACACACACACACACATAAACACACCCAAACACGCAGGCACAGACACGGACGCACGCAAACACCCAACGCATGAGGCCTGGAATGGTCATTGCTAACATTTTTGTTTTACTGTCAATGTTATAATGCACTAATTTCTTGCTGAAGCGTGTTCATAGTCATATTACTGTATATATTTTTTACATATCCTAGTGTTTTATATTTGTGTATTAGTAATGTGACTATGAGTGTAAAGTATGAGGTTAGCTTGAGATGTAACTGCCAGTTAAGAATGACGAGTGGGGGGCTGGGAAGGGTAAGGGTATGGGGGAGGGGACTGAACACAACCAGCAAACATTACCAAAAATTATTTTAAAAAAAATTTAGCATATGTTACAGGCGAAGATAATTTTGAAAACTTAGCTGCGTACACTACTTTATCCTGTACTGTACAGAACTAATCAAGAAGTATAGGGGGACGACCGGTATCTAGAAAATTTTTGACCCTATGCTGGATCGAATTTGCATTCTGGTTATACAGATGTGCCGATGCATCGGGTGCTGGTTAATCGAGCTTTTACTGTATAAGCAATTCAATAGATAGTACTGAGGATCATTTACTGTGTGAGAGTGACAGTGAAACTGTGATGATGATGATGGTGATGACACTTCCAGTGATGCTTCAGGACTTGGGGATGTATCTAGTAATGATGAATTCTCTGGATCTGAAGACGAGTGAAATTTTCACCATGTCAGTAATATGAAGTGATTATCAATATTTGGTGATCAATGATGATAGATGCAACCATGGTAATTTTAGGATCAGTAGTGCTGTACACCTTTAGTCTCGCACTGACCTTGATATTATATGGATGAATAAATTGCTTGAGACGTTTAACCCCTACACCGCGGGCTTGTTTACCAATGACTTGCGTGTGCCGCGGGGTTATTTGGGCTCTGACAGACTCTCAAAAAATATTTGCCAAAAATCAGTTATTAGTCCTAGAATAATAAAATTACATATGCTTATGGCACATACCTTCAGCTTTCTCCTGGAATGATTGTTGAGCCTTCGTCGGTTACTGTAGGACTTGTGGAGACCTCTGAAGTAGGGTAACGAAGTCTCCACTTTACACTTCCCGACAACCCGTAATATGATTACCACAGCCAGATACAAACACTATAAACACTATTCTACAATTTTCAAGTAGTTTGGGATCCATACTAAAAAAAAAAAAAAAAACACTGTGAAAGCAATGGAAATTACGAGCGCGTCTGATTGTCGCACTGGCACTAGTTCGCTCTTGGTACTCTGTCATTTATTATTCATAAAACCCCTCACACTTTATATTTCTATTACTATATAACACTTATATATATCTACAGTCTTTATCCATAAGTTTCCTTCAGTAGTATTAGTTTATTGTCACTGTAGGGATTCAATTTCTTTCAGTAAAATACGTAGCATTCACTTTCTCGTCCTGTATACTGGCATTGAGAGTGAATGTCACTTTCATCTTCACTCTCACAACTCATAGCATTCAGACATGCTAGAGTGAAACTTTCACTTTCATTACTCCTAGGGTATATACTCGTATTCTTATACTACTACTCATTTACATTTCTATTTACGTTCTCTATTTTATTTACGTTATTTACATTTCTATTTTATTTACACTGTGTTGTGCACTGTCACTTGAAATAACTTATAAAACTATTTTCCATTGTTCACATATTTACATTCATTACTTTCACTTGCTGTTTACACATTATTTACAATTCCACTTGCACTGTTTTACTCAATAGAAAGATCGTAGTCACTCTTTTATCAATTGTCAGCCCTTTACCTCTTTCCACACGAGGTTTAGTAGGGGGTAAAGGTCACAGAGCCATTTGCATGGGGGTGAAAAAAGGCCTTGAAGTCAGCAAGAAGAAACATACGTCCTCTCACTTCGGAAGATGACAGTAAACTGATAACACAGGGCCAGCCAGCCTGGAGGCCTTTTTAGGGGTTATTCAGAGTTACCAATATTACTTCTTGAAACAGCTAAGTCTAGCACTGATATGATTGGCAGGAAATCTAGACAATACATTATAAATTTGGTAGTTCCAGGTGAATGTAAATATCACTTAGGCTTCTCCTTCCCTCCTTGCATGTATATTTATTACGAAAATAGATTAGAGGCCTACTTAGGAGATATATAATCAGAGCTACCAATGTTAAATCTTGAAACAGCTTTGTGTAGCACTGATATGACTGGCAGGAAATCTAGACAATACATTATAAATTAGGTAGTTCCAGGTGAATGTAAATATCACTTAGGCTTCTCCCTTCCCTTCTTACATGTATATTTATTACGAAAATAGATTATACGGCATATTTCAAGGGGAAAAAAACAGCGAAAATTAGCGAACGAGTGCACGTGAGGTGTTGTCAGGTGATAATTAGCCAATTCCAGGTGTATGGCACTCTCACTTACCTGATTTCTTTCTTGTATATATTATTTGGTATAAGAATACGACATAGGGCTTATTTCAATGGATGAAATCAGTGAAAAATTCCAGGGAAGATTTACTTAGCGTAGCATGGCCGGGCAGGCGAGAGGATAGGGTAATGGAGGGGGGGTAGGGAGGGGAGTCAAGAACGGGGAGAAATGGCTAAATTGTCAACAATGGATGGGAGTACAGATGAGATTAGGAGTGCTGACTAGTGTTGGACATTGTCAGTACTGATAGATGATACAAGCCCTCACTTGGAAGCCCGGGTGAATTCAAAATAACACAGAATCACAAAAGCGACGCCCCGCGGAATGATCCCTTGCTCCCAAGCGTCACGAAAGTGACGCCCCGCGGTTAAGGGGTTAATGCCCTTAACCCTTTAACCGCGGGCATTGTTTTGCCCCGACTGGCCTCTCCCACGGGGGTTCCAGCCAAAATGTAAACAAACTTTAAACCTTTATAACTCTGCACAGAATAAATCTAGAGCGAAAAATAAGGTACCATTAAAAAGTACTAACCTTCGGCTTTGCAATGATGTAGGTTTCATGATTTCGTTGACAATCTCAGGATGGGCAGTGCCATTAGAAGTGAGCGATCTAAAATCACTATTTTTCGCTCACACACCATTACCAAATGCCAACCTCATTCAGACAATAATACTATAAACATATACGAAGACTGCACATATGATAAACACCCACTCTGTGTTCACTGAGGCAGGTAAAAGGCACTGTAATTGCCCGCACTTCACTGCCACATCAGCGGTGTTGTAATCACTATTTTTCGCTCACACACCATTACCAAATGCCAACCTCATTCTGATAATAATACTATAAACATATATGAACACTGCACATACGATAAACACCCACTCTGTGTTCACTGAGGCAGGTAAAAGGCACTGTAATTGCCCACACTTCACTGCCATATCAGCGGTGTTGTAATCACTATTTTTTGCTCACACACCATTACCAAATGCCAACCTCATTCTGATAATAATACTATAAACATATATGAACACTGCACATACGATAAACACCCACTCTGTGTTCACTGAGGCAGGTAAAAGGCACTGTAATTGCCAGCACTTCACTGCCACATCAGCGGTGTTGTCACTCACACAGCTGGACAGATACTGATGCGTGTTTGGTCAGGGGTGGGGTGGGGGGCCCGGGGGGTGGGAGGAGGGAGGTGGGGGTCGGCTGGAGTGAAAGAACTTAATAGCTACTCTCCCTTGAAACAATTGGCGCACGGAAAAAACGCGCGGTATTCAAAATATTCACAAACATTTGAGAATGACACCCGCGGTTTGGTCCAGTTTTTGCAATGTCATTCTGGGATGACACCCGCGGTTAAAGGGGTAAGTGATGATATTTATTTGTGCTAGTACTGATACTGTACAACCAAATACATTTTGATATTTTTGGCAAATAATAAATGGCTACTCCAAAAATGACTGATGTAAACGTTTCAGAGGCAGGCGAATGTTGCATGTGGTGTGTACATGTGTACGTGTGTGAGTGTACCGTAGCGCCCAAGAGGCAGCAGTGTTACTAAGGTGCAAAAATGGATGTTTTCACAGTACTCGAATATGTTTTGAGATGGATGTCTCTTTTTAGCAAATTCTGATCAGTGAAATATGCATTTTTAATTGTTGATGCTGCGAGGAAAGCAGCTGACTGTTAGGGAGCGATACTGGGAGAAGAGGGTAGAGACAGTTGTCTAGCGACTGGGAGGCAGCAATGTTACTATGGGATGTTTTCACAATACTCGATATGTTTTGAGATGAATGTTTGTTTTTAGTAAATTCTGATCAGTGAAGTACACATTTTTAACTGTTGATGCTGCAAGGCAATGATAGCTGACGGTGAGGAAGTGATATTGAGAGGAGAGGGTAGAGACAGGTGTCCAGCAACTGGGAGGCAGCAGAGTCACTAAGGTGTAACAATGGATGTTTTCACCATACTTGGCATGCTTTGAGATGAATGTATGTTTATAGTAAATTCTGATTAGTGAAGTATGCATTTTTAATTGTTGGTGCCACAAGGCTGACGGTGAGGGAATGATACTGAGAAAAGCAAGTACTGTAGAGACAGATGTCTACCCTGTTCCCAACCAGCCTCGCTGTATCGAACTTCAGTTGTAAAACACTGTAATTTTTTAATTTAGTGTGTATTTACAAGTGCTACATTATTATATTATTCGAGGTATTTAGAGGTTTGTGACAGCGCATAATTAATGACGGTAGTTGTCTGATATGACACTTAAGTCAAGACAATGTGGGGAATTTCTGTAACACCAGAGGTGTGGAGTATGACGGGTTCTTTTAGGACAAATGAACTGATGTGAACGTTCATTGTACTTTATTTTTGTATTCTGTTTGTGTTGTCTGTAATTTTAATCAACGTACAAGCACTTGATCTGGAGATAAAGTGTATTTCTACTTTTAATGGCCTTTATATCTTTAGTGGAAAAGTTTCTAGAGAAGGGAAAGAAGTTGTATGCGGCTTTCATGGATTTGGAGAAAGCATATGACAGGGTGGATAGACAAGGATTTTGGAAAGTGTTAAGTGTTTGGACATGTGAAGAGAATGGAGAATGAAAGACTGACTAAGAGGGTGTATGTAGGTGAGGTGGAGGGAGGGAGAGGGAGAGGTAGACCAAGGATGAGGTGGAGGGATGGAGTTGAGAGGTATATGAGGGAGGGGAGGGTGAGTTGGGGGGAGGGTAGTCAAATGGTGGGTGACAGAGCGACTTGGAGGCATTTTGTCTGCGGCCACCCTTTGCGGGATTAGGGCGTCGGGCTATAGATAGATAGATAGATAGTTAAGAATATATGGAGTAGATGGGAAGTTGTTGAATGCTGTGAAGAGTATGTACGATGGTGCGAAGGCTACAGTGCGTGTGGATGGTGAACTAAGTGAATTTTTCTCTTTGAAGGTTGGCTTGAAACAGGGATGTGTCATGTCTCCATGGTTGTTCAATCTGTACATGGATGGGGTAATAAAAGAGGTACAAGGTAGGGTAGTGGATGTTGGAGTGGCCCTGGTGAGAAAGGATAGTGTTTGGAAACTCCCTGTACTGTTGTTTGCAGATGATACTGTGTTGTTGAGTGAAGACGAAGGGGAGCTGCAAGGCTTGGTGGATGAGTTTGGGATAGTGTGTAAGAAAAGGAATCTAAAGGTGAATGTAGGGAAGAGTAAAGTGATGGTCTTTGAGAGAGGTGAAGTCAGTGAATGTACAGCGAGGTTGGATGGTGAGGAATTTGAAAATGTGAGTACGTTTAAGTACTTGGGTAGTGTGATGAGTAAGGATGGAGGTTTGGAGGGTGAAGTGCTTGAAAGGGTACAGCAGGGAAGAAAGGTTACTGGTTCTTTGAAAGCAGTGATAAGAAACAGGGAAGTGAGCATGGAAGTGAAAAAGTTACTACATGACAGTATTTTGATACCAACTCTAACGTACGGAAGTCAAGCTTGGACGTTGTTGGAAGGACACAAATCAAGAGAGAGAGCAGTGGAAATGAGTTATTTAAGAGGAGCCTGTGAAGTCACATGGAGAGACAGGCTGACGAATGAGGATATAAAGGAGCATTGTGGTGTTGATGTGGATGTGATAGGAAGTGTTATGAGGAACACACTGAGGTGGTTTGGCCATGTGGTGAGGATGGAGGGTGAAAGACTGACGAAGAGAGTGTATGTGAGTGAGGTGGAGGGGGGAAGAGGGAGGGGGAGGCCGAGGATGAGATGGAGGGATGGGGTGGAGAGGTATATGAGAAAGGGGGATGTGAGTTGGGAGCAGGGCAGTGAAATGGCGGGGAACAGGGCGACTTGGAGGCGATTTGTTTGTGGCCACCCCAAAAGGGATTGAGGCATCTGGCAATAGATAGACAGATAGAATACAGAGCCCTCAAGAACAATTTCTTGAGAGTTACTGATGTAACATGCGGCTGGACAAGAGGACCACCAAGACATAAAGTAACTTGGTGGTGGGATGAGGGTGTGGAAGCTGCAATTAAGGAGAAAAGAAGGCTTTTCCGGGAATGGACGAAAGGTTGTAGCAAAGAGGAATATTTGGCTGCCAAGCGTAGGGCTAGGAGAGAGGTATACAGGACAAAGTCTGAGTCACAGAGACAATTACTTGATAACCTAAATCATGGGGAAAGGAAAAATATATTTAGGGTGGCAGGTCAGGTGAAGAGGGATAACCGGGATATCATAGGTGAGCAGTGTGTGAAGAATGATGAAGGAAGGGTAGTGGTGAACAGTGAGGATATTAAAGATGCATGGAGAGAGCATTATAACCAGTTGTTGAATGAGGAGTTTGACTGGGACAGGGAAGGTTTGGAGCCAGCAGATCCAGTGTCTGGCCCTTGGCCTTTGATTGATACTGCTACTGTGAGTGAGGCAATAGGCAGGATGAGGGTGGGGAAGGCAGCAGGTGTGTCTGAGTTGACTGCCGAAATGTTGAAGGCCTCAGGCAATATAGGGGTGAGTTTAGTCACTGACCTGATAAATAGGATTATTTATGAGTGTGTTGTCCCAGATGATTGGCTGAAGAGTGTAACTGTAAATGTGTATAAAGGGAAGGGTGATGCCCTGGAAAGAGGAAATTATAGAGGTATAAAGCTTTTAGATCAGATAATGAAGGTAATGGAGAGAGTTTTAGAAGGTATGCTTAGAGGAAGAGTGAATATTGATGAGATGCAGTTTGGGTTTATGCCAGGTAGGGGGACCACTGATGCCATATTCATTGTTCGACAGCTTCAGGAAAAATATATTGGTAGGAGAAGGGATCTTTATTTTGTTTTTGTTGATTTGGAAAAGGCCTTTGACAGAGTCCCTAGAGAGGTGGTGAAGTGGGCAATGAGAAAGCTTGGCTTGGAGGAGTGGCTGGTTAGGGTGGTTATGGCCATGTATGTGGGTGCTCACACCCAGGTGAGAGTGAATGGAGATTTGAGTGATGAGTTTTCCGTGAATGTTGGTGTGCATCAGGGGTCAGTCTTGAGTCCCATGTTGTTTATCATGGTACTTGAAGCCCTTTCACGTGACTTTAGAAACGGACTCCCGTGGGAGTTGTTGTATGCTGATGATTTGGTGTTGATTGCAGAAAATGAAAGGGAGGCGGAGGAAAGGTTTAGGAAGTGGAGAGATGGTATGGGGCAAAAGGGTTTAAGGGTAAATGCAGATAAAACAAAAGTGATGATATCTAGGGTTGGTGGCGGTACTGTCAAAGACGAGGGAGAGTGGCCATGTGCAGTTTGCCACAAGGGCGTGGGAAGTAATTCCATCTTGTGCGGTGTGTGTGATAAATGGGTGCATAAGAGATGTAGTGGTATCAGAGGTAGACTGCGAGATAATGCTGATTTTATGTGTACGGCATGCCGGGGTGAGCAAGTGGAGATCGTCAGATGTGAAAGGATTGAACTTGCTGGTGAATCTCTTGAGTGTGTGGAAGAGTTTAGTTATTTGGGAGACATGTTGTTTGCTGGATGTGGGGCTGGAGCTAGCTCTGTGGCTAGGGTGAGAAGTGGTTGGAAGAAGTTCAGGGAGCTCTTGCCTCTCCTGACATTGAGAGGGCTCTCCCTACGTGCTAAGGGGTCTTTGTATGCAGCATGTGTAAGGAGTGTAATGCTGTATGGCAGTGAGGCCTGGGCAGTGTAGGAGGAAGACATTCGCCGGCTCAGACGTGCAGAAATGACAATGATTAGGTGGATGTGCAGTGCATCCCTGCGTCCAAGGCCTGGAGGGGCTGGGTTTACAATGGAAGAGTTGAGAGGTAGAATGGGACTGGAGTGTATTGGTGTTGTGATGAGGAGAGGTAGATTGAGGTGGTTTGGACATGTGGAGAGGATGGGGGATGATAATTGGGTGAGGAAGGTGAGAAGTGTTAATATTGGGGGTGGGGTTATGAGGGGTAGACCGAGAAAGACATGGGACGAGGTCATTAAGTGTGACCTTAGGGTTAAGGGACTGAACAGGGAGGCTGCAATGGATCGTGCAGTGTGGAGAGCCGCCATTAGGTGACCAAGGCCGACACATGCAAGCATGTTGGAGCCTTTAAAAACGAAAACGAAAACGAAAACGATAGAATATTTTTGTCAGTGAATGAAAGAACAGATTTTATTGAGTTCATTTGTGGTATTAAATTCATTAGAATTTAAAAACAGTGTTTATATCTATTTACTGATACATACAGTATTACTTATATTTTGAAGATGAACATTCTCAGATTATTGTATGAAAGACACCTCACAAACATAAACAGAGTTGAATGGCCTCGTGCTTCAGAGTCACATTCTGTTAACCCCTTAAGCGCGGGCATGTCAGAGGCGGTCCGTGCACCTCACGCGGGGATACTTGTGCTCCAACTGACTTTTAAAAATATTTGCCAAAAATCAGTTATTAGTCCTAGAATATTATAATTAAATATGCATATGGCACATACCTTCAGCTTTCTCCTGGGTTGTTTGTTGAGCCTTCTTCGACTACCATAGGACTTTTGGAGACTTCTGAAGTTGGGTAACAAAGTCTCCACTTTACGCTTCCCGACACCCCGTAATATGATTACCACAGCCTGATATTATCACTAGAAACACTATTCTATGATTTTCAAGTAGTTTGGAATCCATACTCCAAAAAAAAACTCTGTGAAAGCAATGTAAATTACGAGCGTGTACTAGCTTCCCACTTGCATTTGTTCGCCGCTGGTATTCTGTCATTTATTATTCATAAACACAATCACACTTTATATTCCTATTACTTTATTACACTTATATATATCTACAGTATTTATCCATAAGTTTCCTTCAGTAATAATAGTTTATTTTCACTCCAGGCATTCATTTTCTCGTTCAGTAAACTAGTGTAGAGAGCAAAGCATTCACTTTCACTATTACTCCAAGTATTTGTACTCATATTCCTATATTAGTAATTATTTACATTTCTATTTACATTTTCTATTCTGTTTACATTATTTACATTTCTATTTTATTTACACTATGTTATACACTGTCACTTGCAGTAACTAAGGGCTCCTTTCCCTTGAAGCCACACTGAAGCACTCGTACTGGGAGTTCATCACCATTTCCTCCACTGGCTCATCACACGATTCACCAGAAAGATTGTAGTCACTGTCCATCATTATCATGGATAAATTAGCCAGTTCATGTCCCACAGCAGAGTCACTTAGTCCTTCATCCCTTCCCACACGAGGTCTAGTAGGGGTAGAGGTCATAGGGCCATCTAGAAGCAGCAGAAATGGAGGGGCGCGAGTGCGACATGGTTTCATCTCGATAGACAACACTGAACTGAATGACGAGGCGGATATAGGGCCACCAAGGGTTGACAATGTCTGTGTGGTGACAGCTGATAATATATATGCTGTGAAATGATTGGCAGGAAATCTAGACAATACATAATAAATTAGGTAGTTCCAGGTGAATGTAAATATCATTTAGGCTTCTCCCTTCCTTTCTTATATATTTTTATTATGAGAACAGGTCATATGGCATATTTCCAGGGGAAATAAACAGGGAAAATTAGCAAATGAGTGCACATGGGGTGTTGCCAGGTGATGATTAGCCAATTCCAGGTGTAAAGCACTATTAATTACCTTTTTTCTTTTTTATATATATTATTTTGTATAAGAATAAGGCATAGGGCTCATTTCAATGGATGAAATGAGTGGAAAAATCTGAGCAAGATTTGCCTAGCACGGCACAGCTGGGGCAGGTGGGAGGAGAGGGTGATGGAGGGGAGGTAGGGAGGGGAGTCAAGAACGGGGAGAAATGGCTAAACTGTAAACAATGGATGGGAGTACTGATGACATTAGCAACACTGACTACTGTTGGACACTGGCAGTACAGACAGATGATACAAGCAACCACTTGAAGGCCCGGGCGAATTCAAAATAATACAGAATCGCAAAAGTGATGCCCCGCAGTATGATCCATTGCACCCGAGCATCACGAAAGTGACACCCCGTGGTTAAGGAGTTAAGAAGGGGTTTTGTTTTCTTTCTCTTTTCTTGTACCATTCTTTGTACATAAAAGAAGAAACTAAAGGCTGATGAGCAGTACTGAATTGATTCTGAAAGGTGAGTGTGTATCTAAGTGATAATGGCTCATATCAGTCACGTTTTCTTAAGAAGGGGATTTGTTTTCTTTTCCTGTACCATTTTTTGTACATAAAAAAAACAAACAAACAAAGGCTGATGATCAGTAAAGAACAGATTCTGAAAGGTGAGTGTGTATCTGTGATAATGGCTCATATCAAGAAACCTTACTGCAGTCTTTGTTGGGGCAAACTCCCCCCCCCCCCCACAGAACTGCCCTGCCAGAATTAGGGTGCATCTTTCCCAATGCTGTGTGTTATATGCCGCAAAATACGGTAATTACTAGTTTGGGTGAGCTGGAAACTTGTTTTGGGAATTTTTGGGATGAGTGGCCCTTGACCAAAAACATATCGCCAAAGAGCACGTTATAAATGACTTGATATATGATAACTCGTTACGCAATGGATTAGTTCAAACACATCCTTATCATAAAATGAGGGTATCTTATATCAGTTTGTAATCTGATTTAATTAATTTTTAATGTTACATCGTTGTTAATTAGTAAACCAAACATCAAATACTCATAACTCACTGCAGTATTTACCTGAAGAAGATCAAAAGTACATATACATTTTTTGAATTACTGTACTCTGACTGTCCCCAACAGATTAATTTTGCCTAAATAACTGATGACGAAGATGGAAAGATCTCTGTGATGAAAAAGATTGTGATGAAATGAGCTGTGTCTGCAGCATTCTTGCTGCCTGACTGCTAAATGATTTTATTCAACTTAGAAGACACTGCTTGATCTGGAGAAGCCTTCATTGACTCCACAATATGAAGGCCCTCCCAAGCTGAATAAAACAAGATGGAAGTTACTGTCAGCTGTTTCCTGCATATGGCACCAAGCCACTAACCACTCCAGTATAATTTATATATTCAATTTATAACACTGTTAAAAAGAAGATCTTCATTATACAGTAAAAGTCCAATTCTTCGGCATCCAATTCCCCGGCAAATCTGACATTTCGGCAGTTTTGAGAAATAGTCCCATTTATGAAAATCTCTGATTGTTCGGCAGATTTTCCGATTTTTTTCGTCCCCTCTACTGCTGGGGACTTCTTCCAGCAGTAGCAGACTCCAATCAACCCCTTCTATTGTACATATGTAAGTAAGGAACCTACTATAAGTTTAGGTAAGTGCATGTGAACTTGTAGGCCTACTGTATCATTATATTTATATACAGTATGTTCACTAATTTCTTTATTTTTCATATTCATGTATAGTACCGTATTCATTACAGTATTGTACAGTATCAAACAGTATACAGTACTCTCTCCAAACACATTTGTAATGATATGAGTAGTGATGATAATGTTCACCGAAACATATAAGGTACTGAGTGGGTAGGGTTTTTGATAATTCGGCAATTTTGATTTTTCAGCACTTGCCTGGTCCCATAGATGCCGAAAAATCGGACTTCTACTGTATACAGCTGCTTTAACCTAGGTTTGGGTGTATTGTGAATCTGTATTAGGGCCCTCTGAGCCCATTATAATAATAAAAGCTAATGTGTTATCAGTTCTCTGAACAGATTCTAACTTGCTTGATAAAAAACCCTCTACGTTCCCAGGCAGATCGGAGATACCCTTCCTAAGAGCATATACTGGTGTATACAGGAAAAGTTCACATAAAACATTAACTAGGGAGGCATATTCAGCAAATAAATATGGACGTAGGAAATAAGTAACATCGATGTGCTCCCTAAAGGCACAGCCTACGGAAGAGAGGTAATGCAGTAGTCTCTTTGAAGAATTATAATGAACCTTTACAGGATCACACCTATTCTACTAGAATGACGGGAAATTAACAATGATACTATGATGATGGGTATTTGAAATACAGAACAAACAAGTTAGCAGCATTTATTACTTTGTTTTTGAAATAGGAAAGCCCTTAACTTACACTACCCTATCTAAACAATATGTAAGTTTTAATATATGACCTTTCCCCTTCAAATCCAAGTTTAGTTCTTCAACAACCCACCTGAGGAATCTTCATTGATGGTAACAATGCCTGAGCTGACAAAGTACTTCTTAGCACCACCATCGGCTTCAAACACTGTCAGAACTCCTGGCTTAAGGACTGCTAGGGAGGGCACATGTGATGGCAGGATACCAAAACTGCCCGAGAAGGAGGGAACATCCACTTGTCGCACACTGGCTTGATTGTAGAATATCTGTAACATACACTGTTTAATAACTGCACACTGTATTACAGGGAAGTATCAATACACACGGTCAACAGTAACTACTGAAAATATAACGCCACTTTATTTAACCTGTCCAGATAATTTGAGCTCTTCTGAACTTTCATAATGTACTGAAGTGAGTTCTTGGTTAAAGTAGGGTATCATTAGGTTGCATAAATGTAAGTAGTGCTTTAAGTAAATCTATGACCTCTCACAAATAATGCAGTTAATAGATGGGTTGCATGGTCTTGTTATATCAAGTGCATCTCAAGATAAGTGTTACGTCACTCTAGTCAGATGGTCACTTCCCAGGTATTTACCACAGTGTATTATACAGGATCTGAGCTAAGCTCGTGTTTTCCCATCTCTTTTCTACAAATATTTATTTATCCAATCTACGGGAGCTCTTGCCTCTCCTAACATTGAGAGGGCTCTCCCTATGTGCTAAGGGGTCTTTGTATGCAGCATGTGTTAGGAGTGTAATGCTGTATGGCAGTGAGACCTGGGCAGTGAAGGAGGAAGATATTCGCCGGCTCAGACGTACAGAAATGACAATGATTAGGTGGATGTGCAGTGCGTCCCTGCGTCCAAGGCCTGGAGGGGCTGGGTTTACAATGGAAGAGTTGAGAGGTAGGATGGGACTGGAGTGTATTGGTGTTGTGATGAGGAGAGGTAGATTGAGGTGGTTTGGACATGTGGAGAGGATGGGGGATGATAATTGGGTGAGGAAGGTGAGAAGTGTTAATATTGGGGGTGGGGTTATGAGGGGTAGACCGAGAAAGACATGGGACGAGGTCATTAAGTGTGACCGTATGGTTAAGGGACTGAACAGGGAGGCTGCAATGGATCGTGCAGCGTGAAGAGCCGCCATTAGGTGACCAAGGCCGACACATGCAAGCATGTTGGAGCCTTTAAAAACGAAACGAAAACGAAACGAATCTTGATTTCAACACATGGATGCTCTCTGCTTGCACCATCTCTCCCTCTAAATTATTCCAATTATCTATAGTTCTGTTTGGAAAACTAAATTTCTTTACAACACTGAGGCATCAAATCTTCTTCAGACTGAATTCATGTCCTCTTTTTCTCCAATCATCGTTCACAAAGAGGTCCTCTCTGTTCACACATTCTATTCCTCTTAATCCTCTAAACACTGAAATCAAAATCTCCCCTATCTCTTCTCTCTCTCAGGCCTGGCAATTTCAACTTTTCCGATCTCTCCTCATAAGACAACTCCCTCAAGTTTGGTGTCAATCTTGTGGCTATCCTTTGCATTCTTTCTAGTTTACTGGTATGCTCTTTCAAGTGTGGTGGCCATATCACTGCTACTTATTCCAGTCTCGGTCTTATCATGGTCACTACTCTCTCAGCATCTCTTCATCCATATACAGTAATTAAATGCCACTTTCATGTTGGTCCGTAGCCAGCAAGTTCCTTCATTGATCCGGTTTATATGTTTCTCTGGTGATAGGTTATCCTGTATAGTCACACCATGGTCCTCTTCTTCTTTTGCCTTCTTTTTTAGTTCATCTCCCATCTTGTACACGTAACATGGTCTCTTACCACTGACTCCCACTTCCAGTATGTACATGACATTTGTTAATACTGAATTCCATTTCCATGTTTGACTCCACTTGTGGAGTTTATCAATACCTTTTTGCAATTCCTTACAACAATTTACTCCTTTAATATGTTTGTGGTAGGTGGGGGCACCCATCATCCACTCACTCAATGTAGAGGTGCCATATGATCTCTACACTGAGTGACAAGCCAAATGGTTTCCTGTACCCAGGAAACCATTTACTACTCTGGGTGGTAAACCATATAACCAGGGTTTCTGGCAGGGTTGTCCTCCAGATTCCCCTATCCAAAATCACTTAATCATGGCAGTTGTTTCAGAGAGCTTCGGAGGGCCCAATACCTGCCCAGGGCCCCAACCAAATGGGCAGACTCGCGTGGCCATGTGGAATGTGAGAGGTGTGAATGAGGAGAGCAAGAGGGTGGAAGTGGTGAATGTGTTCAAGAGTGCGAGTTATGCTGTGATGGCATTGTGTGAAATGAAGATGAGAGGGTGCGAAGTGGAGGAGCGGGAGGGTGTGAAATGTGTAAGATCGGGAATGAATGGGCGAGGAAGATGCAAGGAAGGAGTTGCTTTGTTGATGAATGAGGTGTGGCAGAGGGGAATGAGAGACTACAAATGTGTTAGCTCGAGATGTATGTATGTCAAGTTCAAGTCTGAGATGGTGAAAGTGGCAGTGATTGTAGCATATGCACCATGTGAGGACAGAAGTGAGAGAGAGAAAGACAGGTTTTGGGATGAGCTGGATGAAGTAGTGGGAGAAATGCCCAGGAGCTATAAAGTGATTGTGATGGGGGATTTGAATGGAAGAGTAGGTACTGGTCCTGAGGATGACATAATGGGTTGCTATGGAGTACCAGGAGAAAATGATAATGGGAAAAGACTAAAGGATATGTGTCAGGAGAGGAGGTTGTGCATTTGTAACTCGTATTTCAAACACAGAGATACACATAAATATACATGGTATAGAGGGAATGGAGATCGTGTTGAAAGAAGCCTGATTGATTACATCCTCGTAGAGAGGTCGATGATGGGAATGGTTGCTGATACGAGGGCTGTGAGAGGACGATGTGGAGGTCTGTCAGATCCTATGATTGTGGTATGCAAGATCAAGCTGAAAGGAGTGAGGTGGATCAGGAGAGAGAAGAGCAGTCAGGGACAAAGACTGAAATTTGAGAAGCTGAGGATCAAAGAAATGGCAGATGAATACAGGACCAAAGTAGAGGACGAGTTAGAATTACTGAATTGGAATGAAATGGATCTGGACAGACTGTGGAACGCATATAGGGATTGCTTAGTTAGGAATGCTAAAGCGATACCTGGTGTGGCAAGAGTAACAACAATGAAGAAAGGTACGGCATGGTGGGATGAGGAGGTAAAGAGAGTGGTGGAGAAAAAGAGGAAGAAGTGGCTAAAGTGGTTACAGGATAGGGGTTCAGTTGAAATAAGAACTGAATAGGTTGAGAGCAAGAAGCATGTAAAGAGACTAGTGAAGAAGAAAAAGGAGGAGGTAAATGAGGATCTAGGAAGAAAAATGAATGCGAACTACTCTGAAAATAGAAAGTTATTCTGGAAAGAGGTGCGGGCATGTAGAGGTGAAAGCGGTAAGAAATGGGATGGTGTGAAGGATGCAGGTGGTAGATTATTAACCCAAGGAGATGAAGTAAGGACCAGATGGAAATAATATTTTGAAAGCCTGATGAATGGGGATAGAGAGAGCAGAGCAGCGGTAAACATGATTGGTTTTGGGGGTGTGCAGAGGAGGAATGCAGTGCCAGGAGACGTGACACTCACACAGGTGAAGAGTGCTGTGAAGTGGCTGAAAAATGGGAAGGCAGCTGGGGTTGATGAGGTGTATGCAGAGATGCTTAAATGTAGTGGAGAGAATGGAATGAAGTGCTTGTTGGAGATATGTAAGAAGGCATGGATGAGTGAAACTGTGCCTGCAGAGTGGAAAAAAGCTGTGATTGTACCCCTGTACAAAAATAAAGGTGAACGAAGTGAGTGTAAGAATTATCGTGGCATAAGCTTACTTAGTGTGGTAGGGAAGGTATATGGAAGAATTATTATCGAGAAAGTAAGAGAGATATCAGAAGTCCTAGTGAGTGATGAACAGGGTGGCTTTAGGAGTGGCAGAGGATGTGTGGACCAAATATTTGCAGTGAGACAGATAGTAGAGAAGGCTTATGAGAAGGACCATAAGGTGTTTATGGCATTCATGGATCTGAAAAAAGCATGACGAAGTGGACAGAGAAGGATTGTGGAAAGTTTTGCGCATTTACTGTGTACAGGGTAAGCTGTTAGCTGCTGTCAGGAGTTTTTATGATGGTAGTGAAGCATGTGTCAGGGTTAATGGGCATCTAAGTGAATGGTTCACAATCAGTGTGGGTGTGCAACAAGGTTGTGTGATGTCCTCATGGTTGTTCAATGTATATATGGATCGGGTGATGAGAGAAGTGAAAATACGAGTAATGGAGAGAGGGATGGCATTGGTAATGAATGGTGATGGATGGAATATCTCAAATTTGTTGTATGCTAATGATGCAGTACTGCTTGCAAGTACCGGACAAGAACTTAGTAGGCTAGTGCAGAGTTTTGCTGATGTCTGTAAGCGTCGTTCCTTGAGAGTAAATGTAGAAAAGAGTAAAGTGATGGTTATTGAGAAAGAAGGTGGCTCCCAGTGAAATGTAACAGTGAATGGAGAGAGACTGGAATTGGTGAGAGTGTTCAAATACCTGGATACAGTGATAGAAAAGAGAGGAAAGTGTGCAAAAGAAGTTGAAAGTAGAGTGACACATGGAAGAAAAGTAGCTGGTGCAACGAAGGCCTTGATAAGAAACAGAGGCTTGAGTGTTGCAGCTGCACGAGGCTTATATGAAGGAGTGTTAGTGCCAACTTTAACATATGGATGTGAGACTATGATGTGGCAGGAAAATGAAAAGTCAAGAGTATGAGCAGTGGAGATGGGACTGCTGAGGAATGTATGTGGAGTACAGAGGGTGGATAGGATACGAAATAATGTGATTCGTGAAAGATGTTGAGTGAGGAAGTCGGTGGACACCAGAATTGAAGAGAGTGTACTGAGATGGTATGGTCATGTGGAGAGAATGGATAACAACAGAGTGGTGAAGAAGGTATATCTGAGCGAATTCGAAGGAGAGAGGAGGTGAGGTAGGCCAAGGAGAAGGTGGAGAGATATGGTGGATGAATGTGTGAGGAAGAGAGGTCTGGAAGTCAGTGAGGCTAGGGAACTGACAGGAGATCGAGCTGGCTGGATGAATTTTGTGAGGAGATATGCATGATCAGGGATTTTTGGCACCCCTTTTTAATGTGGCAGCGTCTGGATTGACTCTGTCGGATCCGATATGTGAAGCTACAGAACGTGGTGAATGTTTTTGGCGTATTCTATAGAGCCAGGATTCCGGGGGCTTGAATGATGAGTGAATGGAAGCGTGGCCCATTGGATTGGGCAATTTTGGGCTGTCTGGACATTGCTACTCCTCACCCTGCCCTTAGGTGGGAAAGGAGGTCTGCATGATGATGATGAATGAATATGTTTCATAATTTTTGCATCATCAGCATATAAACACATATATGTACTCAACCCTTCAGTCACGTACATAATTTATATATATCAAAAATAAAAGTGGGACCAACATTGAACCCTGGGGCACTCCACTAGTTACCTTTTTCCACTGGGAAAATTTATCTTATAACAGTTCTCATTTGTCTTTCTATAAAATAATTTTCCATCCATTTCAACAATTTCCCATGTACACCTCCACAGGTTTTTAATTTTTGTAATAATCTTCCGTGTGGCACTCAATCAAAAGCCTTCTTTAAATCCTAGTAAATACAGTCTATCCATCCTTCCCTTTCCTGAACAATGTCCATCACTCTACTGTAGAAGCTCAACAAGTACATAACACAAGATGACCCTTCTCTAAATCCAAACTGCTCGGATGTTATTATCGCGTGCCCTTCAAGGTGTTTTATCCATCTTTTTCTAATGACATTTTCACATAGTTTGCACACTATACCAGTGAGGGAGACTGGTCTATAGTTAAGCAGGTCCTCCCTGTCACCACCTTTTAATCTGGAACTATATGTGCTCTTTTTCATTCAGTGGGTAGCTCCCCATTTTCTATGGAAAACCTTATAATATCATAGATAGGCCTCATTAACTGGTCTGCACATTCTTTCAAGTTCAAAACAGCTACTTCATCTGGTCCTGTTGAACTGAATGTGTGTGTGTGTGTGTGTGTGTGTGTGTGTGTGTATGTAATAATAATAATCTATCTATCTATCTATTGCCAGACACCACAAACCCAAATAATAATAATAATAAATATTAATAAATAATAATAATAATAATAATAATAATAAATAATAATAATAATAATAATAATAAACAGTTTATTCATTGTGCAGCCATAAGGCTGAAAATATAGTTTGATACGTGGCAAACATGATGATGAAAATATTTAGTAGTTTGATCTTTACATTAATTTACAATATGGTACATTGATTGAACTTGTGTTTTTGGCAGCAGTAGTCAGAATTTGTGACAAATGGTGAGAGTAATAGTTATATGAAGGAGAACTGATATTATTATTGCTTAATAACATTTATCTGTTGTTGATGAGGTTTACAATGGTAGGTATAGGGCTGTTCTTGTATCAGTCAGTGCGTGCCCTTATCGGTGTGTGAATGTTGGTGTGTCTCGTCAACCACCGTGGTGGTGGTGGTGGGGGGGGGGGAAGCATCTCGCAATGTCTCAGGTTATTTAGCAGATGCTTGCTAAATCGCCACAAAATACTCTGGTGTACAGTGTCCTGGGAGGCCATAGCCAGGGTGTTGAGGGCTTCTCTGTGTGCAGTGTATTCTGTACCCAGTATGATATGGCATGCTCTTTTCTGTATCCCTTCTAGCTGTTGCCTCTGTGTAGCGTTGACTGATGGGAACCAACCTAGGGAGGCATAGGTGAGGCTGGGGAGTATAAACTTGTGGAATATACACTTCATCTCCCACTGCAGTGCACCTAGGGATTTGAGCCTTTGGGGCAAGTAGAGGCAATAGAAGGCTGACTGGGTGATGATGGTGATATTGTGCTTCCTGTTTAAATTTGTTGTCTAACATAATACCATGGAGTTTAGTTGCCTCCACAACCTGGAGTGGGTGACCTCCAAGTGTGACTGTCGGTGATGGTACAGGAGTGGTGGATGTGTGGAAATGCATCACCACTGTCTTGTTGTAGTTGATAGTGATGCTGTTGGCTTCAGTCCAGGACCGCAGGTTATCCAGCTGTTGTTGTAGGTGGAGGCAGTTAGGCTCTGTGCTGTCTACCGCAATGCCCACAATGGAGTCATCTACGTACTTCTACAGGTGTGGCATGTCAGTCAGGGCATCGTTAATGAGGATTAGGAAGCACAAAGGCCCCATCCTTGTGCCCTGGGGTACACCACACGTCAGGTGCTGGAGTGTTGACACAATGCCCTGATACCTTACCACCTGCTGCCGACCACTCAGGAAATCTACCAAGTCTGGCTCCATCCCAATACCCAGCACCTTATTTAACACTACATTATTGTCTACCAGATCAAAAGCTTTTTTGAAGTCAATGAAAGCAGTGCTACTAAGGTTTTCCTTTTCTCTAGGTTTCTGTATAAGAATTCGAGGAGGTAAATGAGGCAATGAGTAGTGAAGGATGATTTCATATTGCCAAACTGTTGGTGATCAATGGCATTTGCAATGTTGGCTGAGGCCCAGTCAAAAACAAAACTTTCACAAACAAGACTGGGGATGGGGGTTATGGCAATAGGTCTTAGTTGATCAAATGACTGGTGATCAGAGAGTTTCAGGATTGGTGTGGCATATGCTGTCTTCCAATCTACACGAACTTTATACTGGCTTATAGATGCATCGATTATGGAGCAAAGGGGTGTGGCGAGTTCAACAGCGAATTTTCTGATTAGTTTAATGGAGAGGTCAAAGGGAGTGGTGGAGCACCTGAGCTTAAAGCTTAAAAGCTTATAGGCGACCTAATACTTGTGTACTCGCAGTGGTCTGAGGAAGGGGAGGTAGGCAGGCAGTTGGGATGGGTCAGACTCAAGCAATCTTTGACATATTGCTGCGAAGTGGTCGTTGAAAAGGTTTGCTGCTTCCTCGCTGGTATATCCGCTGGTGCATGGGAAAGAGGTTGATTGTTTACTTATCCCACACGTCCTTGACCTTGCTGTGCCACTGGCTGATGTTAGTGTTTCAACTACTGCATTATAGTTGGGTAGTGCCTCAGTTCTGCCATCCTGATTTCCCTAATGACTTTGTTACGGAGCAGGTTGCATCTTGCCTTGTTGGTGAAGAAGGCTCTGTTGTGTTGCTTGATGAGCCGTTTTATTCTCGGGGTGATCTATGGCATGTCCAATGAGTGAACTGTCATTATTTTCTCAGGAAAGAAGTGATGGTAAGCTTGGTTGATAGTGGCTGAGTAGTCCTTCCTTTGGTGTTTACATCACTGACAATCAATACCTTCATCCAAGGCTAATGCCCCAACCACTGACCAAACTGCCTCGTTAATGAGTCAGGTGTAGGCCTGTATTTCCTGGTGGTGGCAGTGCGGGTCCACACGATGGAAAGGTGCATACTGTTTCCCTCACGTGGCAGGATGTACTGATCTGACAGGTCATTGACGATTTTGTCAAGGACACTCTGGATGTGGGTAGGGAAATCAACAACTTGGGTGAGGGACAGTTCATTTTCAAATACTTTCATGTAGATTTCATTAAAGTCCCCACATATCACAACTTTTGCTACGGTAACTGATACCTGGTCTGTAGAGCATTGCAAGTGTTGATGATATACTCAATCAGCACTGCCTGGGATATTGCATGTGGTGGGTGGTAAACCAGACAGTAGATAATGGAGGCGGTAAGTCGAAAAGTGGGAGGGAGGTGTTAATCTGACTCACAAGACCTCGATTCCCTCAGGGACATCCACATTTATGTGTTGGGGGCAGTAATTGTCCCGAGCAAACAATGCTAAGCAGCAGCTGTGTTTATCTAGGTGGTGGAAGAGAGTAATATTTTCTATATGGCACAGTTCAGGTACTATCTGCCATGCTTCTGTGACACACACAACATTTGCACCAACAGATTTAACTCTCAACACTAATTTGTCTGCCTTGCTACACAACGATGTCATGTTCAATAGGAATAAGGTGGGCAAATCAAACCACGGGTGAGGTATCTTAATGAAGTTCCGTGGTTTCACAGTAGCAGTCTGTTTCCGTTTTCTGCTTGTGATGATTACTCAATTGTATGGACGAGAAGCCTATACCCTGTTGGAAGGTCACAAGTCGAGAGCGAGAGCAGAGGAAATGAGTTAACTGAAAGTGGCATGTGGGGTTACGTGAAGAGAGACAGACAAATGAGGAAATGAATGAGCGATGTGTTGCTGATGTGGATGTGACAAAGTGTTATGAGAAACTGATCATGTGTAGAGGATGGAGAATGAGAGGGTGACTTGAAGAGTGTATGTTAATGAGGTGAAGGTAGAGATTGAGGATGAGACTGAGGTATGGAATGGAGATATATATATATATGAGAGAGGGGTGTGTGAGTTGGAGGGAGGGCAGTTTAATGGCAAAGAACAGGGTGATATCATGGCAATTTGTTTGTGGCTACCCCTTGTGGGATCAACGCATCTGGCTTCAGACAGGCAGTTGTGTGTAACTTGTATTACAAGTATGTTTTATATATTCTCTGTGTTTTGTAATCTATGTACTGTTGCTGCTGCTAATCAACCACTGTCTCTTTGGCTGAGAAGACCCATGAACCACTGGCATGCAACCACCCCCGCACAAGTGTACCATGCAGTGACCCGATATTCCCTGGCATCTGACAGCGCGTCACCATACTGAGGCACAGGAAAAAGTAGGAAGGTTTGGTTCCTGGGTGAATGCTACATTTGCATCTGTCCAACCAGCTAACAGGGGCACCAGAGCAGCCTCCACTACACCCCGTAATCTGGCTATATGTTTACAACCCATGTTGTAAATGGTTTTCTGGTCAACCATCAGACTTGTTATTCAGTGTAGAGCCACCAGAAGTGGAAAGTACAACAGTAAAGTGCGACAAGAAGAAGAGGAGAAAGTATGAAGAGAGGAAGGTGGACACAAATACAGAATGATGGAGGTGATGGAAGAAGTTGGCAGCAGTAAATCGAGTGAGCAGATGATGGTCACCGCCACCTACCATCACATACCATATGTACGGCTGTATGTTTGTGTATAATTACTTACATAATCTTTGTGTTATGAAGGTGTGTAGGGTTCTTTCTGGTAATAGAAATATAAGGAAACAGCACAACCTACTGAGCTTTTATAACGATTTTTTCCAACAATTTCAGTAGTATAGTTATCTGTTATATAGCAACTTGCCAGTATGAATTACACATTGCTTATGGGCCCACAGGGCTGTACTGCAAGTCTTTTTCCCCTGACACACTGTTGCATAACTTACAGACTGCACACTGAAAGTCAATGGAGCTCACTATCACAACAAAATACCAAGTTGTGCAAAGCTAATCTTCCTTGATTAGGGCACTGTAAAGCATCAAGGAGGCAGCAAACCACCACTTATCAACCCGACACAATCTTCCACAGGAGTACCCACTAATGTTTAATAATATCCAGCTCAATCCTGCATCATCCTTGAATATGCTTAGGGTTTCATTCATTTGGGACTTATCTTGGAAAGATCATATTGCATCTCTTGTAATATCTGCTTCCAAGAGATTGGGTGTGCTAAGCCGACTCCAAACCTTCTTTACCCCTGCACAGTTGTTGACTTTATACACGGGTTATATTCGCCTCTGTGTAAAGTACGACTCTCATGTGTGGGGAGGCTCCCCACATAAAGCTCTTCTCAACAGAGTAGAGTCAAAGGCTTTTCGTCTCATTAACTCTCCTCCTCTTACTGGTTCCCTTCAACCTCTATCACTTCGTCACACTGTTGCCTCTTTATCTCTTTTCTATCGCTACTTCAATGGTCACTGCTCCTCTGAACTGTCTGCTTGCATCCCTCCACCTCTACGACGGGTGCCTAGCAACAAACTCTCATCCCTTTTCTGTCCAACTCTCTAATGCAAGAGTTAACCGTTACTCCCAGTCCTTCATTTATGCAACAGGTCAACTCTAGAACAGTCTCTCTCTGTCTGTATATCCTACTTCCTATGATCTCCATCTTTCAAACAGTGTGTCCAGGAATCTCGAAATGAACGGATCTTAAATTTGGCTCTCTTTTGTATTGTTTTTACTGTATTTTTTTCTTAGATGGAAAGGTTTGTGGGCTCCTGGCCTTTGGTTCCTTCTTTCTTGCATCAAGGGAAAAAAAAAAAAATCAATGAATGACAACTGTAGTGGCAGTGAAGGATCCATCTTGACAGCCAAAATTGAGATAAAAGATACTAATACAGTAATACCTCGATATATAATACCCCTACATGCAATACCCCGGCTTAACAATGGGGGTAGAAATTGCACCAGACTCCTCCTAACGATGGCCAAATCCCAGTTTAACGATGGGTTTTTATTTTTCTTACCCGATTTTTATGATATTTTAGACTAAACTTGTGTTTAGGTTGATTTATAAACTGTTTTTAGACTTCACTTAATGTGTTCTAGCCACAGGTGGGGTGAACATTGTCATTTTGGGGTACAGTTAACTAAGCTTGATTTTTTCCAGACTTATATTTGACGATATTCAGATTATATTTGTTGGATTAGTTATTTACAGGTGATAGGCTCAGGCTAGCTTCCTTGACAACTGTTAGGCCATTATGATTACCTTTAAACCTGTTTTGGGGCTCATCAGGATGGGTTTTGGACTTGGTTTGGGGGGAAAACCATGGCTGGTAAACAGTCCACATTGAAATATATGTTAAAAGTACCCCAATATACGATACCCCGCAAAACGATGGGCTTTTACCTAACCAATTAGATCATTAAACCAGGGTATGCCTGTACAGTACTGTAATTGTGGACTACTGCAGACTGTCTTTGAGGGACTCTCCCTGGCATATTTGACTTGTGGTTCTTAAAAATTAATAAACTTTTATTGAATCTCAGCCACTGCTATAACAGACTTTCATAATGTGATGTGTTTTTCTGTAACTGAAATAAAAATGACATTTTGTGCATGCAGTTGCACTGCAATTCCATATCTACTGTACAATACTCTGAAAAAGACGAGACTCTGTCCATGAATTCTTCTATACAGGTCTCCCTCATTTTACGCTGTATCGTTTTATGATATTTCGCATTTACGATCCTTCTTTTTTAGTACCAAGTGTTCATTTTACGATTGAGCTCCCTTGCATTTACGATTGGGCATGTGGAAATCCCGCGCTCACAGGCAGATCAGCTAAGAGTTGTGTGGCATACCCGCCCCGACCACACAGTTTCCCGCGCCACCCAAACCTCCACCACCTGTCATTCTCCTGAGTCATCCACCTCTGCCATCCAAACCTCCACCACCCCTGCTTCCTCCCTCTCCACCTCTTGTGTTGACGAGTGATGGGCTTCGGCCCAGGATGTCTCCTAGCCTCGGAGGAGACATTAAGGCATTATGTCCTCCAGCCTCGGGAGGGACCGACTAAGGGTGGACGGAGCTACAGTACAGTAGGAGGGTACATAACAGTACAGTACAGTACAGCCGTATTTCATGTTGTTTTTGCTATTTCATGTCTTTATGTTTGCAAATGTACATACATACTGTATGTGATTCAGATGCACTACAATACATAAAACATCATTATTATTCCATATTAGATCACTTGTATGGGTCTTGGGTTCCTTATACACGAGTCCAGGAACGCATCCCTATTTTTCCCATTAAACCTTAATTTCGCTTTACAATATTTCGGTTTATGATTGCCTTTCTAGGAACGCATACGAATTGTTAAACGAGGGAGACCTGTATTTGATTACGTAAAGAAAATGTCTTAAATGTTCAGTATCATTTTTTATTTATAATTACATAATTTGCCTAAAATCTTGCATGCTGGTATGATTAGGATAATTATGGAATTATCAATCCATTCACTGATCCAACAGAAAAAGCCATTTATCCTTGACCGAGAGTATTCACTACCAAAGAATGGCTAAAATCAGACAACAGATAACAAAACAGTAATGTGGCAAAGGTACACAATTTACTTCTAAAAAATGAATTCTGAGCAACAAAATCAGAGTCATAACTTAGAATATGATGGTTTGGTATGCGATGCCATGAGTAAGGATGAAAGTTTTGGGGATGAAGTGCTTGAAAGTGTACAGCAGAGAAGGAAGGATGTTGGTCCATTAAAAGCGGTGATGAGAAACAGGGAGGTGAGTCTGGAAGTGAGGCATGGACCTTGCTAGGGGAGTACAAGTCAAGAGTGAGTGGAAATGAGTTACCTGAGAGGAGCATGTGGAGTGACATGGAAGGACAGGTTGAAGAATGAAGACGTGAAAGAACATTGTGGGGTGGATGTGGATGTCTATCTATCTATCTATTGCCAGACGCTATAATCCCGTAAGGCGTGGCCATTTGGCTTTGAGTTATTTGTTTTACGGGGAGGGGCACTAACCCTCCACCAACCCACTTGTTGACACATAGGGAGCACGTATGGTTTGGTTATATGGTTACCACCCAGCGTTGTAAATGGTTTGTGATTGAGAAAATTAGAAGCAATACACAGAGGTGGTTTGGAGATGTGGAGAGAATGGAGAATGAAAGACTGACTTTCAGTCTATAAGAGGGTGTATGTGAGTGAAGTGGAGGGAGGGAGAGGGAGGGGGAGACTGAGGATGAGGTGGAGGGATGGAATTGAGAGATATATGGGGGAGGGGAGAGTGAGTTGGAGGGAGGGCAGTCAAATGGTGGGTGACAGAGCGACTTAGAGGCATTTTGTTTGCGGCCACCCAGTGCGGGATTAGGGTGTCAGGCTATAGATAGATAGATCGATAGATAGGCATGTGATAAACCTACAATGATGAAGAAAAGTTATACCCAGTTTTAGGTTGCTGACTGTGGAATATGCTTATACAATACAATAATTGTGGTGGTTGTGTACAGCAATCTCATGTGCACGTGGTGTCTCCCGTGCAAGCCGACACTCATATGTATGAGTTGAGATGGATACCCAGTGTTAACTTTTTTTTTTTTTTTTTTTAATGCAGAGAAGAAATAACCAAAAGCAAGGAGCCTGGAAACCATTCCTTCCAAGAAAAAAACAAAGACAATTCAACAAAGAGCAAATTCAAAATCCATTCACTTCAAGATGCCTGGACACACCACATTTGCAAGACTGGAGATCATAGGAAGTAGGAAATATGGACAGAAGGAGACAGTTCCAGAGATGACCTGTTGTATAAATGATAGAATGGGAGTAATGGTTAACTCTTGCAGAAAAGGTATAAGAGTTTGTTGCTAGGCGGGAGCTATGTACCTGTCGTAGAGGTGGAAGGATGCAAGCAGGTAGTTCAGAGGAGCAGTGGCCATTGAGGTAACGACAGAAAAGAGATAAAGATGCAACAGTGCAGCAAAGAGACAGACGTTGAAGGGAGCCAGTAAGTGGAGGAGAGTTAATGAAATGAAAAGCCTTTGACTCCACCTTGCTGAGACAAGCTGTACAGTATGTGGGGAGCCTCCCTACACGAGAGTTGTACTCTATGCTGGGGCAAATAAAACTTGTGAATAAAGTCAACAATTGTGCAGGGGTAATGAAGCTACAGAGTCGGCTTAGCACACCTAATCTCTTGGAAGCAGATTTTACAAGAGAAGTAATATGATCTTTCCAAGATAAATCCTGAGAGAATGAAACCCCAAGTATGTAGTATGTTTAAGGATGATGCAGGACTGAGCTGGATATTATCAAATATTAGTGGGTACTCCTGTGAAAGATTTTGTCAGGTTGATAGGTGTAGGAACTAAGTCTCTGATGCATTAAAAACAACAAGATTACTTTTACCCCAGTGAAAAATACGAGCCAAGTCAGACATTAGGTGTACCATAGCCTCATCCCTTGTTTGTAGTAACTGCTGAGACGGACATTACGGGAACCGAATGGAAAGGTGAAGGGTGGAATCATCAGCATATGAGTGGATAGGGTTAGATGAACAGCTTAGAGTCTTTAATGAATAAAAGGAAGAGAGTTGGTGACAGACAGAGCCCTAAGGAACACCACTGTTGATAGATCTACGAGAAGAATGGTGGCCGTTTACAACAGCAACTACAGAACAACCAAAAAGGAAGCTATATATGAAGGCACAGACAGAAGGATAGAAACTGTTAAGAGGGCCATCTGGAAATTAAAGACTTACGTCAGGCTCAATCGAAAGCCTTGATATGTCAAGTGCAATGGCAAAGCTCTCACCAGAGTCCCGAAAGGAGGACGACCAGGAGTCTGAAAGGTAGGTGAGAAGATCGCCAGTGGAACGTCCCTGATGGAACCCATACTGACAATCAGAAAGAAGGCTGAGATAGGAAAGATGCTTGAAAATTCTTCTATCATGAACAGGCAAGAAAACTTTTGAGACACATGATGTTAATGCAACTGGGAATGGTCACTCTTCATTGGGACAGACTGAATGAAAGCAAACTTCCAGCAAGAAGGAAAGGTACAAGTTGACAGACAAAGGTGAAAGGCTTTACCTAGGCAAGGTGTAAGCACAGAAGCACAGTTCTTGAGGACAACAGGAGGGACCACATCAGGTCCATATGCCTTCTTAGTATTAAGGCCAATTATGGCAGAAAATACATCAGTTGAAGAAATTTTAAAGTCAGCCATGAGGAAGTCAGAGGGGGGAAGTGATGGAGGAACAGCATCGGAATCGTCTAAGGTGGAATTGGAGGAGAAAGTCCGAGTGAAGAATCTGCTTTATCAATAAAAGAAATAGCTACGGAGCCATCATAATGGAAATGAGGAGGAAAGGATGATGAGGTAAATATGTTAGAAAGATTTCTGGGAAGGTGCCAGAAAGGGTGGGAAATATTTGAGTTGGAGAGTTGACAGCTTTTACTCCATCCATCATCCAATCCTATGTCGCCCCACGAGGAGTGTAAGAACCCAGGGCTAGGCAAGTTGGTCCTGACATTTAAGATGACAGTGACCAGCCTCACTCATCCTTGTGTGGCACTGCATGAGCTACAAACCCCAACCACACCTTGGATATAAACCTTCACAAGCTCAATCGACTGGAGCACCTTAATTACCCACTAGACCACCAGGTGCCATAATATGGCTGTATGGTTACCACCCAGCATAGTACAGAAGGTTCTCAATCTTCGATCAGTTTTGGGATAAAAAAAAACAATCGAAATGGGATTTATCAAAGTGCGAATTAATAAACTTATGGAAAAAAATAAATGGGACCAGTGTGTCGCCGACAAACCTACATCAACTTTCACGTATACACTTATACCCACCCAAAATATTAACACAGCCATATATTTGCTTATATTTAGTACATATTTACTTACTATTAGCAATAAAAGCAAGAAATACAGGCTGCACACACTTTAATATAGAAAGAATGAAGCTCAGGTGGCGAGTGTTGGGTTCCGAGACAATTCCCTGTCAAAACATGGATGATTCCCCGTCAGAACAATTCGCACCCTGGACGATTCCCCGTCATTCTATAAATATCTATCTATCGCCAGATGCCTCAATCCCATTCAGGGTGGCCACAAACAAATCGCCTCCACGTTGCCCTGTCCCCCACCATTTCACTGCCCTGCTCCCAACTCTCACCCCCCTCTCTCATATACCTCTCCACCCCATCCCTCCATCTCATCCTCGGCCTCCCCCTCCCTCTCCCCCTCATTCACATACACTATAACTATACAGTATTTCAGGGGGATCCATCAGAGTCCATGTTCAATAGTGTAGGCTTTGGATATTACAGTATTTATTAGTTGCACCTTTAGTCAATAATTAACTTGTTTCTTCCTTGCTGTAGTCGCCTTTGAATTATATTCTAGCATCACTCATAGCTGTCTTCATTAACGACGGCAAACTGTCCTGTTATTGTTATGGTGGCGAAGTGTCCCGACCGGTTCCGAGGCGATGGTTGAATCACTGTTGCCAGCCACCACTGCCACCCTCACTGCCATCACTCGTGCTCGCCCCAACCCCGCTTGAGTGAACACCTGCTTCCTTATCCTTGTCCCAATCACCATGGCCACTGCTGTTGATGCTTTCACTGCCTCCATCATCACAAAAAAGATTTCAAACGTTTGAATGAGGGCAAGCTTCACCAAGTGGCCAGTAGGTGGGATGACAGATGAACAGATGGGCTTTGACTTGAGCTCGCAACCCGGCTTGAGTGATCGAAGCATGACTTTTGAAATCAAAGCACGAATTTTGGACGAGAAGGCAAGTCTGATTGAAGTACGAAATATCGAAGTAAGATTAACTGAAGATTGAGAGCCTACTGTAAATGGTTTCCTTGTGTACTGGAAACCATCTGGCTTGTCCTTCAGTGTACAGTTACCCACAGGCAGAAGGAAGAGGAAAGAAAGAAAGAAAGACAGAAGAAAGAATGAAGGAAAGACAGAAAAAGGAAGAGGCAGGAAAGAGGAGAGGAAAGGGCAGACACCCAAAGCAACACTACACTGAGTGAGTGGATGGTGAGCGCCCCCACCTAACTGGAGCTTTCAGTATAGATGGAACTTTTTAAGCACGGCGAAGAACAGATTTAGCATGATTCTGCACAGAAACATAAAAAAAGATGTGATTCAGGGGTGGGTTGGCTTTGGTACTTTTGTAGGCTCTCTCCTTGTTGCGGGCAGCATTAGAACAAGCGTGATTAAGCCAAGTTTTTTTTTTGTATTAGTCAAAGGATAGGAGAAAGGAATGTATGCTTCTATGCCTGAGATAATAACCTGTGTAATGCACAAGGCACACTCAGATGGCTCCCCGACATAGAATCAATAATCATTCCAGGGAAAATCAAAGAAGTACTGCCTGAGGGCCTCCCAGTCAGCAGCTAAGTGCCACAACCGATGTTTCTTTGGATGGTACACAGGCCATACAGGAGCAATAGGACAGGTTAAGGTAATAAGGTCGTGACTGGGGGAGCCCAAAGGGGAGGAAAGATTAACAGCGTTAAGTAGAAGGATTAATTGTAAGGAAGAGGTCAAGTATGTTACAGCGCTCTTCAAGGTGATGAGGGATATGGGTAGGGAGCTGTACGAGCTGCACTACGTCATTAAGGACAGAAAAGATGTAGGCTTGTTCACCAGGTGGATCAGTGAAAGGAGAGCCAAAGGTGGTGTAGAACATTGAAATCTCCTAGAATGGAGATTTCAGAGAAAGGAGCAACGAATAGAATGTGTTCCATTGCGGAAGTAAGACAGTCGAAGAATTTGTCATAGTCATTAGAATTAGGGGATAAGTACACAGCACAGATATATTTAGCCAGAAAATTACAAGAAAGCCAAAGCCACAGAGTAGAGAATTTAGATGAATCAAGTTCAGGAACATGAGCGCAAGATATGTCACTGCATACATATACACAACAGCCACCTTTGGCTTTGAAATGAGTATAGAGAAAGCAGGAGGATACAGAGATGGGTTTGCTATCAGCTGCCTCACACTGCTGAGTCTCAGTTAAGAAGAGAAGGTGAGTTATGCCCCCACCCCCCCCCAGAACTCCAAGGTTTGGTTATACAAAACCATTTTTTGAATTTTGAAGAGGATGTGTAGTGTGTAATGTGCTTGTAGTTTGGTGCTGACAGTAAGAGAAACTTGTACTGGTGAGTTTACTGAAACACTGAAAAAGTACGGCAAAGGGGATGGTCTGGAACTAAGCCCTGGGGCCGATGAAACGGGAGCTTCAGCTCTCCCTGTCATCTGCTTCCATCCACCTTAGGAGTACTGTCCTGCTCAATTGGCGCTAGTCTACTCCCCTGCTGTATGCTGTGATCATCTTCCTTTCATTCCATCTTGTGCGTGCAAGACCACTGTAACACCATCGCTATCACCAAATATGTGCAAATGCGCAATGGAATGTCCAGTGTGTGACAGTAAGTGGAGTGATAACTTTTTGTGTAAGAAATACTGGAACTTGTCACTTGGAAATCATGTCTACTAAAGACACTACCCCAAGTGGAAAGCTTTAGAGTTACTGAACGCACTTAGGGAAGCCTCGATTTTTTTTTTTTTTTTTTTATGTGACCCTTGACCCCCTATGTATTCCCACTGAACCTATGTTAAATCAATATCAATAAACAATAAATCAGTATGTGATAGGTTTTCACTTTATGTAACCCCATGCCATACAGAGTCAACTATCTTTACTTCCTACTGCTGTAGAAGACACCACATTGACAGCATGATCGTTTTGTTTTGTTTCATTTTTTAAGGCTCCAATATGCTTGCATGCGTTGGCCTTGGTCACCTAATGGCAGCTCTTCATGCTGTATGATCTATGGCAGCCTCCCTGTTCAGTCCCTCAATCTTGAGGTCACATTTAATGACCTCGTTCCACGTCTTTCTCGGTCTACCCCTCGCAACCCCACCCCCAATATTAACACTTCTCACCTTCTGCATGCAATTATCATCCCTCATCCTCTCCACATGCCCAAACCATCTCAACCTACCTCTCCTCATCACAACACCAATACACTCCAGTCCCATCCTACCGCTCAACTCTTCCTCGCAACCCCATCCCCAATATTAACACGTCTCACCTTCTGCACCCAATTATCATCTCCCATCCTCTCCACATGCCCAAACCATCTCAATCTACCTCTCTTCATCACAACACCAATACACTCCAGTCCCATCCTACCTTTCAACTCTTCCATCGTAAACCCAGTCCCCCCAGGCCTTGCACGCAGGGATGCACTGCACATCCACCTAATCATTGTCATTTCTGTACATTTGAGACTGCGAATATCCTCTTCCTTTCCTGCCCAGGTCTCACTACCATACAGCATCACACTCCTAACACATACTGCAAACATAGACCCCTTCGCACGTAGGAAGAGACCTTTCAGAGTCAGGAGAGGCAACAGCTCCCTGAACTTTTTCCAATCACTTCTCACCTTAGCCACAGAGTTAGCTCCAGCCCAACCTCCAGCACACAACATGTCTCCCAAATAACAAAACTCTTCCACACACTCAAGAGACTCACCAGCAAGTTCAATCCTTTCATACCTGACATGATATTCAGTCAAAACTTATTGATTTTTAGAGGACATTTAATAACCACAAAGCAAAGATGCCTAGGGGGAGTTCCTTAACCCCTTCCCTTCTGATGGGACTGACTGATGTCAAGCAATTCATTGTACTCAAAACGTCAACCAAACTGGTGCCACCAGAGACTACATGATAAATCCCAGAGAAATCTGCTGTATTTGGCATCCCACATAGGTAGTGGATGTTGGAGTGGCCCTGGTGAGAGAGGGTAGTGTTTGGAAACTCCCTGTACTGTTGTTTGCAGATGATACTGTGTTGTTGAGTGAAGACGAAGGGGAGCTGCAAGGCTTGGTGAATGAGTTTGGGAGAGTGTGTAAGAAACGGAATCTAAAGGTGAATGTAGGGAAGAGTAAAGAGATGGTCTTTGAGAGAGGTGAAGTCAGTGAATGTACTGCGAGGTTGGATCGTGAGGAATTGGAAAATGTGAGTACATTTAAGTGCTTGGGTAATGTGATGAGTAAGGATGGAGGTTTGGAGGGTGAAGTGCTTCAAAGGGTACAGCAGGGTAGAAAGGTTGCTGGTTCCTTGAAAGCAGTGATAAGAAACAGGGAAGTGAGCATGGAAGTGAAAATGTTACTACATGACAGTACTGTGATACCAACTCTAACGTATGGAAGTGAAGCTTGGACGTTGTTGAAAGGACACAAGTCAAGAGTGAGAGCAGCGGAAATGAGTTATTTAAGAGGAGCCTATGGAGTCACATGGAGAGACAGGCTGACAAATGAGGATATAAAGGAGCGTTGTGGTGTGGACGTGATAGGAAGCGTTAGGAGGAATACACTGAGGTGGTTTGGCCATGTGGAGAGGATGCAGGGTGAAAGACTGATGACGAGAGTGTATGTGAGTGAGGTGGAGGGGGTAGAGGGAGGGGGAGGCCGAGGATGAGATGGAGGGATGGGGTGGAGAGGTATATGAGAGAGGGGGGGGTGTGCGTTGGGAGCAGGGCAGTGAAATGGCAGGGGACACGATGATGTGGAGGCAATTTGTTTGTGGCCACCCCGAATGGGATTGAGGTGTCTGGCAATAGATAGATAGATAGATAGACAGACATAGGTTCCTAAGGATGCACACAGACACCTACCACCTGAGTACACAAGTACCTGTGACAATGGCTTTTTCAGCTGACTATGCAATGATATGTTTCTTTTTGCGTACTGTACAGGGTGTACCGTGAACCGGGGTGAATTCGGACACGGGGTGGTTTCGGACGAAATTTGCATAAAAAGATTAAATGCTACGCAGCTGCTAAACGAAGAAAGATATCGTATATATTTAAACGGGATAATGTTGCATAGGTTTTGTAAAATGTTATGTATAATTATCTTTTTAAAATATTATGTTCCACTGGTGAATATATTGTAATAAAGACAATGCTATTTTTTGGTGAAAAAATGAATACGGGAAAACTTGGTCTGGTGTGAACGAATCATAACAAACCGCACGCTTATACACATTTAGAGGTTTACTTTAACGTCTAACTTGAAGATTGGAACAGAGAAAGGGTTAAAATCTGCATTTTAAATGTATGTAAACATGACATGAGTGAATGTGTATGCATTTTTGGGATTTAAAGGGGTAACTTCGGACAATGGATATTTAAAGGGTTGAGGTCAGACAGCATATCTAATTTGCTTTTTTTATATGTAATAAAACATATTTTGTACGATGTACACAGTCTGCATGCTTATCTTTGTTTTTGCTGCTAAGAAATATGATGTGAGAACACATATTATTTAAGTTACCATATGGTACGGTACCGGTATGATATCCTTATAGTTCGTCTCCACTCCCTCCTCTTGTTCCTCATCTACTCACCCCTTCCATTCCTAATTCCTGTTTCTCCTTCCCAAGCTCCTTCACTCTTTAGCTCTTTCCTTCCCTATCTTCTGTTCCTCCATTCCAAGTTCCCTTTAATTAGGCATTTAAATAGCCGGCACGCTTTAAACCGTCCGGTCAGTCAGTCACAATCGTGCCTTTAACCTGCGCATAGCGTGGGAATGTACTCCCTATAATGTATATGTATAATCAACTAAACTGGGGTTGTAAGTCAATGGAAAATTTATTTTTTCATCTATTTTTGCTATATATCACTACTATTTACTTGTAATTTTTCTGTATTTTTTTGTATTTTTTTCAGCAATTTTTTTAAAAGTCGCGCAGTGTCCGAAGACCCCCCAGAACTGTCCAAACATTCAGCTGAGCTACTAGGGGCCCATTTCAGTGCATTTCTAATGAGTGTCCGGGGTCACCCCAAGGCAGTCCGAAGTCTCCCCAGTCCGGGGTGACCTCGGACACCTATAAAATATTTTACTACGTCTAGATGGAGATACTGAGATTATCTGGCTGTTAGATACTTACAGGTTATTGGCTCACGTACGTATGTAATACTTAACATCAGTATTTTGGCCAAAATAAATTGTGTCAGGATGAAATAACCTTCAAAATCGTACGAAGTCACCCCGGTTCACGGTACTCCTTTTTTATGCATGGAAGAAGGAACCAAAGGCTAGAAGCCCACAAGGATGTTCCCTCAAGAAAAATAAAAACAAGTGAGCCAAATTCAAGATACATTCATTACAAGATGCCTGAACACACTGCATTTAAAAGACTGGAGGTCATAGGCAGTGGGAAATACAGAGAGGGGATGACAGTTCCAGAGATGACCCGTCACATACATGAAAGACTGGGAGTAACAGTTAACTCTTGCATTAGAGTTGGACACGAAGGGGATGAGAGTTTGTTGCTAGATGGATACTAAGCTGCCACCATAGTGGTGGAGGGATGCAAGCAGACAGTTCAGAGGAGCAGTGATCACTGAAGTAGTGATAGAAAAAGAGATAAAGATGCAACAATGCGGCGAAAAGACAGGTTGAAGGAAGCCAGTAAAAGGAAGAGAGTTAATGAGATGAAAATCCTCTGCCTCTACCTTGTTGAGAAGAGTTGTACTGTATGTGGGGAGCTTCCCCACACATGAAAGTTGTACCATACACATGGGCAAATAAAACCCCTGTATAAAGTCAGCTATGCAGGGGTAAGGAAGGCATAAAGTCAGCATAGCACACCTGATCTCTTGGAAGCAGATTTTATGAGAGGTAATATGATATTTCCAAGATAAATCAAGAGACAATGAAACCCCTAGTATGTTCAAAGATGATGCAGGATTAAATTGGATATTTTTAAAAATTTGTGGATATTCCTGCAGAAAATTTTATTTTCTATTCTCCCTTTCTTGTAAACATATGCTGGGAGTTCTTCCATTTACCTTATTAATTATTTGGCAGACAAACACTAAACCATACTATGAAAACAATTTACCAAACAACATACGAATATAACGCATTTGTGTGATCAGAATATAAGGCTCAACAACTTACCTGACTTTGTGACGCAAAGGTAAAGGCCATGGGAGCATCAGAGTATGCCCTGGTGCCTGCTCTGGACACCTGACGTACAAGGGTTGAAGATGCACGCAAGAACATTCTGTATGAAAGTATGGGAAACAGATGCTACTGATATATTATTTAACTTCTTAACGTAAGTATTAGATAAAATCATCTACATAATATTACTGTGGCTGAATCTCCTGAATAATTCCTGATGAAAACCTATGTACAGAATTTGCTTGATGCTGCATCCTGTGAGTGGTGGTCTCAACAAAAGGACCTCTTGGCATTTCTGGAGTCATAAATTCTTGATAATGAAAATACGTACAGTAATCAATCAGAGAAAGTTTAAAGATGGTAAAGTCCTTATTCCTCACCCTCAAAATTAGCAACTGCTGTACTTTATTGCTACTAGACATCTGTACAAAAGAATGTAATATTTTGATGGCGTGATTAGCTAAAGATCCATACAGCACAATTTGGGCAAATTTTTCTTTCAGAGGAGTATATTCATTAATTTAACCATTTTAACAAATGGTATGTAACTAACTCACCAAAGATACACTATAAGGCATATTTCCCTCACAGATCAAAAACTAACCTGTCTGGGTACTGAGACAAAAAAAGCATCCATGTGGGACTCAAAAGTACACAAACATGTATGAGTACATGCATTCTATGGGATATGAAACTGAGTTGTGAGAAGTGTACTGAGAAGTGAGGTAGTGTATATTTAAAATTTTAATCCATAATCCACCAGGTTATTTTGGTGTCTGGAAACGGTTTATACTGTTCTTTGCTGATGATGGTTACTGTACTGTTACATGACGATGTATGGGAGTTACAAGGTTTGTTCAATGGGATGGATTTATGTTAGATAATAAATTTAAAATGAATGTAATGAAGAGCAAAGATCTGGTCTTTGAAGTAAATGCTGTTATGGAGTGCATAGCAGTCTGGATGATTAGGAAATGGAATATCTGAATGCCCTCAAATATTTAGGTAACGTGATGAGCTGGTAGGTGCGGACAACTATCATCCACTCCCTTGATGAAGTGCTGCGTTCTCTCTGTAAGTCTGTCTCTCTCTCTCTCTGGTGATTCGACATTGAGTTACAGTTTAAATGGTTTCTTGTATCTCAGGAAAAAGTTTCCAGTTCTGGGTGGAAACCATGTAACCAAATAACACCTGCGTGGCTTGTGAGTTATGGCACTCCAGCCAGATGGAAGCTGTATGGGTTCCATCTGAGGGATGGTTGGGGTTTCTTGCTTGCATAATGTCACTTAATGGAAATGATGCTAGTCACTTTTGTCAAATGTCGGGAGTGAGCAGCGTAGCCCCCGAACCCCTACACTCCTGTATATAAGGGGCAAAATGGGATTGGATGAAAATGATGTGATAAGCAAGGATGGAAGTTTATGAGGGTGAAATGCTGCATGAACAGCAGAAATAAGGAACAGGGATTTGAATAGAAGTAAAAAGTTGCTGCATGACAGTACCATGATCACTCTAACAATTTTTGGGAGCTTGGCTGGCATATTAACTGAAAACTCCTTATGCATAAAAACTGTCTGATTTTCATAATATCAAGTCCTTTCTTTTGCATCCACTTTAGCTCAATAAAACATTAAATATATTGTAGTACTTTATTTCCAAACTGCCCATTTCCAACATTTGTATGTAAGAGTTAATGGTATATACTGTACCAATTTAATCCTAAGTAAGATACAAGGTATTATGCACATGTTCACTTGCCAGGGCTCTCTACCTTTAAAGTTCTGATTTTCTTACTGGTTGGTTACAACTGGGATACTGTGACAGGAAGCTGAATATTGGCTTCATAAATTTTTAATATATACACCTTCGGCTTTGTTTATGTGAATGTTTACCTGGCTTCAGCCATGGCTTCATGACTTTCCAAGGGCATCAGCTTCGGCTTCATGAGTTTTGAGGCCCATGTCTGATACTAAACTCATTGTGGTTCATACAAAAGCCCCATTCAGTTAAATGAGGTTAGTCTGGCCTCTTCTATTTGCACTCACATATCATGGAACAGATCATCATTTGGTTCGGATCTGAATCCAAATTTTGTCCCTCCGGTTTGTGATAAAAGAAAAGGATGATCTGTTTAGGATCATAAATAGCTGGTCATGAGGCTGAGCTTACCTGTGATGTTTTCCCACAGCTCTGCAAGGCCCTTCTTGCCACGGATAACGAGGACAGTGACTATCTATCTATTGCCAGACGCCTCAATCCCGTTTGGGGTGGCCACAAACAAATCGCCTCCAAGTCGCCCTGTCCCCCGCCATTTCACTGCTCTGCTCCCAACTCACACCCCCCTCTCTCATATACCTCTCCACCCCATCCCTCCATCTCATCCTCAGCCTCCCCCTCCCTCTTCCCCCCCTCCACCTCACTCACATACACTCTCTTCGTCAGTCTTTCACCCTCCATCCTCTCCACATGGCCAAACCACCTCAGTGTGTTCCTCATAACACTTCCTATCACATCCACATCAACACCACAACCCTCAGACGGACAGTGACGATTAGTTAAATTACCCGCCTACAATTTATGCTGGAGTCAGTTTAATGACATGTGGTACTATATATTGTGGTAAGTGGGAGTGCTCACCATCCACTCACTCGATGTAGTGCTGCTCTCAGGTGTCTGTCCTTTCCTCTCTTCCCTCCATTCCTTCCTTACTCTTCTGTTTTTCTTTACTTCAATCCATCCACGTCCTTCTGCCTACAGGTGACTTTACACGTCCTCTTTTGTCTTTCTGTCCTTCATTCTTTCCTCTTCCATCTGCCTGTGGGTGACTCAACACTGAGTGACAAGCCAAATGGTTTCCTGTACACCAGGAAACCATTTACTATGCTGGGTGGTAATCATACAACCAAATTATGGCATATGGTGGTTTAGTGGGAAATTACAGCGCTCCAATTGAACTGAGCCGGTGAAGGTTTATATCTAAGGGGTGGTTGGGGTAATGCCACTCAGGGATGAGTGAGGCTGGTCACTCTCATCCTAAATATCAGGACCAAATTGCCTATCCCCGGGCTCCTACGATCCTCATGGGGCAATGTAGGATTGGATGATGGATGGTACTACATACAGTATGTATGCCTGCATGGAAGACTGAAACGGTAATCTTCAAGTCGACAGGGGATCAACCTACAGTATTTTGCCATTTTCTATCCTTCATTTTTTTTTTTTTTAAACCAAAATCCATGCCCCCCCCCCCGTGTTTTCAAGTTACTTGGGGGCTGAAGACGGGCGCACACCATCTTAGAATACCGTTTCAGTACAAATCTTCCATCAGTGCTGTTTTCTCCAAAACTAATCCAAATAATTACATAACTTATACTGGGTATTAATTCTAGCCAACCCATACCTAACTTATTTTAGTAACCCTAACCTCAACAAAACTTTTGTAACCCTAATTTATCCTTACCATACTTTTTTTTTTTCTTTGTTTTTAATGTGTCCAACTCTGGATATGGGCTTCAGGGCCTATCCCAAGGCCCCGTAGTCCTCCTACACATCTCTATATGTCACCACCAGCACTAACACCCACTGTCCATACTAGTGCTGTCTTATACAGGACTGGTGGACTGGTATTGGCAGGGGTATTTTTGCAACATGTCAGTGGGTCTTCTGGTAGATCAGTAAAGTCTGCTTTTTATGAAATTCAAATCCTTAAACTGTTCCCTACCCCAGCCGGAATTCAATCCTGGGCCCATTAGACAGCGGGCTGCCTCTCTACCGATTCAGTCACTGCCTAATTTATCCTACCCTAATCTTAATCTTCTCTGTCTATATATTGCCGGACACCTTAATCCCGTAAGGAGTGACCACAAACAAATCGCCTCCATGTCACCCCATCTCCCGCCATTTCACTGCCCTGCTCCCAGCTCACATCCCCTCTCTTTCATATACCTCTCCACTCCATCTCATCCTTGGCCTCCCCCTCCCTCTCCCCCCCTCCACCTCACTCACATACACTCTCCTCATCAGTCTCTCACTCTCCATCCTCTTCACATGGCCAAACCACCTCAGTGTGTTTCTCCTGATGCTTCCTGTCACATCCACATCCACATATCTTAATCTTACCTAATCAAATTAACCCTAACAACCTAATTAACTAATGTTAACCGGCTGCTTTCTGCATTTGTAAGTTGTGATGCATTCATAATGCAGTGCGAAAGGGTTCCAACAACTCAATAAAAATTGTATATTCTTTGCTTACTGACGGACACTCTTTATCCATCCGTCCATCATCCAATCCTACATTGCCCCATGAGGAGCATAGGAGCCCGGGGCTAGGCAGTTGGTCCCGACATTTATGATGCGAGTTTTCATACATGAAAAAGCACTTCTGAACATTCACAATGTTCCTGAATAAACTTTTTTTTTTCTCTTTAATAATTGAGAAAGTCTCACATCCTTGAAGTACACCTCCAGTGGGGAATAATTATACCGTACATAATTTTGACCAATATTACTCTAGATGATGAATCCTTCACTGTGAACTGAGTTGGGCGAGTTCATATTAACATAAAATAAAAGGTGGAGATAGGAGTTGGAGAAACTCCCCTCCCCCACCTTATTTACTGTGTGTGTTATAAGAACCATTTGCAACAGATGCTTGTAGAAGAGAGTGTTCAGGATTGTTTAAATTCAGTAACGAACTTGTTAATTTCACAGTCGGATGGCTGGGTGCGTACTGAGAGTTTACCCTTTGTTTAATGGCAATCTCACACAGGCGTATTGGCTCAATCTGATCATACTTCACGGCCTCCACACTTTTATCCGACTACCACTAATCTAATTACAGAATGCCCTACAACATAAGAGTAGACTACTTCCTATAAATCTTCACCTGATGCCACTGTATAAATAAAATGTCGTAGTGGCCAAGAAAATAAAAACAATTTTTGGAGCTAGGAGAATGATTGTTTATGATCCATCTCAACCCTGCTCTAGAGGTGGGTTCACAGCAGATCATGGATGCTGCTGAGTCATGGCCGACAGATCTCAGGATCCGGGTTCAACGGCCCAAGTAGAACATCACCTGACCATGGATCTGTGGTGTGATCTGAAACGGATCCTCATAAATAGAAAAGGGTATCAGTTAGCTTGCGCTTGGCTCGACTAGGTTAGGATCAAGGAAGAATAAGGTACCATACGATAAGGTAAAGTGGATATGGTTGTTGTACAGGATGTGTTAATGGGCTTTTGTTCCAGAGGGCTTTTGTCCTGTAGATTTAGTCCAACACTTGTTGTCAGTACACTTCGTGGGTGCCTGCTATTGCCATTGCATAAATAGCTAGTATTTGATACTTTTTCAACACAAGTTTCTACTGTAATACAATATAGTACACTACCTCTTGCTACTATGAAACATTGCTTGTACATGTCTATGTTGTACTATTCACCTATACAGAATGTTAGCTGGTTTAAATAAAGCCAAGGAAGTACTCTGGTAAATTTTTACAAGTTGCCAATATACCCCTCAGGTTGTGCAGTATATTTTTCTGGTAGTTTTTTATTAGACATGAGTGATTTTGACCTTCATTTTTGATGGAAATGCTTCATTTTGCCTCTTTTCCAATCATGAACTCTGACTAGATGAGGAGATGAAGTGAAGCATTTTCAACAGAAAATGAAGACAAAAATCACTTGCATCAAAAACCACCAGAAAAATATACTGCACAACTGGTTAACCTAACCAAACAGACCTAACCTAACCGACAAAAAACGAAGGCAAAAATGACTCAAATTGCATAAAAAACCACCAGAAAAATACACTGCACAACCATTAACCTAACCAAACAGACCTAACCCAACCTGCTACAGTGGAATGCTTACCTTAGAGATAAGATGATCCAAGTTGTGCAGTATATTTTTGTTTTTTTGTTTTTTTATGCAATTTGAGAAGATTAGGAGAAATACACTGAGGTGGTTTGGACATGTGGAGAGAATGGAGAATGAAAGACTAACTAGGAGGGTGTATGTAGGTGAGGTGGAGGGAGGGAGAGGGAGGGGTAGACCGAGGATGAGGTGGAGGGATGGAGTTGAGAGGTATATGAGGGAGGGGGGGGTGAGTTGGGGGGAGGGTAGTCAAATGGTGGGTGACAGAGTGACTTGGAGGCGTTTTGTCTGCAGCCACCCTTTGCGGGATTAGGGCGTTGGGCTATAGATAGATAGACAGATAGTGATTTTTGCCTTCATTTTCTGTCATAAATGCTTCATTTCACCTCCTCATCCAGTCAAAGTTCATGATTGGAAAAAGTGGCAAAACAAAGCATTTCCGACAAAAATGAAGTTCAAAATAACTCAAATCTCATAAAAAACTACCAAAAAAAATACAGCATGTTTTCTCAAGAACTCAACGGCTTCCTCCAGTTCCGAGTGGAAATGCTTAATAACACAAAAATAACCAATATTACACCTGGTGCACAGATCACATCCTACTTCGTCAGAAGCCACAGCAAGAAGGATTTGAATTTTCTACCCAGAAGGAATCAAAGAGCATGCTTCAAACTGATTGACAGAAAACCATCATGTGACCAAAAGTATGCCTATGAGTGTCTGAAACAGACCTAGAAGATGCATGAGCAGCTGACAGAAGGAGAAACACACATACGAATGCATGCATATTTTACATGGGCTGGCAGTCAAGATCCAAAGTATGGTAATTTGGGAAATTATTAAATTCAACAACTCTGTACACATCAATTTCCGAATGGGGTTATGGGGATTCATTAGCTTTCTTAGGTATTATACTATGCATTTATGGTGGTAATATCCTTGAAATGTATATTGGCAACTTGTAAAATAATACCAATACTCTGAGCATGCAAGTTTATGGACTTATAAAACCTCTAACCCTGCTGGAAGCTATAGGCCCAGTCATGAGCTACAGGCCAATATCGCAGTGCTCGTTTTACGTACAGGTTGTCAGAATCCCACGCAAGTTTCATCAGAGAATTACAACCAAATATGGCAGCCTCCATGTTCTGAGCATAGCCCGTAAGAATTCACATAACTGTTACCTCCTGCTACGTGGAACTTGGAGAGAAACTTCAACATAAAGCCTTCTGAGTCAACGGCACTGGATGCATAAAGTGCCCCCATGCAGAAAGTTCTCCTAATGGGTAAAATCAAGGGGGTCTAGGGGATACAGTCCCCCATTTAGGATAGGTTAGGTTAGGCTAATTCTAAGACACTTTTCTTCTATGACATTTTTGTTGCAAATTATTTTTACTTTACTCCTGAAGGTTACGTTAGGATAGGTTATGTTCAAGAGTAAAATCAAAACAATTTGTGACAAAAATGCCACAAAAGAAAAGTGTCTTAGAATTGTCGGTATAACTTTAGATGTAACCAACGTTACCAATTTTCATTATATTACGTCCCTGAACTATTCTAAGACTTACCTTTTAAGCCTAGTTTGAGTTGGGGAGCAAATTTTGTAGGGGTAGTCATATAGTGGCTTAGGTTAGGCTATCGCTCAGCAGTGGATGAATGTCGCGCCATATTGGCTGGTGCAGGCGTGTGCACTTGGGTCTATGTCAGGCCCTAGGTTAGGTTAGTTTAATGCAAAATAGTGTGTTTTTAATTAATTTTGATCTTGATTTTGGGGGATACACCCACTTTTGGAAATCTTACTCAAAATTCCAAAAGGGGGATTCTCCCCCCAAAATGAAGGTCAAAACTAATTAAAACACAGTATTTTGCATTGGAAAACATAAAAATAGTAATAAAAGAAAATGTTGGTTACTTCTAAAAATTTACCGAATTGTCTAAAATACCGAAAAAGTTAAAAATCTTGTAATTCTGTTAGGGGTTGAAATGATAATTTCATCAGAAATTTAATGTACAGTACCCTCGCGTCCAACACACGTTTGTCCAGCACGATTCGCATCCAGCATGGAGAGCAAAAAATTTGTATGATTTAATACAAATTAAGTACTGTATAACGGGTGCGTAAGCATAACACTGACGAAGCTCCGAGAAGTGGGCGAAATCCGCAGAGTTCGCCTCTAGCGAACTCTAGCATGATCACCCCCGGTCCAACACGGTCATACTGGACATTTCCGTGACGCTGACAGCGAATCAAAACGTATGATCAAGTAGCCTCCCCAGCCCGCTATCATGAGATCGTGATGTTGCCCAATGAAAAACGCTTCTGTTCTCACGTGATGTCTTGTTTAAATTTCTCCCGCCACAGCGCCACTCAGTCGCATAATTTGCATTGGATGGTGCTTTTTTTCCGCTGCATTTTCTGCCCTTGCAACTGCATTTTACCCTGCTCACAATGCCTAGGAAGCCTTCTAAGAACCCCAAGAAGCGGCGGCACCACCCTCAGGCCACCAAGTTAGAATTCATCATCGAGAGGCAGAAGAAAGGGGAGAATTTCAAAGGATTTATGAGGGAGGTTGAGGAGAAGCAGCAGCCATTACCCGCTTGTGACGCCAGCAGCCATCCTCCAGGGACCTAGTAGGACTACCTACAGTCTCGGATATCACATTCCATTCCCAGCAAGCCCGCCAACACTATCCTAAAAGGTTAGTTATCATTCATAGTACAGTACTAATTATAATTACAGTTGTACCAATAAATGTATAGGTATATGGTAGGTATTTAGGGTGACTTTTCCTAGGGTTGCTTATGGGGAAAAATGAATTCATTTTTCCCCATAAGCTCTGTTGTTCATCCAACACGTTTTTGGTCCAACACGGGACCCATGCATGACAGTATTACCGTGTTGGACGCGAGAGTACTGTACAAACACATGAACTGGTGATGGTTCCTGTGCAGGCACAATTGATCTTGTGCATGTGCATTAGAGTGAAAATCTGGTCAAACCATAGTATCGGTCCCACAGAAAACTCGAACTTATTCTACCTATCAGCCTATGCACCTCATGTTGCTGTACTTACCAGGATGTGTCGTTGTTCCTGGAAATGAAAGATTTACGAGAATACTGCCAACGGTCATACCACGTTGAGTACACCGCTTCCCGCCCGATAAGCGAAGTTAAGCAACGGTGGGTCTGGTTAGTACTTGGATGGGTGACCGCCTGGGAACACCAGATGCTGTTGGCATCCCTATGTGTCAAGTGGGGTTGGTGGAGGATTAGTGCCCCTCCCTGTAAAACAATTAACTCTAAGCCCTTGGTCACCTCGTTTGGGATACATGGCGTCTGGCAATGAATGAATGAATGAATGAACGAGAATACTGATTTTTTCCTTCAGTACGGTACAGCTAGAGCCTGGGCCGAGCCGCTGTGCAGCCATGTTTACCACCAGCATCAGCATCAACAGTCTCTCTTACACTGTTGTCAGTTTTTTATAAACCGGTACATTTTAAACTGTTATATGCATTTGATGATGATTTACACTGACTTGGCAACGTTGGAATCATGTGACTTATCAAAGCCAATCACAGCTATCCCTCTCTCTTCATCAACCAATCACATTTAATTTCCTTACGCCAATGAGAGAAGTTTCCCACACTCTGCCAGATTCAAAAGTCAGTCTCGTCATGTCTCTCCTATGCACTGGGTGTGCACTGAAGCCTTGGGAGATTTTCAAGGCTTTTTACCAAGAACCTGAGGCTTCCCTCGATTTTCAGCGTTGGCACGGCATCCTTCCAAGTCAGGTGGAGTGTCCTCACTGTCAAGTACGACTTCAGTTGCAACAAGAAAAGCATCTCTGGGTGTGCTGCCAGTGGAGTCTGACCCACCATCTCCAGAGTAAGGTAGGTTAGACCTTGTGGGGGGGGGTTAGGTTAGGTTAGGTTAGGTTGGTTAGGTTAGTTAGCCTAGGTTAGGTCAGGATTATTTTTACTTCAAACCCTGCCCTCTTTCCAAGGCTTCAGTATTGAAATGATAATCCAACATGGATGGTTCCAATGGTTTTTGGTGTGATTATTGATGATTTTGACTCAAATTTCTGTCAAAAATCAGTAGTTTCTGTGATAACAGAAAATGGGTCATCTCAGAAACTATTAACTTGTGATAGAAATGAAGGTCAAAATCGAACGAATCACACCAAAAACCGTTGGAAGCACCCAGGTTGGATGAAAAAAAATCGCTGTGGGACTGATACTATAAATTCACTGAAAAACTTTATGCACTAGGGAACTTGTGCAACCTTCACTGGCCCCTGGTCACAAACCATAGGATATAATGTATCTTCAATGACAAGTTGTCCAACACCAACATAAATCTGAATAATCTTTCTATGGTTAGCTCCCCAAACACGAGTAAACACATTCACATTTATGTACATCAAACGAATGGCTGCACTTAACTTTTAACATCATCTGCCAACGGCACAAAATAACATGTCTTTCTCCGCCACTACGTGCAAAAAAAAAAAAATTGTTCTGTTACATCAACTATTATTATCAGTGGATATGACACGGCTACACAATTTCCTTTGCAAATGACACCCCTGTATATGGGTACCCGGGTAAGGATAACCGGTTCCCAGCCTGATTTCCAATAAGATACCCATCAATTTCTGTCAACAACATTTTAGCTAATGTTTAAGCCAGTAACTTTCAACTTCCATAATATTATCACACAATGCAATATGCAGAGCGGTAGAATAACAATACTTTACCTGAACACCCTGTGTAATTGGCCTCAGCAGAAGTCACTTCACTTCTTGCAAGTACTAGGTACAGAGGGCAGCACCAGCCTTATGAAAAGCAACCACAGCTCTATAGTATGGAGAGGCAGATCTCTGCCGCGAGCGTATGACTTTGGCCGCCATATTGGAACACCAGCACTCAAATTCAAATACTTTACTTCCACTAAGCACTGGTTATTAATAAAGATACACTCATCGTTTATAATATAAAACATATATGGATTTTTCTTTCTGCCTAGTTCAACGAATGATATCGGGAACATTTAGGGATTAGTGCCCCTCCCCAGAAAACATGTAACTAAGAATACGAACAAGAAGCCTCGGCTGACCAATTTACCAAAACTACATGGACTGTGAAGATGATGAGGTGAAAGAAAGATTGTTCAGGTGTTTGAGGATGCAAAAGTGGATGTATGTGGGTTAACTGAAACTAAATGGAGAGGAGAGAGTGTGAGAGAATGGGAGTATGGATAAGGTAGGCCTATATGCGCGGAAGTAGATCAGAATGAGAGAGCAAAGGAAGGAGTGCGTATTGTGAGTACCAGATGGAAGGAGAATATAAGAGTATGGATCAGTTGGCTCAAGGATTGTGTGGGTAAGATCGAAAGCTGGACTACAAATTAATGTGGGCGATTGTGTGCTTCTATGCGTCAACTCAAGATCGTGCAAGCAGAGCAGAGTGAGAATGTGAAGTGTGCATGGAAAACTTTAAAGGAATGAGAGAGTGTTTTTGATTGGAGATTGTAATGCTGTGTTTTTAAGGCGACTTCTCGTCGTAAAAACACTAGCTACTGAAGCGGGGTCCTCTTTCTAGACCGGATGTAAAGCACTAACAAAGGAACAGGACATAAAAACCAGACAGTATACCGTATCACATCTATTACCTAGGTCCTACTCATAACAGTGTACATACAATGATATTTAGTATACAGAGACACAGAGATACAGAATTAACACTTGGCTTCACAGAATGATCATATATATTATCACTATTACACAGGGAGATCGCGGGTATTCTTTAATAGGGTTCTCAAGTCACTTGGAGGTAATATGCAAATGGGGTTGTTCACTTCATGTTCTTGAATGGGATTCTTATGTCACTGAAGGGTAATATAAAAATGGGGTTGTTCACTTTAAGAATACCGAGATTGAGAGTCTGTTTCGAGGATATTACTATAATAGAGGTAAGGTGCCGATAGCGACACTCGACACTGTCATCTGGTCACGGAGACACGAACACTTATCTTTCAATTCGCCCGCGCACCTACCTCTGGACTCACAGAAAACTCCCTGGTGCCTTTATGTGGGGAGGGACTAAATCAATTGACAAAATACACTTCCTGCCCTGATAGCACTAGATTCTAGTGGGCCACTGTTTAATATATTTTACTATGTAAGCATTGTCACTGTTCTCCTGGTCACTGTCACGGTCACTGTTTTCCCCTTGTTTCCTGGGTTTAGTAGTTCACTGTTGCACTTAGGATACAGGGAGGCTCTCCTGTCTGGGGGCCTCGACCTGAGAGGCGGCCCTCGTACTAGGGCCGCGCCGGTGGGGTGCAGGGAGGCCCTGTGGTCTGGGGGCCTCGACCCGATCGGTGGCCCTCAGGACTGGGGCCGAACAACTGGAGCAGTCGGGCCTGTTTCCTCCGACTCCGGGGAGTGAGGGAGCCTGGATCGCCTTCGTCGTGGACTGCGGAGTCGGGCCTGGGCGTCCTGGGACTGCGGGTACCAAGGGGGAGAGGCGCCGTCAGGACTGGACTGCGGCAGCGTCTCCTGCGGGGCTCCGGCAGGAACAAGGAACTCCCGGGTGTGGGCGGTAGGTCCGATATCGGTCCTTGCCACCACTCTAGTGTCTCATCCGGGACTATATTCCCGGATGGCGACGAAGGGCTCCCCGAAGGGAAAGAGGCTAGAGGAGGACTCACGCTACCCGTGGTCTCTCGAGTGTGTCTCGAGGCCTGAGCCGGGGATCTCCTTCCCCTATTGCACACCTTGGCTGTGGCCGTGAACTGGCCCGGCGTATGGGTACACCTATAGGGTTATCGATGTCACCCTTTCGCCATGGCAAGGTACCGATGGCGTGGTGTTCCTCCCGTAGTAGGATACAAGACGGAGCGAGAGGCACAGAGGCCACACTCTCTCCAATACGGACTGATCCTACCTGCAGGGAATTCTCTACCCTGGTACGTGCCCCGGCCGGAGCCGAGTGTCTGCCCGTACGGAAGACGACTAACGGGCCGCCCGTCCGTTGCAGCAAGGTATCGACCCCAGGACGCCGCTTCCGTAATAGGGTAGTGCTACAAGTACGGTAGCAGGGGCTCTTTACCCTGGACCGTATTCTGGCCGTAGCCGAAGAGCAGCTGGAGAGGGATGCATGAGGGCAACTCTCTCTCCCTGGTGTGTTAAGGCTGGAGCCTGGGGTCGCCTTCCCCTTTGCACACTCTCTTAGGCTGTAGCCTAGGTCTGTCAATCTCTCTTTACTTTTATTTAGGCCGTAGCCTTGGGCCTCCTGCCCTTGGGCCTCCTGCCCTAGAGGGTGTAACAAGACCGTCAATACGGTGTTACCTGGGACTGATTTGGCGTCAGTCCCACCCCTATTCTGACGATCACTGCCCTGCCCGCACAGTAGTTCAGTTCCCCTGATCACCTGGGGTTGGGGCACTTGCGGGGAATAGGGGCTCAGGGTCGTGATGCCCTGATGACCCTCTTGCCCGGGGTCACTAACCTCACCGATGTGTCCTCCTGGGGTGGTGGTGGTGTGGCGGCTCGGTGGTGGTGTGGGGGGGTGGTGAGGTGGGAGGTCCTGCGGTGGGCACAGTGGGCATTTTAGAGATTTGAAGGGAAAAGTAGCGAACGGGAATAGTTGATGTGTGGGTTGTGCCTGGAGAGATGGATGAGAATGGCAGTGCTTTAGTGGATATTTGTGCCAAGAGGGGGGTTGGTGATAGCTAATACCCTCTTCAGGCACAAAGTGATCCATAGGTATATGTTGCGAGTGATGAGAAGGGTGGGTGGTGAACTGAATGAACGGAAGGCAATGACTGATTATATGTGTGTGGATGAAAGGATGAGGAGGTGTGGATGCAAGAGTATATAGAGGTTAGGGGAGTGGACTTTCGGACCACCACTTGGTGGTGGTAAGAATTAAAGTCAAAATAAAATGGAGAAATAGAACATGGCAAGGACAGGAGGAAGTAGTACATACAAGGAGGGTGGAAAAGTTACAAGGGGATGGAAAGGAGGCAGAATATAAGAGGGAAGTGAGGGAGCGATTGGATAATGATATACGCACCCCCGCGGAATTCCCCCCCTAGGACGGAGCCGCAACCCCACCCCCACCCCAGGAAGACACCACGGTGGGACAGGAAAGGGATTCGCCGGGTCCGAGCGAGACAGGCCCCGGTACGTCACGACCCTACACTCCTCTTCCCCTCAACATGACCAGCAGCACCCTCACAGTAAAAGTACACTACACTGCAGGGGAGGAAACACTCGCCAGAATCGGGGTGGTACTTGTGCTTGCACAGTCCCAGACAGCACCGCGGCATCAGCCACCGTCCGTGTCGGGGAAGGATCGGCCACCATACGTCCTTCTGCTGTTACCCCCTGCAGCACCACGGTATCGGCCACAGTCCGTGCTGGGGAGGGGTCGGCCACCATACGCTCTTCTGCTGCAGCCACACCTGGAACCAGCCCCGCGGTGGTGGCCACCGTACACCCCAGGTTGGACGTGTCGGCCACCGTACGCATGTCGGCTGGTACTCCAGAGGGAGGTGGAACCGCGACATCGGCCACCTTCCGTGTTGGGGAAGGGTCAGCCACCATATGCCCTTCATCCACAGTCTCTAGGGCTTCCCCATCGAAGGCAGTCCCTGCCGCGGCCTGCCCTCCACCCAGAGGCTGTGCGGGATGTTCTCCCCACTCTCTCCACAGGTGTGGTTCCAAGGAGGAGCTGCAGTTCAAGGAGTGGTGGCAAGGCCCAATCACTGAGGAGGGGATCCACGCCCTTTGGACTGCCCCCAACCGGCACCCGGACCTGTCGGACACCACTTGGAGGGGACGCCGCAGCCAACCCCTGACGACACCCCTGCAGCATGGTGACTGCAGTCCCTTGCCTCCCAGAGACGTCCCCTGGACCCCAGGGAGGGACTCTCTGGATTCCTCCCGACAGCGGCCCTCCGCCCGGAGCAGGAGGGGTCAGGAGCGACTCCTGACCCTGTTTGGCCCCAGTCCTAATGGCCACTCTCCAGGTCGAGGCTCCGCCAGGAGAGAGCCTCCCTGCACCCCTGTCCATGACCGCACCCGGGCCTCTACGCTCCCAACAGTAGTCCCGTGCCTCCTACGGGAAGGCACGCCCGTGGGCCCACCCTCTATGCCCGGGCGCCACCTGGACTAACGACCCAGGTGTCAGCCACCCAAGAGACTCTGTAGTGTCATTCTAGTGTCCACCAAGAAAATGAGATAGACCATACTCACACTGTTGGAACTGAGAGTAGTGAACAGTGGAAGCAATTAGTGAATGTAACTAAGGACAGTGAACTCTGACATATCGTGTGTGTAACTCGAGTCTAGAAACAGAGATCTATACACAAGGACTGTGGAGAGAAAGACTATAAGTGAATTGTATCTCCAAGCTTTATGTATTGCCTTAATTCAACTCTCTTACAATGTACATGCAGTGGAAAACAAAAATAGGGCACAAGTACAAGGCCGGCTTATTAGTGGCAGTACTCACAACATACATATGCATACAATGAGATTACCCTCCGTCTGGAACACATACACACAGTTCGTGGTGAGGAGGCACTGTCGTGTGGCATTCTCTGTTCTTGCACTAAGTTTTTAGACCAAGTACGGAGGGGGGGGGGTGTTACTGACTCTACACAAAGGGGAAGGAGTAGTTCATGACACTATGTTACAGGCGCCGTTACAAGGGGTGGGGAGTGACCGTCTGTATATTCACTGCTCACTATCACTGAGGCGCCTGTTCTTTTACACTTATTATATTATATTCTAATTACTTGGCCTCACCGTACACTTATAACTTGATTTCACTAGGGCGCCTGTTCTTGTACACTCACTGGTCTATGTCTTTTCTGGGCCTCACTGTACACTTTTATCATGTTACACTCACTCTTGTGCCTCGAGTGCCGGCCTCACTGTTCACTGATAATTCAGTCTTTAGGTCCACTTTGTTTCACTGGGGGAAGGGGAGGTCCAGGGCTTACAACTCTCGGCCTGGGGTAGGCGGAGGCCCTTTGGGAGTCCCTTCGTCCCACGGCCACTGGACCACTCTCAGGGGCGTCGTCTCTCGCTGGGGCTCGGGCTGTGTGTGGCGGAGGGCCGCTCACTGTTGGGACTGGGGACTGGGGTCTGGCCCTCGGGACTGAGGCCAAACAGGCGTTGGAGGTGCTCGCTCAGAAGGCAGGTGGAGGACGGGCATTACCTTTGTCAGGGTGGGGAGTGGGCCCGCCGAGGGGTCCGGGGAACATCCTCGGAGGGGTGTCAGCTGCAGTTTTCTGCTGGAGGTGCCACCGTCAGGGCTGGGCTGTGGTGGCGTCACCTACCAGGGTCCGTCAGGTGGGTTCCCTCTTCGTCCGGACGGAGGGAGAACAACCCCGGGGACAGTAAGGGGCCTCTCCACTAATCCTCGGGGCAGTGGTCCTCCTCCTGGAGGTTGGCTCAGTCTGGGTGGACAGGAGGGTAATCTGTGCTCCTGCCGGAGGGCAGGACTGAACACAGCTCACTGTCTCGTTGTGGAATCACAGTGGGTGAGAGTTTTTGGCGTCTCTCCCCAGCATGGCTACAGGCCGTCGCCGGGTTCCCTTTGGCACCAGATGGAGGGCGGCTACAGGCTGTCCCTTCACTGTTGGCGTGGCTACAGGCCGTCGCTGAAACCCGACTCCCTGACGAGAACACGGGCGAAGTGGGGCTACTGGCCATCACCGAAGTCCTGTAAGGAGGGCTTTGTGCAAGAAAGGAACAGCTACAGGCTGTCTCCTCGCCTAGGGGTCAGCTACAGACCATCGCCAGTGTCATGCCCTCCGAGGCAACTACACAAGGAGAGAGGATATACCGGCCTCTCCCCAGCATGGCTATAGGCCAGCGCTGGTCTCTGTAGGGGGTGTGAGCAGCATTGGGTGGAGCGGCTACAGGCCGTCTTCTAATTAGTGGCCCAGCTACAGGCCGTGGCCTTTCTTGGGTGCAGCTGTAGGCCGTCACTGGGACCCAGCTACAGGCTGTGGCCTTTTTTTGCAGAGCGACTACAGGCCGTCTCTTTTGTCTCTGAGTGGCTACTGGCCGTTGCTGAACTGTTAGGCCAGTTCCACCCCGATCCTGTCGGTGGTCAGCTCGCCCGGGAGGTAGCGTACTTTGACTAAGGTGGTGGCGGTGGTTGAGCTCGGGGGAATAGGGGCGTGCGGCCCGGGTGAACTTACATCCGTATTGCCCAGACACGTTCCACACGCTGTCTAGCCCTCCGTGTCCTCCTCCTCGGGGTGTGGTGGCGACCTGAGTTGCCACAGCCGGCATTGTACCACCGTTGTTGGGGAAAAAGTCACGACCCCGTGATTGCAGGTAGTACGTCTTGGTGGTGCTGGTGGTGAGGGCCAGCGTTAGGTGTTGCAGGAGGGCAGTCCAATCTGAGATGGCCTGATTTTCATCGAGGTGAGGGTCGAAGGTAAGGAAAAGTGTGGAAGGCTCGAGGGCTGTGAGAAAGAGTTGGAGGAGGTGATGAGGACCCCAGACATGGTACTTCCTGCAGAGGGTTGGCACCCAGGTGGCGTGTCGTAGTCTCATGGTGGGAGATGTTGGCTTCTGTAGGGGATCGAACTGAATGCTGGACACCGAGGCGGTGGTGGTGGTGTATCTGGCGGGAGGGCGGGAGAGGCGGCCAGAGCGAGTGATGGTGGTTTTCCAGGTGGGCGTGGGTGGCGAGGTGGGAGTGCACCCTAGCGGTGCTGTGGCCGTATGGGGCGTTGGGATGTGGTGGGCAGTGTTGGGTGGTGGCGTTTGAGGTGTGGGCCTGGTGGCAATGGGGGAGTGTGGGGCGATGCTGGGGGGAGTTGACGTGGGGGAGGAGGCAGCAGAGTTTGGTGTGCGAGGGTGTGAGGGTGCTCTGGTGCTGGAGGTGGATGGTGGTGGTGAGGCGGCAGGTGAGATGATGTTAGGTGTGTGGGGTGAAGAAACCGAGGGTGAGGGGATAGGGGACTGGATGGGAAGACGAATTTGCGGCTGGTGTGGCGGCATGAGGGGTGGAGGGTGAAGGTGCTGGTGGCGAGGAGGTGGGAGGCTGGCTGGGGAAAAGAATTTGTGGTGGTGGTGAGATGGCAGGTGTGGTGGCGTGAGGTGTGGGTGGTTAGGGGGGAATGCAGTCTTGTGGCGCTGTCCAGGTGTCTGGCGATGGGGTGGCTTGGGTGGTGGCAGGGTTCTGTGCTCGCAGTGTGGGATGGGCAGTGGGTGCGGAGCGAGGGGATGGTGCAGGTGTGGGGGTGGTGGCGGGTGCTGTGCGGTGCTGGAGCCGTGGTGGCGTGGTTTGGGATGGATTTAGGGCCCCCAGCTTGGATGGTTGTATTGACGGTGGTGGAGTGGCGGGAGCTGAGGTGTGGGGTGTGGCGGGTGGTGTGTAGCATCGAAGGCGAGGCGAGGTGGTGTGAAGTGTGGATGGTGAGGGAACCGGTGGTGAGGGGGAAGTGCGGCCTTGTGGTGTCGTCCGGATGTTTGGTGATGGGGTGGCGTAGGTGGCGGCAGGGGGCTGTGCTCGTGGTGGAGCGGCTGGGGGTGGATTTGGGGCCCCAGGTCAGGTGGTTGTACTGGTGGCGATGGTGGGGTGGCGGGAGCTGAGGTGCGGGGTGTGGCGGGCGGTAAGGCGTCTGGTGAGATCAATGGGGATAAGATGGGGGTCCGTGGCGATGGTGAGGTTGAGGTTGGGGTAGGGGAGGTGACCGAGGAAAAGGAGGTGGGTGAGGGTGAGGGGGAGGAGGGTGTGACAGAGCAGGTGTAAGGGTTAGTCGTGTTGGCGAGGAAGGTGAGTGATGGTGAAGTGTGCTGGGTGGGAGGCAGTAAGCAGGAGATGGTTTTAGGAAGTAGGTTAGGGGAGGATGAGGTGTGGGTTCTGGGGGGCCTGTTAAGGGGAAGACAGGCCTTGTGTTGAGGGAGAACAGGGCGGGAGGAGGCGATGGTAGCGGAGAAAAGGGTGTGTAGGGGAGAGGGAAGGTAAGGAATAGGGGAGGGTAAAATAGAAGATACAGTGGAAAAAGAGACATTCCGTTTCCCTCTGTCGTTGACTGGGGGGCAATGTGTTTGTGAGGTGGCCCCCGCCAAAATGGGGTGGTGCGGGGGCAGTGTGGGACGTCTTCTGCATAGAGCTCTGTGCCTTTTTTGTCGAGCTCGGGAGTGATTGGTGTATAAGGCGTCATCCTTGGCGCATTCGCCATGTGGTAGGGAGGCTTGTGGACACCTCAGGATAGTTGTTCTGCGCTTGGCAGCTCTTAGCTGCTCCCGGATCTCGTGAATAGGGCGTCCGTGGCTGCAGGCAGAAATTCCCATGGGTTAACGGCAATGATGTTGGTGGAGAATTTATTGATTGTGCCAATGTCTCGAGGAGTGGGGTGGGTGGCTAGAAGGCGTCTCATTAGTTGGATATCTTTATCCAGGTCTCCCGTTGGGTCATGTATTATAAAGTGTTCTTTAATGAAACTGGGGAGGATCCTGATGAGTGTGTTAAACATAAGCTGCTCCCGGGTTTTGTCATTTGATTCCAGGTAAGCTGTGGTGACGAGTCGCCTGGCCTGGATCAGAGTGTCAGCCGGGTTGCCGTCATATGCTAGGCTATCCAATTGGGATAGTGCTACTACCCTTACCAGTGAGGGTGTGATGGCTTGGATTACCAATTTTGTATAATTTGCGCATATGAGTCCAGGGACGACTTTTGGTGCAATATTGGCCGCGGCTTTGCCCAGTAGTGGCAGTGTGACAGCTATTTTCTGCATGTCATCTTCAATCCCGATATCCAGCAATGGCTTGTAAAATGCAGTGCAGTCCCGCAGAGGACAGCCAACATTCCCAGAAGGAGCCTATGAAGGGGCAAATAGAGCGCAACCTGACTCCAGGTGACAGGGACATAAGTCCGCCCCGGCCGTGCGCCCCTATGACCCGGAGCTCTCCCGCCACCACCATAGCAGGAAAGCGAGACTACCTTCCAGGCGAGTCGACCACCGATAACCACGGGCTGGGGCTATTACTCTAGCTACAGTCAGCACCCCTGAGACAGCCAGTAGCCACTCAACCCTCCTACAGGAGACGGCCTGCAGCCGCTCTGGAGGTAATAAAGAGATGGTCGGTAGCCGCTCCCGCCTTCATCAGGAGACGGCCAGAAGCCGCTCCGAAGGTGCTTTTAAAAAGACGACCTGTAGCCGCTCTGAAGGTGCCCTAACAGAGACGGCCTGTAGCCACTCGACCCTCCTGCAGGATATGGCCGGCGGTCGCTCTGGAGGTAATAAGGAGACGGCTGGTAGCCGCTTCGAAGGTGCCCTCGAGTCGGCCTGTAGCTGCTCCCTCTCCCAGGCTACGGCCAGTAGCTGGGCCTTAGCGACGGCCGGTAGCCGTGCCCCTAGAAGGCCACGGCCAGTAGCCGGGCCCTACGGCAGGAGATGGCCAGTAGCCGCTCCTCCGTCAGGTGCTGACTCCTATCCACGAGACTACGATTCAGAGGGAGACCCCAGCCTGGAGGACTGCTAGAGAGGCCCTGTGATCACCACCGGGCTCTTCTCACTACAGCCGGTTCCTGAGAGGACTCGCCTGACGGACCCCGACGTAGGCTGTTGCCGCAGCCCCCTCCTGACGGCGACCCTGACCAATGGAGACTGCAGCCCAGGGGACCTCCAGACCGTCCCCAGCGCCCCCGGGTGGGGTATCCCTACACCCCGACGCCAGAAACCCTCGTCCTCCATCAGGAGCCTGAGCGAGAGCGTCAGGCAGCTGTTCGGCCCCAGCCCTGAGGGCCAGACTCCCGCCCCAAGCCCCGGGAGTGTGGGACCCTTCACCACCAGCAGCCCCGGACGAGAGAGGACGTCCCTACGCGTGATCCCCTGGCCCCTGGCGGAACTCAGCCCCGTCAGTAGTGAGGCTGAGTCGTTCCCGCCGCCTTTATACCTGACCGTCATTAAGCCCAGTCCCGAAAGTGAGTGACAGTGAAAGCACAGTGTCAGTGATATAGTGAAACAAGGGCAGAACAGTGAATTGTCAGAATATGGGAAGTCAGTGAGAAAAGCATCAGTAGTAATGTAAAAGAAAGGTGGAATAAATAAGATAACAGTGAGACAGTGAATACGGCAGGGCAGTGGAATCTATATCTGTCTAAGTGAACACGCTACCATATAGTGATATAGCCTCACATTAAGGTCATACGGAGGCCTCAGTGTAAGAACAATAATTAACGACACGACGGACAAACCAGTTAGACTGCCAACAGTGAAAACAGTACCACGAACTCCACTCGACAGACAAAACCTAGACCTTCCCAAGTAATAGCGTTTGGCCTCACTGCCCTAAGACTCCTGATTATAGTGCTATTCACTTTACCCGATCTTGTCCCCAGTAATGTCCTGCGTGATACACCCATAATCTAGGCCTAAGGATTATAATTGTTCAGTATAATTACTCTTGTGACATCTACCCGTTCCACTGTAGAATTTAGCAGTGCACGTGTAAGGTTGTTGCCTTGAGTTTTTGTGTCCTGCCTCTCTCTTAATTTTTCTAAACTCCGGTCTAGAAAAGAGAACCCAGCTACACACTAGGCGTTAAAGGGACTGGAAGCTGACCCTAAAACACCTAGCATTACAGCTTGATTATTGCAAGATATGTGTGGATTTCGTGCTGTTCTGCGTCGACCTTGGGCAATTGTTCGTGTGGTTTCGTTGCCATTTTTACCGATTTCCCTGTTGGTCCTCTCTGTGTATGCCCGGGTCAAGAACCACCGCTGTCCACCAGTGTTATGCTTTGTGTTTATGAGGCGGCTTCCCGTCCCTAAAACGCCTAGAGTGCAGCTGGGTTCCCTTTCTAGACCGGAGCTTAGGCAAACAAGAGAGGGCCAGGACATAAAAACACAGGGCAACAACCTTACGCGTATATTGACAGATTCATCTGCTGTGAAACAGGTAGACAACCTTACACAATAATCTCATAGGCAAAAGTCAATTCATAGTCTGGTATTAGTGGGTAGATGTACAGGAGTCTAAGTCTGGTTCAGAAGGGCAAAGCACTATTACACAGTCCGTGGTGAGGAGGCACTGTCGTGAGGCGTTCACTGTTCTGGCACTAAGTTTTTAGACCAAGTACAGGGAGGGGTGTTACTGACTCTACACAAAGGGGAGGGAGTAGTTCATGACATTATGTTACAGGCGCCGTTACAGGGGGTGGGGTGTGACTGTCTGTACATGTATATTCACTGTTCGCTATCACTGAGGCGCCTGTTCTTTTACACTTATTATATTATGTTCTTACTTGGCCTCACCGTACACTTATAACTTGATTTCACTAGGGCGCCTGTTCTTGTACACTCACTGGTCTATGTCTTTTCTGGGCCTCACTGTACACTTCTATCACGGTGCATTCACTCTCATGCCTCCAGTGCCTGCCTCACTGTTCACTGATAATTCACTGTCTTTAGGTCCACTTTGTTTCACTGGGGGAAGGGGAGGTCCAGTGCTTACAACTCTTGGCCTGGGGTAGGCGGAGGCCCTTTGGGAGTCCATTCGTACCGTGGCCACGGGACCACTCTCATGGGCGACGTCTCTTGCTGAGGCTCGGGCTGTGTGTGGCGAAGGGCCCCTCGCTGTCAGGGCTGGGGACTGGGGTCTGGCCCTCGGGACTGGGGCCAAACAGGTGTTGGAGGCGCTCGCTCAGGTGCCAGGTGGAGGACGGGTTTCAACTTTGTTGGGATGGGAAGTGGGCCTGCCTGGGGGTCAAGGGAACGTCCTCGGAAGGGCGTCGGCTGCGTTCTTCTGCTGGAGGTCCCGCCGTCAGGGCTGGGCTGTGGCGTCGTCCCCTGCCAGAGTCCATCAGGTGGGCGCCCTCCTCCTCCAGACAGGGGAGAACAACCCCGGGGACCATACGGGGCCTCTTCACCGATCCTCGGGGCAGTGGTCCTCCTCCTGGAGGTTGCCTTGGTCTGGGTGGACAGGAGGGTAATCTGTGCTCCTGACGGAGGGCAGGACTGAGCACAGCTCACTGTCTTGTTGTGGAGCCCCGGGGGGCGAGAGACTTTGGTGTCTCTCCCCGGCGCGACTACAGACTGTCACTGGGTTCCCTTGGGCAACAGACGAAGGGTGGCTACAGGCCATCCTTTCGCTATTGGCACGGCTACAGGCCGTCGCCAGGACCCGACTCCCTGATGGGAACATTGATGAAATGCGGCTACCGGCCGTCACCTGCCTGTCGGTGCCGCTACAGGCCGTCACTGAAGTCCTGCAAGCAGGGCAACGTGCAGGAGAGGAGTGTCTACAGGTCGTCACCAGTGTCGTGCCCTTCGAGGCAACTACAGAAGAGGAGTGGACATACCGGTCTCTCCCCAGCGTGGCAACAGGCTGTTGCTGGTCTTTGTAGGGGGTGTGAGCAGCACTGGGCGGAGCGGTTACAGGCCGTCTCCTAATTAGTGGCCCAGCTATAAGCCATGGCCTTTTTTTGGGTGTGGCTACAGGCAGTCACTGGGGCCCGGCTACAGGCCATAGCCCTTTTTTCGGAGCGGCTACGGCCGTCTCTTTTGTCTCTGAGCGGCTACAGGCCATCTCAGGTAATGCACGGCTACCGGCCGTCGCTGGGGTGCTGCTCTGAACTGTTAGGCCAGTTCCACCCTGATCCTGTCGGTGGTCAGCTCGCTCGGGAGGTAGTGTACTTTGACTAAGGTAGTGGCGGCGGGTGAGCTCTGGGAAATAGGGGTGCGTGGCCTGGGTGAACTTAAGTCCGTATTGCCCAGACACGTTCCATGCGCTGTCTAGACCTTCATGTCCTCCTGGGGGTGTGGTGGCGACCTGAATTGCCACAGCCAGCATTTTAGGCAGTGTTTGGAAACTACTGTACCTGTACTGTTGTTTGCAGATGATACTGTGTTGTTAAGTGATGACAAAGGGGAGCTGCAAGCTTGGTGGATGAGTCTGAGAGAGTAAGAAACGGAATTTAAAGGAGAATGTAGGGAAGAGTAAAGTTTTGGTCTTCGAGAAAGGTGAAATCAATGAATGTACAGTGAGGCTGGATGAGGAGGAATGGAAAATGTGAGTGTGTTTAAGTACTTGGATAGTGTGATGAGTAAGGATGGAAGTTTAGAGGGTGAAGTGCTTCAAAGGGTGCAACAGGGAAGAAAGCCTGCTGGTTCCTTGAAAGCAGTGATAAGAAACAGGATAGTGACCATGGAAGTGAAAAAGCTACTGAATGACAGTATTGTGATAAGATCTTTAACGTATGGAAGAGAAGCTTGGACCTTGTTGAAGGGACAGAAGTCAAGAGAAAGAGCTGTGAAAATGAGTTATTTGAGAGGAGCATGTGGAGTCACTTGGAGAGACAGACTGACAAATGAGGAAGTGAATGAGCGTTGTGGTGTGGATGTGAATGTTATAGGAAGCATTAGGAGAAACACACTGAGGTGTTTTGGACATGTGAGGAGGATGGAGAGCGAGAGACTGACGAGGAGAGTGTATTTGAGTGAGGTGGAGGGGGGAGAGGGAGGGGGAGGCCAAGGATGAGATAGAGGGATGGAGTGGAGAGGTGTATGAGAGAGGGGTGTGAGCTGGGAGCAGGGCAATGAAATGGCGGGGGACAGGGCTACATGGAGGCGATTTGTATGTGGCCACCACTTACAGGATTAAGGCGTCTGGCAATAGATAGATAGACATTTAGCCAATGAGTTAAAACAACGTCATAGGCTGTTGCACTGTAGAACTTACCCTTTATGGCACTAAGGCAGAGATAGGTAATGGAAGAAAGGGAAAAGATAGTGTGATATGAACGTTGAAATGACAGTGCTGTTGAAACTGTTTTATGTCGAAGTAATGGTGTTGAAATTAAAATGCAGTATAGTATCACCGAAGGCAACCCAACACCCCCAGAAGGAGCCCACAGAGGAGCACATACAGTGCGACTGGAGTCCAGGCGACAGGGACATAAGTCCACCCAGGCCGCACGCCCCTATGACCCAGAGCTAGTCCGTCACCACCATAGCAGGAAAACGAGACTACCTTCTGGGCGAGCTGACCACCAACAACCACAGGGTGGAGCTATTACTCTAGCTCCTGTCAGCACCCCTGAGATGGCCGGTAGCTGCTTAACCTTCCTACAGGAGACGGCCTGCAGCCACTCTGGAGGTAACAAAGAGACTGCCAGAAGCCACTCTGAAGGTGCCCTAAATGAGACGGCCGGTAGCCGCTTAACCTTCCTACAGGAGATGGCCTGCAGCCACTCTGGAGGTAACAAAGAGACGGCCACAAGCCGCTCTGAAGGTGCCCTAAATGAGACGGCCGATAGCCACTCAACCCTCCTACAGGAGACAGCCTGCAGGCACTCTGGATGTAATGAGGAGACGGCCAGTAGCCGCTCTGAAGGTGCCCCTCAAGAGACAGCCTGTAGCCGCTCGACCCTCCTTCATGAGACGGTCTGCAGCCGCTCCGGAGGTAACGAGGAGATGGTCGGTAGCCACTCCCCCCTTCATCAGGAGGCGGCTGGTAGCCACTCCGAAGGTGCCCTTGAGTCAGCCTGTAGCTGCTCCATTCCCCAGGCCATGGCCAGTAGCTGGGCCTTAGCGACGGCCGGTAGCCATGCCCCTAAAAGGCCACGGCCAGTAACTGGGCCCTATGGCAGGAGATGGCCAGTATCCGCTCCTCCGTCAGGTGCTGACTCCTGTCCACGAAACTACAACCCAGAGGGAGACCCCAGCATGGAGGAGTATTGGAGAGGCCCTATAACTACCACCGGGCTCTTCTCAGTGCAGCCGGTTCCTGAGAGGACCCACCTGACGGACCCCAATGGAGGCCAACGCCGCAGCCCACACCTGACGGCGTCTCCAACTGCCAGAGACCACAGCCCCTGGGACCTCCAGACTGTCCCCAAGACCCCCGGGCGGGACATCCTTTCACCCCAATGCCAGAGATCTTCGTCCTCTGTCAGGCACCTGAGCAAGAGGTTCAGGCAGCTTTTCAGCCCCAGCCTTGAGGGCCAGACTCCCGCCCCAAGCCCCGAGAGTGCGGACCCTTCACCACCAGCAGCCCCGGATGAGAGAGGACGCCCCTACGCGTGATCCCGTGGCCCCTGAATACGGAGGCCCCTGGCAAAACTCAGCCCCATCAGTAGTGAGACTGAGTTGTCTTCGCCGCCCTTGTACCTGACCACCAGTACGCCCAGTCCCGACAGTGAGTGACAGTGAAAGCACAGAGTCCGTGACATAGTGAAGTAAGGGTAGAACAGCGAGTGTCAGAATATGGAAAGTCAGTGCGCGAAACAATAGTAATAGTAAAAGAAAGGTGGAATAAGTAAGGTAACAGTGAAACAGTGAACACGACAAGGCAATGAAATAAGGGATTATCTCAGTGAACACGCCACCAGATAGTGACACCGCCTCACGTTAAGATCATATGGAGGCCCCAGTGCAAGAGTAATAATTGACGACCCGACCGACAAACCAGTAAGCCTGCCAGCAATGAAAATAGTGTCACAAACTCCACCAGTATACAGAACCTAGACTTTCCCAGAATAATAGTGTTTAGCTTCTCTGCCATAAGTGCTATTCAGTTTACCCGATCGTGTCATAAGTAGTATCCTGTGCGATACTAACACTCTAAGTCTTAGAAATATAATTGTCCAACATAACTGTATTTGTGACATCTGCCCGTTCCACTGTAGAATTTAGCAATACACATGTAAGGTTGTTGCCTTGAGTTTTTGTGTCCTGCCTCTCTTGTTTGTCTAAGCTCCGGTCTAGAAAGAGAATCCAGCTGCACACTGGGCGTTAGACGGACGGGAAACCGACCCTAAAACACCTAGCATTACAGAAATGATGTTGGAAGTCCTTATATCCATGTCATGAAACCGAATGTCCAGATTGATAAAGGCCGGAAGAAACATGCAACTATCTACAAGAGAATGTGAACAGAAGAGAAGAGGGCATGGAGAAAAAGACTGGAGATAAATGGGCCCCTTTTAATGGCCTCATTCGAGCAGGGATTACAGGGGAAGACTCTTCCCTCCCCATCCCAGTAATGTTACAGAATTAGCAACATGATATGTTTCTTGTGAAATGTACACCATCTCTCTTCGATGAATTCCTGTGCCCATTTTTGTATCCATAAGCTGCACAGTGGACCATGGCCCTATATTTTCCGGAATCATTAGCTACTTTCAAAAACCCACAGAGCAGGAGACGATTTTCAAAGAGAGAAAGTTGTGGAAGAGGCTGACGCACATGTGACCCCACCTCATTAGCCCCGTCTCTTCTTGGACAGTGGTGTAGCGCACATATGACTGCACCACGCAACTCCACACATGATCACCTCACTGCCTCCACGCTTTGCATACGGAGCCGCGTAAGGCAGGCCTACGTGACCCTATAGTGCTCTCCTTGTTGTGCTAGGTGATTTTAGGTCGGCTTCCCGTCCTAGCAACACCTAAGGTATAGTTGGGTTCCCTTTCTAGACTGGAGCTAAGACACAGTGTGAGAGGAACAGGGCATAAAAACACAGGGCAACAACCTTACATGTTGAAATACCTTCCGCCATCGGACCGGCCACCTCACCACCCCCCACCCTACCACAAAGCCGCCACCTCACCACCACCCCAGGAGGACACAACGGAGAGCCAGGTCACCGAGAGGTCAACACGGGGCAAGAAGGACATCAGTGCCCCCCTGTCCTGAGTCCCTCTGTCCCTCAACCGGTCCAACAGAAACTACGCAGGCGGAAGACACGACCCTGTGGGCGGGACAGCATTCACCAGGTTCGGGGTGGGACTGAGCCAGAGTCAGTCCCAGGCAACACCGCGGTACAGCCACTGTACGTACCGGGGAGGGTTCGGCCACTGTACGCCCCTCAGTTGCTTTCCCCCTGTAGTGCTGCCACATCAGCCACTGTACGTGTGGGGGGCCTCAGAGTGTCAGCTATTGAGCGCACTCCGACTAGCAAAGAGAGGAGGAGTGGAACCGAGATATCGGCCACTGTATGTGTCAGGGAGGGGACGGCCACTGTACGCCCCTCATCCACTACCTCCTCCTCCTACAGCAGTACCACCTCCAGAGCGTCAGCTATTGAGCGCACTCCGACTGGCAAAGGAAGCAGGAGTGGAACCGCGATATCGGCAGCTGTACATGTCGGGGTGGGTTCGGCCACTGTATGCCCCTCATCCACTACCTCTTCCTCCTACGGGAGTAACACCGCAGTAACGGCCACTGTACATGCCGGGGAAGGAGCGGCCACTGTACGTCCTTCTGTTACTTCCCGTGAGGCAGGCAGACCTGCGGTATCAGCCACTGTACATGCCGGGGAGGGAGTAGCCTCTGTGCACCCCTCATCTGCCTCTTCCTCCTTCTGGAGCAGCACCGCCACAATGGCCACTGTACGTGTGGGGGAAGGGACGGCCACTGTACGCCCTTCAGCTGTAGACCCTGGAAATTACGGAACCGCCACATCGGCCACTGTACATGTGGGGGAAGGAACCGCCACTGTACGTCATTCATCCGTGATCCCTGAGGTCCTCCCGGAGAAGGATGTCCCTTGCTCTGCCGGCCTTCCACCTCTCGGCTGTGCGGGACGCCCCTCTCTTACTCCCTCCAGGTGTGGTTCCCCTGAGGTACTACCAGAGTGGTGGTGCGGCCCTGTGTCGGCCCTGCTGCCTACCCCTGGTCGGTCCCGGTCTCTGATGGACGCCAGACAGAAGAGGTGCTGCAGTCTGCCCCTGACGGCGCCCTTCCCTAAAGGCTACCGCAGCACCCAGGCCCCCAGACCAGGCTGGCAGGCCCTAGAGTCAGGCCGTTTGGGCTCCACTCCCCCACAACTCTGCACCCAGAAGAAGAGGTGACAGGCCCATCTCCTGCAGCTGTTCGGCGTCGGTCCCGAGGGCCGCCCTTCAGGTTGAGGCCCCCAAACGGGAGAGCCTCCCTGCACCCCCCTGATGAAGAAAGCCCGGGCAGTGACACCTCTATGGGTAGTCCACTGTCTCCTGCAGGAGGGCTCCACAGTAGAGTCCCCTCCCGGGCGCCTCTTGTGTTAAGCCCAGGAAACAAGGGCCAACTGTGACTGAAATGTATCTCGTGTGCCTTGGAAAACCACAGAGACGGGAGTGAACAGTGACAGTGAAACAGTGAGGCCAGAATAATATAAGTAACACAGGCAGAATAGAAAAGACTAGTGAACACGGACATAGAGCCATATGTAAACGGCATGAGCGCGAGGAAAAGCCAAAAGTTTGTGAACAGTGTCTCCGCGACTAAGTAACTTTCTCGAGTGTCGCGACTCGCGCTCTGATCAATTATAGTAATATTCACTCTCTCGACCCCAGGCTCTCTCTACCCATAGTGCATTCGGTTGAGACTATTAAATCCTAATTCTGCCCATAGACACAATATGGGTGTATAGAATTTACAACTCATCATCGAGATATAATTGCAGAACTCTACCCTCTACCTGTGCTGTGTGTGATACTTATTATTGGGAAGCTACCTCTGTAAACCTGTCTCTATCATATCCTGTAACTCTTTGTTTGTATTGTAACAGTGTACTGAAATAAGCCAATAGATGTGTTAAGGTGTGCTGCCTAGTTTTTATGCCCTGTTCCTTTGCAAGTGTTTTATTTCCGATCCGGAAAGAGGACCCCGCTCAGTCGCGGACGTTTTTAGTCCGAGAAGTCGAGCTAAAAACACCCCGCATAACACTGGTGGCCAGCTGTGGTTCTGGATCCGAGTAAGGCACGGAGGAACACAAAAGGGAAACCTGCACAATGGCAGCCAAACCTCACATCCAATTGCCAAAGTTCAATCCTGAACAATATGACATTGATGTTTACTTAGATATGGTAAAACCCCTCCTAGACATTGGGTTTGACACGGACAGAGAAAGAATAGCTGTCACACTACCCAACCTGGGCAAAATAATTGCTACTATAGCCACGAAAATCGTCCCCAACTTGACATGGGACCAATTTTCGCACAATGTGACGCAGGCAGTGACGCCTTCACTGGGCAGAGTTGCCGCCCTCTCACAACTCGACGCCCTCACCTATGACGGCTGCCTCGATGACACATTCTTCCAGGCTAGGCACCTCGTCAGTGCCCCCTATCCCGAAGCTACCACTGCGACACGGGATCAACACACCTTTAACACCCTGCTGAGGATTCTCCCTAGCACAGTACGGGAACACTTCACCATCTATGATCCCTCAGGCGACATGGATCGTGACCTACAACTCGTTTGATGGCTCCTCGCCGCCCGCCCTACACCACAACCTATCCATGCGGTGAGCAAATTCCCCACCACCAAACCACAGCCACCCAAGGCAAGGACACCGCCCATTCAGCCCACCCAACCCACCATGGAGCCGTCTATCACCGTCCCGAGGGCTCACCCACAGAGAAAAAGCCCCAACCCCAGGGAAAATTCCAACCTCATCTCTATTAACCCCTGGGAATTTACTGCCTGCAGTCGTACCTGCCCCCTGCATGACATCAGGGAACAGCTTAAGGCAAACCGACGCAGGACCTTCAATCAGGTGAGCAGGAAAGTCTCATCCCTAGAGGACGACGCTCCACAAGACGATGCTCCACCCATCATCTACCCTGAACCTGGCGACAAGCAGCCCAACGAAGACGACAACCCTCAGCAGATGGATTTTTAGGTCCGCCCCCACACCTCCCCACGGTGGCGGGGGCCACTTCACACACGTACAGACCCCCAGTCTACGACAAAATACGCCTGAACAGGGTCAAGGCTAGACTACTGGTGGACATGGGAGCTGCCAGGTCATGCCTGTATTCGCACTTCTACTCCCGCCACAACTCCGCCTTCGGCCCCCTTCTCCCCTCCTCAGCCAACCTCGTAGACGCAGGGGATGGCCCCCTCCCTATCCACGGGGAAACTCGGGCCATACGGACCGAAACCCACCAAAAAACATCCACCACTCATCCCTTCATCATCTTCGACTCCACCTGTCGTGCATACGATGGCTACCTGGGACTGGACCTCCTCCAAAATCTACACACCACCATTGACTGTCACCAGCGCCGACTCCACTTCAGTCCAGCCCGCAACGCCCCCCCAAAAAAAAACATCACTACCCATCCGCACAACACATACAAACCACCTCCCCCTGACAGTCATCCTCCCCAACATTTCTGCACATGCAACGGAACTCCATTATCACCTCACACCTCACCCCCTCACTCACCACCCCCCTATTTCACCCAGCCTATTCAACCTCCCTCTCCGACTTTCCCTGCCGCTATTGCCTCCGCTATCACCATTCCACCCCACCACGAGGCTTGGTTAGAACTGAACAGACCCTCTGGTACCTAAATACCTGCCGCCGCCGGACCGGCCACCCCACCACTCCCCACCCTACCACCAAGCCGCTGCCTCACCACCACCCCAGGAGGACACCACGGAGGGCCGGGTCACCGAGAGGTCAACCCGGGGCAAGAAGGACATCAGTGCCCCCGTGTCCTGAGTCCCTCTGTCCCTCAACTGGTCCAACAGAAACTACGCAGGCGGAAGACACGACCCTGTGGGTGGGACAGTACTCACCAGGTTCGGGGTGGGACTGAGCCAGAGTCAGTCCCAGGCAACACTGCGGTACAGCCACTGTACGTACCGGGGAGGGTTCGGCCACTGTACGCCCCTCAGTTGCTTTCCCCCTGTAGCGCCGCCACATCGGCCACTGTACGTGTGGGGGAAGGGAAGGCCACTGTACACCCTTCAGCTACAGCCACATCTGGACACGGCCTCAGAGTGTCAGCTATTGAGAGCACTCCGACTAGCAAAGAGAGGAGGAGTGGAACCGAGATATCGGCCACTGTACGTGTCGGGGAGGGGACAGCCACTGTACGCCCCTCATCCACTGCCTCCTCCTCCTACGGGAGTACCACCTCCGGAGTGTCAGCTATTGAGCGCACTCCGACTGGCAAAGGAAGCAGGAGTGGAACCGCAACATCGGCCACTGTACGTGTTGGGGAGGGTTCGGCCACTGTATGCCCCTCATCCACCACCTCTTCCTCCTATGGGAGTAACACCGCAGTAACGGCCACTGTATATGCCGGGGAAGAAGCGGCCACTGTACGTCCTTCTGTTACTTCCCGTGGGGCAGGCAGACCCGCGGTATCGGCCACTGTACATGCCGGGGAGGGAGTAGCCTCTGTGCGCCCCTCATCTGCCTCTTCCTCCCTCTGGAGCAGCACCGCCACAATGGCCACTGTACGTGTGGGGGAAGGGACGGCCACTGTACGCCCTTCAGCTGTGGACCCTGGAAATTACGGAACCGCCACATCGGCCACTGTACATGTGGGGGAAGGAACCGCCACTGTACGTCCTTCATCCGTGATCCCTGAGGTCCTCCCGGAGAAGGATGTCCCTTGCTCTGCCGGCCTTCCACCTCTCGGCTGTGCGGGACGCCCCTCTCTTACTCCCTCCAGGTGTGGTTCCCCTGAGGTACTACCGGAGTGGTGGCGCGGCCCTGTGTTGGCCCTGCTGCCTACCCCTGGTCGGTCCCGGTCTCTGATGGACGCCAGACAGAAGAGGTGCCGCAGGCTGCCCCTGACGGCGCCCTTCCCTAATGGCAACAACAGCACCCAGGCTCCCAGGCCGAGCTGGCAAGCTCCAGAGTCAGGCTGTTCGAGCTCCACACCCCCACGACTCTTCCCCCGGAAGAAGAGGCGACAGGCCTGTCTCCTGCGGCTGTTCGGCCCCAGTCCCGAGGGCCGCCCTTCAGGTTGAGGCCCCCAAGTCAGAGGGCCTCCCTGCACCCCACCGACGAGGCTCCAGCACGAGGGCCTCTCAGGTCGAGGCCCCCAAACGGGAGAGCCTTCCTGCACCCCCCTGACGAAGAAAGCCCGGGCTGTGACACCCCTACGGGTAGTCCACTGTCTCCTGCAGGAGGGCTCTAAAGCCCCCTCCCACGCCCGGGCACTTCTTGTGTTAAGCCCAGGAAACAAGGGCCAACAGTGACTGAAATGTATCTTGTGTGCCTTGGAGAACCACAGAGACGGGAGTGAACAGTGACAGTGAAACAGTGAGGCCAGAATAATATAAGTAACACACTGTGAGACAAATACCCAGGCAGAATAGAAAAGACTAGTGAACAAGGACATAGAGCCATATGAAAACGGCATGAGCACGAGGTAAAGCCAAAAGTCTGTGAACAGTGTCTCCGCGACTAAGTAACTTTCTCGAGTGTCGCGACTTGTGCTCTGATCAGTTATAGTAATATTCACTCTCTCGACCCCAGGCTCTCTCTGCCCATAGTGCATCCGGTTGAGACTATTAAATACTAATTCTGCCTATAGACACAATACGGGTATATAGAACTTACAACTCATCATCGAGATATAATTGCAGAACTCTACTCTCTACCTGTGCTGTGTGTGATACATATTATTGGGAAGCTACCTCTGTAAACCTGTCTCTATCATATCCTGTAACTCTTTGTTTGTATTGTAACAGTGTACTGAAATAAGCCAATAGATGTGTTAAGGTGTGCTGCCTAGTTTTTATGCCCTGTTTCATTGTAAGTGTTTTATTTCCGGTCCGGAAAGAGAACCCCGCTCAGTCGCGGGCGTTTTTAGTCCGAGAAGTCGAGCTAAAAACACCCCGCATAACACATATATATTACCAAATTCTTAACACAGGGCAGCTAGATAATCCACAAGACTCTATACAAAGGCAAAGCTCAGATTGACAGATATATTACAGGTATCACGCAGGATACCGGCAGTCTCGAGAATAGGCGGACAGACACTGCACTTAAGTGAAGTTGGGGGTACACTTAGTTCTTGGGCTGCATATTCTTTATAATGATTACACACATGTCCGGTGTTCACTGAGTGGAGCAAGATGGTAGAACACTGCTAATGTCTCGTCTCACAGTCAGTGGAGTTGAGGTAGTTAAACACTGTCACTGTGCCCTGATTGTCACTTACACTTCTACTCCACGGGTATGGAAGTCACAGTCATGGTAGGGGTGTGGGGCAAGGGAGTGCCCATTCGGCGGCTCACAGGTGTAAGCCCAGTGTCGGCTGAGTCCCCTCAGGTGCCTTCTTGTCTAGGGGGCACTGGACTACTCGCAGGGGCGTCGTGCTCTGGAGTGGGCTACGATCGGGGGTGGTGAAGGGTCTCGAACTGAAGGGGTTGGGTATAGGGGTTTGGTCCTCGAGACTGAGGCCAAATATCTTCTGTAGGCACTCCTGCAGGTCCCCAGTGTGGGAAGGGCGTCGCTCCTCGTCAGGACTGGAGAGGTCACACAGTGGGGTGCTAGGGGCATCGTTGAGAGCCTGCCTGCTGCAGTCTCGCTCCTGCTGCTTCGCCGTCAGGGTAGGGCTGTGGTGTTGCTGGCGACAGGAGTCCAACAGGTGCTGGTCGCCCTCTGCAAGTCCGCTATTGGGAGGTTCTCCTGGAGGCTGCCTTGGGCTGGGGAGTTAGAGGTGGGACTTGCTCTGCCACTGGGGAAGGGGCGGCTTGAGCAGGGGTCTCCCTCCGGTTGTGGAGTCACAGGGGGTGAGGGACTTTTGTGGTGTCCTTCCCTGGCGCGGCTACCGGCCATTGCCGAGGTCCCTTGGGCAATGGGAGGAGGGCGGCTACCAGCTGTCCCTTTCCCGTTGGTGCAGCAAGTGGCTGTCACCAGGGCCCGACTCCCTGACGGGACTGCAGATGAAGTGTGGCTACCAGCCGTCACCTGCCTACGTGCGCGGCTACCATCCATCGCTGAAGTCCCATATGAGGGGCGACATGTAGGCAGGGGGTGGCTACAGGCCGTCCCCCGTCTACTAGTGTGGCTGCCGGCTCTCACCGGTGTCGTGCCCCTCGAGGCAACTGCAGAAGGAGAGAGGGCATGCCTTTCTCTCCCCGCATGCGGCAACTGGCCGTCACGGGTTCTGCAGGGGGGGTGGACAGCACTACAACCGGCTAGTGGCTGTCTCTTGGACTTGCGGCTACTGGCCATCACAAGTGTACAGCTACAGGCCGTTGCTGGTGCATGGCTACAGGCTGTTGCTGGTGCACGATTACAGGCCGTTCCTGGTGCATGGCCACAGGCCTTTGCTTGTGCACGGCTACAGGCTGTTGCTTTATTTGTGTGGCTACTGGCCATCACTGGGATGCTGTCTGGTGCTAGTTTATTAGCTCCACCCCGATCCTGGCGAGGGCTGGATCAGTTGAAGGGTAATGCACCCAGACTGAGATATTCGCGCCGGGTGCACTCCGTGGATTAGGGGCGCGCGGTCGTATGAGACACGTGCCCATACTACACAGACATCATGCACGCCCTACCTGTTATGCTGCGTGTTCTGTGCTCCAACTTCTCGGGTCCAGTCACGGTGCAACCCTGAGTTCTTAGTTCCTGACCGGGTCAGCACTAGCAGGGAAGAGAAACACAAACACCACGAGTAAACAGGTACAGTAATATATTAACAGAGAACGATTACACACACAACGTTCTATGACCAAAGTCGAAATTACACAATGCCTTACACTGATATTGATCTCAATCACTGTCCACCTAGTTCAGCATCTTTGTCTCACATCTGGGTTATATCCTCACAATATCACAGGCAATATTTCACCAATACAGCTAGTACATTACCACAGACAGATTTACAGACAACACAACCCAATATATCCACAGGGACAGCTCTTCTAGTTGGGTCCTTAAGTTTAGGTACTCACGTGACAGTGACGGGTCCTAGCTAGTACATTATCTCCGCATGACATGTATGGAAGTCCCTAGATAACTTAGTCTACATTCGTGTCACACAGGCTGGGAGTATATTGTAGGTCACACTGGGGGGGAGTGGGGGGGGGAAACGGGCTTAATGAGGAAAGGGAGGGTCTCTCTCTGTGGTTCTGGGTCAGGGGCAGGGAGGAGAAGGGAGAGGGTATAGCACTGAGATACACTGAGATATTGCTGTGTTCCGTGTGATACGAGGCTAGACTGTCACCGTCCAAAGGGGGGGGTTTCAACCCAGGGCTGGAGTTATACACTTCGCACGTGATTCACAGGGGCTCGATTCATCGACAGAGAGGGACACTATGAGTGGGGTGCGTGTGCGCACGAGCACAGGGGAGGAACACAGGGGAGACACTTTGCACAGGGGAACGGCTCACTGGTAGTTCACTGAGGGGGAGGCTCACAACACTGGGGAAGTATACAATCACGAGACCTGTTATTCACAGTTCTGACAGAGAGGGGACCATGGCCCATGGGTGAGAGGGCCTATGCGAGGAGCTCCAGGTGGCAGCCAGGCGTAGGAGGCGGGCTGTCCGGGGAGCTGTGCAGGGCAGTGGGGCCCGTGGGGTTGCCACTAGTCCGGGAGGAATGGGGCGGCTTCCTAGCTGTGTCGACCCTGCAAGAACCAGGACTCTCGGGACTGGGACCGAAGAGAGCCAGGAGCTTGGCTGCATGCCGTTGGCCTTTGGTCATTTTGGGGGTTCGGGGGAGAGCCCGAGGGAGGCCCGGGCTGAGGGTCGGCCAGGAGGAGGGTGCCACCAAGGCAGGGCGGCCTGCATCCTGGTCCGGGATGGCCATCAGGGAAGAACTGCAGCCACCAGCATCGGAGGAGGTCCTTTGACCATGGCAGGCACCTGGAGAGGCCTGCTGGCTCTGGGGACTGCGGTATCTGCTACAGGGGAAGGCCGGCAGGGTATGGCTGCAGCCTCTGGTCCCGGTGGGGCCCATCAGCATCTGGGGAGGGCAGCCCTGGAGGGACTGGACACCGGGCCTCAGGGATGCTTCGTCTGGTCCGGACTCAGGTGAAGAGCCTGTAGGGAATAGATTCCAGCCTTCCAAAGAAAGGGCCGAGGAGAGGGATGCCTCGCTCTACCACCGGGGAGGTGGGACGAGTCAGAGGTGACTCCCTTCATCAGACAGCCCCATTGGGCACTGCCTGTGCTCCAACGTGGATCAGGGGAGCAGGGGTGCTCCTGTCATAGGGCTAGGGCCTCCTGCCCCTGAGACGTTGGGAAGAAGAGGTCGGGCATACTCTCTTGGCTTTTGGCACAGCTCCGGTGGAGTGTGCTCTCCCTTCATTGGGGGTGGAGATATCTGTCCTGGGGACGTCAGGAGGACGAGGTCGGACAAATTCTCGCGGCTTGCACCACAGCTCCGTTGGAGCATGCCCTCTTTCCATCTGGAATGGTCTGGTGCCCGTAACGTCGGGAGGAAGAGGTCAGACATACTCTCTCAGCTTTCGCCACAGCTCCGGTGGAGCGTGCCCTCCCAGATTGGGGCAGTGTTGCCTGTCCCGGAGGCATCGGGAAAACGAGGTCGGACGAACTCTAGCAGCTTAAGCCACAGCTCCAGTGGAACGTGCCCTCCTTCCATCTGGGAAAGTCTTGTGCCTGTAATGTCGGGAGGAAGAAGTCAGACATACTCTCTCGGCTCACGCCACAGCTCCGGTGGAGCGTGCCCTCCGTCAGTCTCGGCAGGGGGATAGCAACCCTAGAGGCTCCTCCTGAGTCCTGAATCAAATAGGAGTCCGATCCCAAGGACTCGGCGTCCGAGGGTGTGCTTGGGAGCTTGCCACTGCAAGTCCCACCCCGATTCTGGTGAGCATTCCCTCCACTGGAGAGTAGCGTACTTTCCCTGTACACTGCCGGGTGGTCTGGCTGTGCAGAAGAAGAGCGTCGAGTCGCAAGGGAGATATACCGTTGTTGCCGGGACATTGGCCCAGGTAAATTAGCCTCTCCACCATCTCCTTGTGGGGTGGGTGTCACCCCCTCACTCTCTCCTCCTGGGGTGATGGTGTCGGGATCAGCCCGTCGCACTGGTATTTCACTACCTATCCCTCCATTGTCGCCTCCTGGGGGTGTTGTGATGCCCTCTGTTGCCACGGCTGCTATTTCACTCTTAAAACCACCGCGCCAAGGTGCGATCATCGCTGCTACAGCCAATTACAGGACTGCACAGGACACCCAAATGCCGCTGCGAGTGTGGAGAAGCGCCTAACCAAACCACCTTCATTCCCGTCTAGGCACAAGGCACCAAGGCTTAGCTTGCCTGGCAGGCACATAAAACCCAGGAGGCGTCTTTCTCCTTAGCCCTTGCCCAGTCCACTCCTGAGAGTCCTGAGGACGGCTCTGCTAGCCAGGCCTCTCGCAGGCAGCTGGACCCCCACGCCCGCGGCTGTGTGGCCACATACACCACGGATACACTAAAGTAGGCTACTGTACTTATAACTACCTGTAATGCTAGGTGTTTTAGGGTCGGCCTTCCGTCCCTAGAGCAACTAGTGAATAGCTGGGTTCTTTTTCTAGACTAGAGCTTAGACAAATAAGAGAGAGGCAAGACATAAAAACTCAAGGCAACACCTTACATGTATATTACTAAATCTTACACAGGAACGAGCAGATGTCACAAATACAAATAAACTGGACAATTATAATTCTTGGGCTGCAGATATGGAACACGGCACAGGACCAGATTGGTTAGGGTGAACGACACGAGCTACACACTAATGTTTGTGGGGGAGTTTAGATTTCCTAGGCCAGTGGTGGTGGTTGTCTGATTTCCCTGGGTAGCACTAATATTTTACACTGAGCCTAAGCGTGGTCTTACCGAGATGTGCCGTCACTGTTGGATAGAGTGATCACTGTACCTTGGCCCATAGATCACTATTACACTACTTCACTATGTACCCGGGTGGAGCTGGCGGTACTGGAATTTCAACACAGGGGCTTACGTATGATATTCACGTGATACGGCGGCACTGTTCACTATGGTAGACCCGTCCTTCACTGTCTCACTATTCCACTATCTTTTTCCACCACTTCCTTTTATGCTCTAACCACCAGCTCACTTTATTCTGTCACTCCTACACTGTCTTTATGGTGCGTGTGTTCACTTTCACTCACTGCAGGTCGGACGTGTCACAGTCAGGCGCAGGGGCGGCGGCGGAGTCTCAGCCTCCCTACCAACGGGGCTGGGATCTGCCAGGGGCTGCTAGTTCCCGGGGGCAGGGAACAGTGCGTAGAGGCTTCCTCTCTCATCCGGGGCTGGATCCGAGGCTCCTGGGCTCGGGGTGGGAGTCTGGCCCTCTGGGCTGGGGTCTTACAGTCGCCTGAAGTTTTGAGTCAGGTGCCTGAGGGAGGATGAGGATCTCCGGCGTCTGGGTGCAGGGAGGTCCCAGCCGGGAGTCTGAGGGGTGGTTGGGAGGTCGTGGGAGCTGCAGTCCCTGAAGGTCGGGGATGCCGTCAGGAGTGAGCTGTGGCGTCGGCCAGCGTCGGGGTCCGTCAGGGGCATCTCCACTGGCTGTAAGGAGAAGAGCCCGGTGGTGGTCACAGGGCCTCTCCAGTACTCCTCCAGGCTGCGGGCTCCCTCCAAGTCATGGGTGGGTGGACCGGGCTCAGCACCTGATGAAGGCACGGCTTCATGCCGTCTCTGGTTGTAGGGCCCAGCTACTGATCATGGCTGTCTCGGGGCACCTTTGGAGCGGCTACCAGCCGTCTCCTGCAGGAGGGTAGAGCAGCTACAGGCCGACTCTCCAGGGGCACCTTGAGAGCATTGCCGGCTGTCTCCTGACGAAGGCGGGAGCGGCTACCAGCCGTCTCCTGATTGACCTCTGGAGCGGCTTCAGGCCGTCTCCTGTAGGAAGGGGAGCAGCTACAGGCCGTCTCCTGTAAGAAGGGGAGTGGCTACAGGCCGTCTTTCCAGGGGCACCTTCAGAGCAGCTTCCGGCCGTCTCCTGACAAAGGCGGGAGCAGCTACTGGTAGTCTCCTGATTAGCCTCCGGAGCAGCTTCAGGCCGTCTCCTGTAAGAAGGTGAGCAGCTACAGGCCGTATCTTCAGGGGCACCTTCAAAGCGGCTTCCAGCCGTCTCCTGACGATGGCGGGAGCGGCTACCGGCCATCTCATGATTAGCCTCCAGAGCTGCTTCAGGCCGTCTCCTGTAGGAGGGTGAGCAGCTACAATTCGTCTCTCTGAGGGGCACCTTCCGAGCGGCTGCAGGCCATCTCCTGATGAAGGCGGGAGCAGCTTTAGGCCGTCTCCTCGTTTCCTCCAGGGCAGCTTCAGGCCGTCTCCTTTAGGAGGGCAAGTGGCTACAGGTCATCTCTTTGTACAGCACCTTCCGAGCGGCTACAGGCTGTCTACTGACGAAGGCGGGAGCAGTTTCAGGCTATCTCCTCGTTTCCTTCAGAGCGGCTTCGGGCCATCTCCTCGTTTCCTCCAGAGTGGCTTCAGGCCATCTCGTTTCCTCCAGAGTGGCTTCAGGCCATCTCCTGTAGGAGGGTGAGTGGCTACCGGCCGTCTCAGGGATGCTGTTTGGAACTGGAGAGAAAGTTCCACCCCAGTCTGACTGATGGGCAGTTTGCCCGGCAGGTTGTCTTGTATTCTTGCTATGGTGGCGGCAGACGAGTTCCACGTCATAAGGGTGTGCAGCCCGGGTGGACTTAGGCCGTTCCAGCCCGGAGCTCATTCGCGCCATGTACACTCCTCCGTGGGCTCCTTCTGGTGGATTGTTGTTGTATGCTTCGATGTCCTGCTGCATTTTACCACCATAGGCTGGGAAAAAGTTGGTCTCGTGACTGGAGGTGATAAACTCTTGTATCGAAGGTGGCATAAACTGGCTGGAGGTGTTGGAGGAGGGCATGGCAGGCTATGGTAGCAGGATTTTCTTCATACTGTTCGTCACAAGTGATGAACAGGGTGTATTGGTCAGTGGAGGAGCAGAGGAGGTGTAGGAGGTGGTGAGGTCCTCAGACACGCCATTTGTGTCCGAAGGGCGGTGCCCATACGGCTCGGTGGATCTTCATGGTAGGTGCCGTCTTGGGTGTTGGGCTGTTCAGAATGCTGGAGATGGAGGGCAAGTGTGGAGTTTTATGCTGGGGTAATGCAGCGTGGAGTCTCTGGGGGCTATAGGTGATCGGGATCTCAACTTGGTGTATCATGTATTTGAGGGGGCTTAAGGTAGGGGTCAGCATATGAATTTGTGGCGAGCCGGGTGGGGTGAGAGATTGGGCGTATTGGGTGGGTGAGCAGGAGAGGCATCCGGATTGGGTGGTGGTTGCTCTGAGGGTGAGTGTGGGCGGCGATGGGGGCGTGCAGCGTTGGCCCGCTTGTGATGGACGTGGGGCACAGGTGGTAGGTCTGGGGGTGGTCGGTGGGTGGATAATGCAAAGCGGGGAGCAGGGGGTGGGTGTAGGGGTTGGTGGTGGGGCAGGCATGTGGGTGGCTCTGGCGGAAGCAGGGGTGGGAGCTGGGATGGGTGAGACCGATGGGATGTGGGCAGGCGGCGGCTGGTGGGTTTGGTTGTCGGAGGGAGGCAGAGGTTGAGGCAGGGATGTGGTGGATGGCAAGGGTGCAGGGGCTTGGGTGGGACACTTGGTGTTGGGCGTGGGGGCCTGGGTACTAGGTGGTGAGGGGGTGAGGGAGGTGCGGGGGCTCAGTGGTGTTGGTGAGCTGTCAGGTGAGGTGCTAGATATGGTGGGGGGTGAGGTGGGGGCGGTGGGGGAGGGAGAGGGAGAGAGAGAAGGAGAGGGGGAGATATAGCAGTCGTAGGAGGTAGAGGAAGGTGGTGCGGGGGTGGGGGTGGGGTGGGGGAGGGTCGGAGCCTGGGAGGTGGGGGTGTGGAAGTGGCAGACGTGCCAGTTTCTGAGGGTGCGGGACGTGCCGTGGTATTCTTCGGTCACCTGGTAGGGGTTGGGGATGTGAGTGATGGTGTGGCCATGTAATGCGTGGGATAAGCTTGTGCGGGGTGGGGAGCTGAGTGATCATCATGGTATCGCCTGGCTTGTAAGGGTTGGAGGCGGTGTCGGGGCAGAGGTCCAGGTTGTTTTGGAGGTGTGTCAGCCGTCGTTTGAGATAATGTAAGGGGTCGGAGGTGGGGGTGGAAGTGGGGGATTGCAAGTGCTGCCGAAGGTGCAGGAGGAGGGGTGTTTCTCCGAACACTCACTCATAGGGCGAGATGCCGTCCTCTCGGGGGCAGGAGTTAATGCCCCATTGCACAATTTTTATGTGGGCGGGCCAGTCGTCCTTTTTGGTGGCTTCTATCCGAGTGCAGAGTTGATTCATTATTGTACAATGGCGGCTTTCGCACACGGCATTTCCTTGGGGCCAGTAAGGGGACGAGTGGGAGATGCTATAGCCGAAAAGATGGGCGAGTTCCTCCCAGACTCTGCTGGTGAATTCTGACACGTTGTCTGAATGGATGGCTTGGGGGATACCAAATTAGGGAAAAACCTGTCGGACCAGGGCATCAACCACTGCAACAGCATGGTGTTCTTTTGCTGGGCAGGCTATGACGAACTTAGAGTGCTTGTCAATGAATGTAATCACATACCTATAGCTCGATTTCGGGGGCAAAGGTCCCACTACGTCGAGTGCCAAGAGTTGCCAAGGTTTGTGGGTGATAATACGCCCAGCTGGGCCGGCAGTACGGGTGATGTCTTTACCTAGGGCGCATGCTCGGCAGGATTGAATAATGTCCTTGGCGAGGGTGGAGGGATTTGGCGTCCAATAGGCGTCAAATTCATATGCTGTAGGAGTTTCTTTGTGCCCAAGTGAATGCTGTTGTAGGCATGCAGGTGCTGAAGGGCGTCTCGGGCGGCGTTGGGGGCCAGGATGATATGCCCAGATGGAGTTAGCAGATAGTTGCCTTGGCGGTACAATTTTCTGAAGAGGAGCTAAGGAATCCAGGGTGGCCTTTCCTTCCGATGCCATTGTTGGAGGAGGTCGGCCCCTGGCTGGGTGGCATTGATAGGGAGTCGTGAAAGGGCGTCCATGTTGGTGTGGAGTTTGCCGGGGTGGTGCGAGATTTCATAGTTAAACTCCTCCAGAGTTTCGCGCCACCTGATGAGCTGTGCGTTGTGGGTGTTGGGCTGTCACAACCACTGGAGGGACTAGTGATCAGTGATGATGGTGGCCTGGGTCCCTGATAGGTATGCCCAGAAGTGCTTGAGTGCCCAGACAATACCTAGACACTCTCATTTGGTGGTGACATAATTCTTCTCCACCTGATATAAGGTACGACTGGCGCAGGCGATGATGTGTTCACGGCTCTCTTGGACTTGCACTAGCACGGCCCCGATTGCAATGAGGGAGACGTCTGTGCAGAGCCGAAATGGAAGGGTGTGGTTGGGGAAAGCGATGACAGGGGCGGATACAAGCTTATCCTAAAGATTTTGGAAGACGGCTTATCTCTCATCTGTCCAGATGAACAGCCCTCCCTTTTGGGTCAGGTCATGGAGGGGCTTGGCGATGTGCGCGAATCCCTTCACGAAACAGCAGTAGTGGGAAGTCAGGCCGAGGAATGCTCGGATTCCATGGACATTGTATGGTGGGGGAATGTCCATGATGGCGCAGAGTTTGTTGGGGTCTGGAGATATGCCAGCCTGGGAGATGACATGCCCCAAGAATGAGACGGTTCTGGAGGCCAGAACGCACTTGGAGGGCCGGAGTTTGAGGCATGCCTGTCAGATTCAGGAAAAACCAGGCAGAGGCGCTGCAGGTGGTCGGCCCAGGTCTGGCTGAACACAATGACGTTGTCCAAGTATGCCAGACAGATGTCCCACGTAAGGCCACTGAGGATGGATTCCATGAGTCTTGAAAAGGTGGCAGGGGCATTACAGAGGCCAAAAGGTAAAACATTAAATTCATAATGTTTCCCGTTGCTGATGGAAAACGCAGTTTTGCCTCTGTCTTTTTGTCACACCGGGATCTGCCTGTACCCCGACTGGAGATCGAGGGTGGAGAACCAGGAGGCGCCATATAGAGAGTCTAGAGAATCATCTATTCGCTGTAGTGGAGTGGCTTCCTTGAGAGTGACGTCGTTGAGCCGGCGGTAATCGACACAGAACCACATCGTGCCATCCTTGTTCTTCACGAGGACAACAGGGGAGGACCAAAGGCCGGTAGAGGGGGAGACGACTCCAGCTTCAATCATCTCCTCCACCTGGCGGTCTCCCTCTTCCAGTTGCTTGGGTTTTTTCTGCCGGGATGGCTGTCGGATCGGTGGGCCCATCGTATGGATCTCGTGAGCTAGGTAGGTGGTATGTCCAATGTCAGCGTGTCCTGCCGCAAATAGGTCCCGGAAGTGCAGGAGAAGGCAACAGAGGGTGTCGGATTGGTGGGCGGAGAGATGGTCGGGGATAGGGAGCAGAGGGACGGGGGAGCAGGATGGCGAAAGGGCACAGGGCTTGGCTTCTTCCATTTCTCCGATTACAAGCCCTTTCGGGAAGGTGAGGGGTAAGGGAGCAAGATTTGCAATCCGGACTGCTGAGTGATGAGGGAGAAGGAAGGTTGGGGGCAGGAGGCAGGCCGAGAGGGTTCCAGGAGAAAGGAGGGGGGAGAATAGAACGGAGGTACCTGAGGGCCGGTTAAGGGGCACCCAAGCCTCGTGATGAGGGGGAATAGTGACACCCGAGGATGTGGCGGCGGGGAAGGAGGGAGGGGGAGAGGGGGGTTGAGAAAGGGGGGAAAGGGGGGCAAGAGAGGGGAAGGGGGGGAGCGGGGAGTTTTCCTGCTGAGGCCGTGGCGTGCAAGTGCAGACAGCCCTTGTGGGAGGGGGGCTGTCTATTCTGGCAGTCAGTTGTGGCGCCCAGCTTCTGCAGCAGGTCCAGCCCCAGATAGCCATTGTAGTTTTGAGAGGAAGAGTCGAACACAATAAATTTGTTCATCGCCGATGCCAGTTGATGTGTGTCGACGCGCAGGGTCCATGTTTCCCCACGCATCAGCAGGGGGCCATCCCCCGTGTCCACCAGGTGAGTAGTCGTCAGGAGTAGTGGGCCAAAGGTCGATGTGTGACGGGAGTAGTGGCTAAATAGGCAAGCTCTGGCCGCTTCCGTGTCGACCAGCAATCTGGCTTTTATCCTGTTCAGCTTCATCTTGTGGTAAACTGGGGGGCGGTATTTGGGGGAAGTGGCCCCCACTACCGTGGGAAGGTGCGGGGGCGGTCCTAAAAATCCAACTGTTGGGGGCCTCCTTCTTCTTCCTCCGGCTTCTGCTCCCCAGGTTCAGCTTCCTTCATGGGGCCAGGCTTGTCGTCTGGCTCCTCATTAGCTGGGGAGGAGACTTATACCTGTCCGGGGTGGTGGTTTTTCGTTTGGCAGCCTTTAGCTGGTCCCTGATGTCGTACAGGGAGCATCGGGAGCTGCAAGCAGAGAACTCCCCAGGGTTGACTAGGATGAGGTTGGAGTTTTCCTTGTGACTGGGGCATCGGTGGGTGGGGTGTGCTCTAGGTAGGCTGGGTGCTGGGGTGGGGCTGGTGTGGGGCATGGGTGGGCGTGGCTTGACTGGGGGAGCTGGAGCACTTGTGGGAAACTTCTGTACCACGTTGACTTGCTGGGGTGCAGGGCGGGAGGTCAGGAGGCGGCGTATCAGTCGGATATCCTTATCCATGTCTCCTGTAGGATCATGGATTGTGAAATGCTTCTTCACCATACTAGGGAGCACTCTCAGGAGAATATTGAAGGTATGTTGTTCCCTGGTATCATCATCTGCCTCCGGGTAGGCAGCAGTGACCAGACGTCTATAGCTTGGATTAGGGTATCATCCAAATTTCCATCGAAGGTTAGGCTATCCAATTGGAACAGCGCTACTACTTTCCCTAGTGAAGGAGTGATAGCTTGAATCACAAGTTTCGTGAAATTTTGCCAAGTGAGCCCCGGAACGATTATCGGTGCTATATTAGCTGCCGCTTTGCCTAGTAATGGAGCGTGACTGCGATTTTTTGCTTATCGTCCTCGAATCCGAACATCATACTGTTCGGGGTCGAATTTTGGTAATTGCACATGCGGTTTAAGTTGCCATTTTGATAGTATTTCCTGACCACCTCTCTCGTATGCCCGAGTCAAGAACCACCGCTGTCCACTGGTGTATTGCTTGGTGTTAGGGTCGGCCTCCCGTCCCTAGAGATAGCTGTGTTCTTTTTCTAGACCAGAGCTTAGACAAATAAGAGAGAGGCAGGACACAAAAACTCAAGGCAACAACCTTACATGTGTATTACTAAATCTTACACAGGAACGAGCAGATGTCACAAATACAAATAAACTGGACGATTATAATTCTTGGGCTGCAGATATGGAACACGGCACAGGACCAGATTGGTTAGGGTGAACGACACTTGAGCTACACATTTATGTTGGTGAGGGAGTTTAGACTTCCTAGACCGATGGTGGTGGTTGTCTGATTTCCCTGGGTAACGTTAATATTTTACATTGGGCCTAAGTGTGGTCTTACCGAGATGTGCCGTCACTGTTGGATAGAGTGATCACTGTACCTTGGCCCGTAGATCACTATTACACTACTTCACTATGTACCCGGGTGGAGCTGGCGGTACTGGAATTTCAACACAGGGGCTTACGTATGATATTCATGTGATACGGCGGCACTGTTCACTATGGTAGACCCGTCCTTCACTGTCTCACTATTGCACTATCTTTTTCCACCACTTTCTTTTACGCTCTGACCACCAACTCACTTTATTCTGTCACTCCTACACTGTCTTTATGTTGTGTGTGTTCACTTTCATTCACTGTCAGGTCGGACGTGTCACAGTCAGGCGCAGGGGCTGCGGCGGAGTCTCAGCCTCCCTACCAACGGGGCTAGGATATGCCAGGGGCTGCTAGTTCCCGGGGGCAGGGGACAGTGTGTAGGGGCGTCCTCTCTCATCCGGGGCTGCTGGGGGCATAAGGACCTGAGGCTTCTGGGCTCGGGGTGGGAGTCTGGCCATCTGGGCTAGGGCCGAACAGTCCCCTGAACTTCTGAGTCAGGCGCCTGAGGGAGGATGAGGATCTCCGGCGTCTGGGTGCAGGGAGGTCCCGCCCGGGAGTCTGAGGGGCGATCGGGAGGTTGCAGGAGCTGCGGTCCCCGAAGGTTGGGGATGCCATCAGGAGTGAGCTGCAGCTTCGACCAGCGTCGGGGTCCGTCATAGGCATCTCCACCGGCTGTAGGGAGAAGAGCCCAGTGGTGGTCACAGGGTCTCTCCAATACTCCTCCAGGCTGCGGGCTCCCTCCAAGTCGTGGGTGGGTGGACAGAGCTCAGCACCTGACGAAGGAGCAGCTTCAGGCCGTCTCTGGCTGTAGGGCCCAGCTACTGACCGTGGCTGTCTCGGGGCACCTTTGGAGCAGCTACCGGCCATCTCCTGCAGGAGGGTAGAGCAGCTACAGGCCGACTCTCTGGGGGCACCATCAGAGCGGCTGCCGGCCATCTCCTGACGAAGGCGGAAGCGGCTACCAGCCATCTCCTGATTAGCCTCCGAAGCGGCTTCAGGTCGTCTCCTGTAGGAGGGTGAGCGGCTACAGACCATCTCTCCGGGGGCACCTTCAGAGTGGGTTCCAGTCGTCTCCTGACGAAGGCAGGACCGGCTACCGGCCGTCTCCTGATTAGCCTCTGGAGCGGCTTCAGGCCATCTCCTGTAGGAGGGTGAGTGGCTACAGGCTGTCTCTCCGAGGAGCACCTTCCGAGTGGCTGTAGGCCGTCTCCTGACGAAGGTGGGAGCAGCTTCAGGCCTTCTCCTCGTTTCCTCCAGAGTGGCTTCAGGCCGTCTCCTTTAGAAGGGTGAGCGGCTACAGGCCGTCTCTTTGTAGGGCACCTTCTGAGTGGCTGCAGGCCTTCTACTGACGAAGGCAAGAGTGACTTCAGGCCATCTGCTGTAGGAGGGTGAGCTGCTACAGGCCATCTCAGGGGTGCTGTTTGGAACTGGAGAAACAATTCCACCCCAGTCTGATTGATGGGCAGTTTGCCCAGTAGGTCGTCTTGTATTCCTGCTATGGTGGCGGCAGGCAAGTTCCATGTCATAGGGGCGCGTGGCCCGGGTGGACTTAGGCCGTTTCTGCCCGGAGCTCATTCGCCCCATGTACACTCCTCCGTTGGCTCCTTCTGGTGGATTGTTGATGTCTGCTTCGATGTCCTGCTGCATTTTACTACCAAACTCACAAACTATAGTCACAGCGCACGACTCTGAGGTTGTTATTATTGTGCCCTAGCAACTTACCATTCAATAGTGCATCTGATTTTGTGTATAATATGAGACGCATGTGATTCGTGTATAACATGTTCGTGTATAATAATATTTGTGTATAATATATTAGTGCATAATAATATGATTCGTGTATAATATGATACGAAGTCAGACGCACTTTTGAATGATAGGTTGCCAGGGCACGATAATAATAACCTCAGTCATGTGCCGCGACTATAGTGAGATAACGTATCCTCCTCTCTCTCAGTATTCGTAGTCACGGTCCTTTATTGTTCTACCTCAAACACTATGTAATTCTCCCCTGTGGATATAAGATATACATTATGAATGTGTTTGGTACAGTGTTGGTGACTTGTTAATAAACGCCTCACTCTCCCAGGCTGCATTTAAATATCGTCCCCATTGTGAGGATCGAACACTATAAAGTAGCAAACCTAACACACTAAAGCGCTATACTTTAGCAAAACAACTCACCACATACCTGATGCACTACAAGTTAGCAATAAGCACTCATAAAAATTGCTACAGTGGCTTCGCGTGGTGGATATTTGTGTCCAGTAATCAAACCCCTGTTCTTGACTAAAATGCGAGCTCCTGCCATCAGACCCCCCACCCCGCTACAGAGCCGCAGCCCTACCCCCACCCCAGGAAGACACCACAGTGGGCCAGGTGAATGCGACACTGGCCCAGAGCGAGATGGGCTCAGGTGTGCCCTGACCTTGTGTCCCTCTTCCCCTCAACCTACCCAATCACGACGTCGCAGGAATGCGAAACAACTTCTTGGCCAGACCAGCTCTCATCAGAATCGGGGTGGGACTGCTCCAGAAACAGTCCCAGGCAGCACCGCAGTAACGGCTACTGAACGTACAGGGGAGGGAACAGCCACTGTACGTCCCCCAGCTGCTTCTCCCTGCAGCCCCGCGACGACGGCCAGTATACTCGTCAGGGAAGGAACGACCACTGTTCGTCCTTCTGCTGCAGCCACATCTGGAGCCCACCTCGGTGTGGTAGCTATTGAGCACGCACCGACAGGCAAAGGCAGGAATGATCCACGACGATGGCCACTGTACGCGTCAGGGAAGGAGTGGCCACTGTACATCCCTCATCCACCTCCTCCCCCTCCTACAGAAGTAGCCCCACGGTAATGGTCACTGTACGTACCGGGGAGGGAACGGCCACTGTACGTCCCTCAGCTACTTCCTGTTGGGCAGGCAGACCCGCGGTGACGGCCACTGTATGGCCGGGGAGGGAACGGCCAATGTACGTCCCTCATCTGCCTCTTCCTCCTTCAGAAGCAGCCCCGTGGCGATGGCCACTGTATGCACCGGGGAAGGAACGGCCACTGTACGTCCTTCGGCTGCTACCCCAAGGGGCTGTGGACTCATGACGACGACAGCCACTGTGCGTGTTGGGGAAGGGACAGCCACTGTACACCCTTCATCCACAGTCCTGAGGGTTCTCCCGGAGGGGAATGTCCTTTGCGCGGCCCACTCTATACCCCTCGGCTGCGTGGGACGCCCTTCTCTCTCTCCCTCCAGGTGTGGTTCCCCGGAGATGCTGCCGGTCCAGGAGTGGTGGCAAGGTCCTGTCTCCAAAGGTACGGTTCGTGCCCTACAGCCTGCCCCTGGATGACGCCACACTCTGACGGACGCCCCGTGGGCGAACCTGACGGCGCCCCAGCCTAAAGGCAACCGCAGTCCCAGGTCTCCCAGGGCCAGCCCACGGACCCCAAGGCGGGACTGCTTTGACCCCACTCACCGTCAGCCCTCCGCCAGGAGCAAGAAGGGGCGGGCCTGACTCCTGACGCGTCCGGCCTCAGCCCCGAGGGCCCCTTACCAGGTCGAGGGCCGAATAGAAGAGTGCCTCCCTGCACCCCGGACCAGACACGCGCCCGGGCAGCGACGCCCCCGAGAGCTGTCCCTTGCCTCCTACAGGATGGCTCCCCAGAAGGGCTCCCTCCCACCCCCGGGCGGCACCTCAGTTAAACCCAGGCCTCAGCAGTTCAGCGACGATGCCCCCAGATCTCAGTGTCGTGCTAAAGCCTTAATAGTGAAAGTGACTACGAGTGATATAAAGCAGAGAGACAGAAACTCTACCTATAAAAGTCTCTTTTCCAGTGTATCCAGCGTACTGTGTTTATGTCTAAGCATCACAGAGCCAGAGAATATACTACAACCTATTACATACTATAAACAGTGTCCCCACGTCTCTCGTGTATTGACTCGGACGTAAACACCGTGCCCATGTGATATGTTATGCTTGTATTAATTAACCTGCACTTTATCCCATCCATATTCAGTGTATCTTTGTATGTATATTGAAAGGGAATTGAACTGAGACAATAGATGTGTTAAGGTATCCTGCCAAGTTTTTATGCCCTGTTCCTTTGCAGGTGTTCTACTTCCGGTCTAGAAAGAGGACCCCGCTCAGTCGCTGGTGTCTTTAGAACGAGAAGTCGGTCTAAAAACATCCAGCATAACACTGACCAATCCAGAATTTGTCGAGTTTTGCCAAAAGAAATCTTCTACTAACTCAGCTCCTATTACCCATTCTGGCTGACTTCCAATCGCTGCTTCGAGAGGTTCAGTTATTGAATATTTCCTTTATTTATTTTTGAAGAACCCTTAGGCTATGATGTTCTTTGCCTGATTAAAAGTGTTTGAGTCTGTTTCTGTTTTTTGGGAACATTGTGTATGGAGTGGGACAGAGGAAGAAAAAAATAAAGAAATGAATAGAGTCCTGCGGGTTGCGATGCTCACTCAGATATTGCCATGGTAACAGCCATTGTTCGATAGTGTTGGTTTAAATACAACACGTACACAAGTACAATTATTATTTGATACAGAGTTTATACTACCCGTATTCTTAGCATTAAATAAAAAGAAAACAGCTTTTGGATATAATATATAAATTATTCTTTAAATATATGGTGCAAAATGATAATGATTCCTGAAATCAACGATGTTGAGAGTGTATTGAAACACTTTGATAACAAACTTGTAAGCAATGGACGTGTTTTCGAAGGTGGCGGGCTGTCTGTTTGTATTATCGCAATTTCAAGTGACTTGTGGCCGTAACTTTGAATTTATAAGTTTCCGTGAGCCCAGCTCCTGCCTCTTGACAGAATATTTTGATATTGCGAGTCTTCAGTGCCTCAGTTGCCCGGAAAATGGAAGTACAATTAATAGTCCATATTCATGTACTTGTTTACCAGGCTTCAGGAGTATTATTTCTGGCAGTAGCTTTAAGTGTGAGGCATGTCCACCACAATATGTCACTTCCAAGGATAAAAGCAGGTGTATACCTTGCCCTGATTCATCTCCCTATAATGATACCCTAAAGCATTGTAGCCCTTGTCCTAAATCCACTGAAATAATGACCGATGAAGCTTTTAATGGAACATCTTTGGGTAGCATGATATGTGTTGAGTGTTCTAATGGTAGTATGCCAGGGAGGGATGTGTGTATACCCTGCCATCAATCATATTATTCTGCCAGTGGTGGGGTATGTGTGTGTCCCAATACTCATCAAGATATAGGGGGCATGTGCATTCCTCTGACAGAGCTTGCAAAGATCCCAGACCGACAGAGCAGCTATGTGGTCAGATATGAGATTGGAGAAAGTGTACAGTCACTGTTCTTTGAAGCCAACTATAGAACTGCAGCTCATTCTTGTAAGTTCCGGCAAAACAAAACAGCCTGTCAGCTCTTGGCAAATATGTGTGTCCTCCTGCACTATGAATTCAGTGATGACTTCAATGCCTGCCGCTATTACAGGGAAGAGTTTGGGGAGAATTATATCAACCTGCCGGCTTATCTTCCTTGGCTGTACTACCCAGAAGGGGAAGCAAATGTTTTCATGTCAAAAATCAAACTAAACACACACTATAGTTTTAAAAGAAACAGTCCTAACTCAAAGTTCAATTTTACTGTGGCAAAATTTTCTGCTGATGGCCAGTTGCTTGATTATGGAAGACTGGAAGATGTTTTGACTGTTTGCCTGCCAGTTGGGTTGCATCTTGATTCTGCTGTACAGTTTGGAACAACATTTTCTCAGAGTTGCCATTTGACAGTCCAGGATTTATGGGACAAGTATGATACAGTGTTTTATGAAGTTTTTATCCAGTATTACGATGATGGAGAGAGAATGATTTATGCCGTACCTGTATTAAACCAGAACTACAAGGAAGATGGAACACTCCTGAACAAACAGGATCAGAAAAAATGGCAGCTGACAAGAAGATTTTTCCTGTTTGATAATCTCAGTGGACAGGAGAGCTTGTCACTAAGTAGCAAAGACAGTGTTGAGAGAGCAAAAATTGTTAGATATGCCCAGAATTTTGAAATCATCATCCGGTTGCGGGAAGAAGAGGGCCATGGCTTGATTTACCCACCATTGATCAAAATAAGCTATGGTGAAATTAGAAGTGAAGATTATAATACCGATAAGAAGGTAACGGCGACTTTCAGAGTTGTTTATACAATGGATTTCCGCCAGATTCATGATGACTTATCCATTGCAGTTGGGGTAATGAGCGCCCTGGCCACCCTGTGGTCATTGGTGGGAACATGGAGTTGGTTCAGACGCTGTGGTAAGCTAGGCCTGGATATCACCACCATTTTCCAGTTCCTCATCATCACTTGTGGTAACCTGGCTAATGTGTTCTTTGTTGTCATGTTCTTTGCATGTTTCTACTGGACGGTGTTTTTCAAGCGGCAGGATGTGGTTCATGTGCTTCTTTTGACTGAATACCAAGAAACCCTCATAAAACAGTACCTTACAGCCACATTTTTCCTGAAATTGATTCAAGTTATTTATATTATTTATGTACAGGTGACACTAGATATGTTCATAATTGACTGGGAGCAACCTCAAGCCAGGAACTCCATCCCACATCCAGAGTTGTCAGCAAACACTGAAGAGGAAGGAAAGTCAAGAAGTGTGGAGCAACCAATTAGCATATGGAGGACGTACTTCATAGCCAACGAGTGGAATGAAATTCAGACACATAGGAAAATTAATGTCAGCCTTCAGTTATTCATGACTCTACTGTTTTTGAAGGTTGTTGGGTTTGAGAATCTTGCTACAGCTGATCCCAGCAGCAATTTCCACCCAGGATCAGATTCTTACACTTCACCACAAAGTTATGTTTGTAGATTTGCTATTAGTATCACTATTTATATTGTAATTGCTGCTGTCCAATGGCTGCTGACTGTCATATGCTATGAACGCTATGTTGAGAACAAACTTCAGCAGCTAATTGACCTTTGCTCCATTGCAAACATTAGCATTTTCATCCTTGAGCATCGAATGTATGGCTACTACATCCATGGCCGGTCCGCTCATGGCTTTGCCGATGTAGATATGCAGTCAATTTATGAACAGTTGAAGAGGGAAGAAGAGGACCTGTGCGGGCATCGAGGACTTGAGCCATCTAGTGAGTGTCAGACTTTTGAGGTGGCGGTGACACAGAGATTCCGAGAGCAGTATGACACAATATTAAAACCTGTGCACAGGCTTGCCAGATACCAGAGACCAGCCGGTAGAGGCAAGACTGTAACAGAGGAGATAGAACAGAGTTTCCAGGCACATGAATCCATGAAGCGATTCTTTGGGATGTTCCTTCAACATGCTCTGAGGAACCTTGACTATATTGTGAAAGAGAAACTTTTCCTTGAGAGTATTCTTGATTTGGAGTTCCAGGAGGCTGATGACCGTTGCCTACTATTTAGGGACAATAACCACACCTTTGATCGTGTTTTATTCTATGGACATGAGGCATCGCTTGTTCTGTTTGAAATGCTTCTTTTCACATATGTAGACATAGTGTGGAATGACTTTGTGTTGGCTGCTGTAATTACTTTCATAGTAGCCTGGGCAGTGAAAAAAGTTCGTTATGCCGGTGGACGCAGAAATGTTGTCAATAAAACTATGGTGGATCAGAGGTTCTTGATTTAGTTGCAGGACTGGTAATTATAGAGGGTTATTTGTGTGCAGTAACCTAGCTATTTTATATGGTGCACAATTGATATCTACATTCATAACACTATGAAATAAAGAGAGAGCTTGTAAAATGTAAGGCCACAATAGCTAGTGAATTTATGAATTCTATCTATCTATCTATTGCCAGACGCCTCAATCCCGTTTGGGGTGGCCACAAACAAATCGCCTCCAAGTCGCCCTGTCCCCTGTCATTTCACTGCCCTGCTCCCAAATTTGTCTGGCATCCCAGTGCGGTATAAAGCAATAGAATTTTTAAAAATTTACGATTGGTCAAATAGGGTATATGGTAGTTCTGTATTTTAGCTACTTAGCTCATGATTATTGAATACAAATATCATTACAGTAATGTTTCTTGTGTTCGTGGTAGTTGTGTGGTATATTTTGCAAATGCTGTAGCTACCATATACTGTATATATATATATATATATATATATATATATATATATATATATAGTATCACTGGCTCACCTGCTGTAGATTGAGTGTGCTGTATATCAGTTACGTGATAAGCAGACTAAGCAGTAAGTATTAGGAGTACAATATGGTGTGTTAAAGTGTTTCTTTAAGGGTTGAATCCTATCTGTTACTGTAGTAACTCTATAGTAAGGTGCTCTGTATTGTATTGCTAGTGACCATGTCCAGTATATGAACTGACGGGAGTTTCATAGATGAATTCCAGTGCTTATGAAAATCAGCTGATAGAGAGTATACTAGAATCAGATTTGGAATTTGTTGTGAAGTCTCATAAGTTGCAAGAGGTTGGTGGTGTCCAGTTGGTGTTCTCACAGTCAAGATTGATGCTGTGTTGTGATGGAGTGTGAAAGGTGGATCATAAAGGAGGATGTGCCACCTACACTGTCCTCCATCACCACTGCTTCTGCTGCCATCTACACCATATCCTGCCCTCTGTACTCACAAGGTACCGTAACATACATTTTTTAACTTCTTGCCCTTTCATTGTTAATTAACCCTTTGCATTTTGTGCATACACTTTAAGTTGTCTGGCATTAACTGGAATGAAATATGTAAATTGTGTCTGCTGCAACATTAATTAAGAGTGTTTGACCTCTGTTATTGATGTTGCTGTTCTTTGTGTTTTTGTTGAGGCCCCAGGCTCATCAGGACATTAACCTGGTTGACCATCCTCCTTTCAGAGATTATGGAGGGAGTTGAGGGAAATTTGTACAACCAGTCTTTGTATCCTCTTGGTTTTATTGGTGCCACAAGGTGAAGGTATCATTATCCTGTACTTCTTTGGTGCTGTGGGTTTATATGGGATAAATGAAACATTCAGGGAGTAGCAAGAATAAAATACTGTACTGTACAAATTTCCATTTTGCAGTCAGAGTCAGTAGAACTGTAATCCATGCCTATCCTAAAATTCTATCTATTTATCTATCTATAACCCGACGCCCTAATCCCGCAAAGGGTGGCTGCAGACAAAACACCTCCAAGTCGTTCTGTCACCCACCATTTGACCACCCTCCCCCCAACTCACTCCCCCCTCCCTCATATACCTCTCAACTCATCCCTCCACCTCATCCTCGGTCTACCCCTCCCTCTCCCTCCCCCCACCTCACCTACATATAGTCCTACCCTCTTAGTCAGTCTTTCATTCTCCATTCTCTCCACATGTCCAAACCACCTCAGTGTATTTCTCCTAATCTTCTCAACCACATCCACATCCACCCCACAACGTTCCTTCACGTCTTCATTCGTCAACTTGTCCCTCCTTGTCATTCCACATGCTCCTCTCAAGTAACTCATTTCCATTGCTCTCACTCTTGACTTGTTCCCTTCTTGCAAGGTCCATGCCTCGCTTCCATACGTCAGGGTAGGGATCACAGTACTATCATGCAGTGGCTTCTTAACTTCCATACTCACCTCCCTATTTCTCATCACTTCTTTCAGTGAACCAACAACCTTCCTTCCCTGCTGTACCCTTTCATGCACTTCATCCCCCAAAGTTCCATCTTTACTCATCACACTACCCAAGTACTTGAATGCACTCACATTCTCCATATCCTCATCATCCAACCTCACTGTACATTCTGTGACTTCATTCCTCTCAAACATCAAATTACTTCCATAATTTCAAAATGGAATTTGAAAATCCTTTGTTATGTCCCATTATACTTTCAGAGTTCAAGGATAAGCTAAAAAAATGCAGTATTGCAGTGAAAGAACAATGTTAGTACTGTAGTACTGCCAGTGTTTCAGTGTGCTGGTGTGCATGTTTGTCTTTTTGTGTCTTATTTCCCTTACCTCAGTGATAAAAGATGACAGTATTACAGCTCTTTGTCCATTCCATAGCACTTATTTGTGACTAGCACCATTTTGAAGTGTTAGTCACTTGTTTCAAATTAGTGGCATTACAAGATAATACTGTGGCTCTATATCCTTTTGCATAGTATTTCATAGTGAAATGCATCATATTCTAGTGTAGATACAGTAACATATTACATCTTAGTGGTAAAATAAGACAATACTGTGGCTCTGCATCCATTTTATGGCACTTCTTTGTGGTTAGTATCTTATTCTAACATTAATATCTTGTTTCTGCCCAATATTGAAGACACAGATGACAGTTTTAGTCCTGTAGGCCAAGTTAAAGTGAACAGATTACTGTACATCACCAAATTCTAATGTTCATTTCATGTAACAGCTCAAAATTGAAGATGAAGAGGTGGTATTTATACCTCAAGTTATAGTGCACAGAGTATAGAAACAACTTCTAGTGTTAGCCTTTTTAATCTCTTGTAGGACTGAAGATTATGAGATGGTAATTTTAGGCCATGTTAAAGAAAACAGAGTAAAGCAGTGTTTTAGTCCCACGAATCTGGTGATGTATCTTTTGTAGTTTCTTTTTGCTATTTCCCTTCAATTTTACTTAGCTTAGGAGAGACTTTTCAAAGTGGATTGGTTAAGAATAGCTGTTGTTATTCTGTTCTCCAAGTGTTCATCAGCATAGGCACCTGGGTTGCTGTCCAAAGATAATCTATCTATCTATCTATCTATTGCCAGACGCCTCAATCCCGTTTGGGGTGGCCACAAACAAATCACCTCCAAGTCGCCCTGTCCCCCGCCATTTCACTACCCTGCTCCCAACTCACACCCCCCTCTCTCATATACCTCTCCACCCCATCCCTCCATCTCATCCTCGGTCTCCCCCTCCCTCTTCCACCCTCCACCTCACTCACATACACTCTCTTCGTCAGTCTTTCACCCTCCATCCTCTCCACATGGCCAAACCACCTCAGTGTGTTCCTCATAACGCTTCCTATCACATCCACATCCACACCACAACGCTCCTTTATATCCTCATTCGTCAGCCTGTCTCCACGTGACTCCACAGGCTTCTCTTAAATAACTCATTTCCACTGCTCTCACTCTTGACTTGTGTCCTTCCAACAATGTCCAAGCTTCACTTCCGTACGTTAGAGTTGGTATCACAATACTGTCATGTAGTAACTTTTTTACTTCCATGCTCACTTCCCTGTTTCTTATCACTGCTTTCAAGGAACCAGCAACCTTTCTTCCCTGCTGTACCCTTTCAAGCACTTCACCCTCCAAACCTCCATCCTTACTCATCACACTACCCAAATACTTAAATGTACTCACATTTTCCAATTCCTCACCATCCAACCTCGCTGTACATTCACTGACTTCACCTCTCTCAAAGACCATCTCTTTACTCTTCCCTACATTCACCTTTAGGTTCCGTTTCTTACACACTCTCTCAAACTCATCCACCAAGCCTTGCAGCTCCCCTTCGTCTTCACTCAACAACACAGTATCATCTGCAAACAACAGTACAGGGAGTTTCCATACACTATCCTCTCTCACCAGGGCCACTCCAACATCCACTACCCTACCTTGTACCTCTTTTATTACCCCATCCATGTACAGATTGAACAACCATGGAGACATGACACATCCCTGTTTCAAAGATAATAATAATGATAATAAAAATCTATTTCTCTATCTGTCTACCTATCTGTCCATCTATAACCAGATGCCACAGTCCCATATAAGGTGACCATTTGTCTTTGAGTTAGTAGTTTTGAAAGACAAATGGCCACCCCAGGATTGTGACGACTGGCTATTCATGGATAGACAGATACTTGGTAGAATATAGTTCAGAAGGTGGTGGTGTGGTGAACATGGTACTAAGTTTTAATCTCTTCGGTCTGATGATGTATCTTTTTTTTTTTTTCTTGCTTATGCCAGAAGAATTTTTTTTTATCCAGTTTAGGAAGAATTCCATGTATTGAATGGATTAATAAAGCTATAGGTGATCCTTCCTTTCAGAAAAATCTTTCATAGGCTATTAAATCAGGATCAGTAGCAAGAATAAAATATGAAAGACCATCAGATTTAATGGGCTAATGTGTTGGTGCATTTGTCAGAGAGAGTACAACGGCACACCCTCTGTGCCACTAAGCAAGGGCAGCTAGTGGAGGTGGGTGAGGGGGACAGCATCATTCGTAGTGTTAACCTCATCCCAACAGAGGTCAGTAAGGTAGGTGAATACTTTTCTGCAGTAAGTGTTGCATGAATTCTGTTCTTTTATCTGGTTTTAGTCTTTTGTTATGATATCCTCTCTCCTTCACTGTTTCTGTGCTGATGCATAGTACCTGGTGGAGGTAATTAAGTTGGACACCATCATTTGTAGTGTTAGTCTCACTGTCGCAGACATCAGTAGGTCTATCTACCTACTGCCAGATGCTCTAATCTCGTAACGGGTGGCCAAAAACAAATTGCCTCAATGTCGCCCTTTACCCCACCATTTCACTGCCCTGCTCCCAGCTCACACCCCTCACTCTCATATGCCTTTCCACTACATCCCTCCATCTCATCCTTGGCCTGCCCCTTCCTCCCTCCCCCCCCCTCCTCCTCACTCTACTTTTAGTCTCTTGCTTTCCATCCTCTCCACATGGCTAAACCATCTCAGTGTATTTCTTCTAATGCTTTCTATCACAACAACATCCACACCACAATGCACCCTCACTTCCTCATTTGTCATTCTGTCTCTCCTTGTAACTCCACTTGCTTCTCACAAATACAGTAACTCATTTCCACTGCTCTCACTCTTGATTTGTGTCCTTCCAGCAAGGTCCAAGCTTCACTTCCATACTTTTTGAGTTGGTACCGTATCACAGTACACTCTTGCAGTGACTTTCTTACATCCATGCACACTCCCCTATTTCTTATCACTGCTTTAAAAAAAACAGCAACCTTTCTACCCTGTTGTACCCTTCCAAGTGCTTCACTCTAAGTAGGTACTAAAGGTAAATAACAGTAAGTCATTGTTACAAGTCACAGAAAAATTGCCTATTAAAGCTTCATTGATACCATACCCACACAGCTGATTTGATATAACATACAGCTGTACACTGTGAATTGCCTTGGAGATCAGTCATGTGCCTATATTACTCTTTGATGTACATTTAGTGTACTGGTATTAGCACTGTGGAATACTGTACAGGACTGTAATGAAATAGCCACATTATTTTTCATTCCCATGGAAATTTCTTTTGTCACCCCTGAAAAAGAACAATGTTTCTTCTTATTTCAGTTATAAAGGCTTCAGCATACTTGCGTGCATCAGCCGTGGTTACCTAATGGCAGCTCTGCACATGGCTGTTCCAGCTGTGACAGAACATGATATTCTCATATACAGTATTATATACAGAGTATTTCAGCATATTTGGAGATATGGAAGGCCATATTGTTTTTTTCCAAATATGGAAACAGTGCCATGTCTAATATTGGGACAGATGCAGTTTTACATAATTGTTACTTGCTTTCATGCAATTCATTGCTAAGCTACTATGTAAATAATTGTTACTTGTTTTCATGCTACTCGTTGTTGAGCTACAACATAAAGAAAGATGGCAGGTAGTCATGTTTGACCTTTAACACAGGACTGTTTGTAGGTAAAAACTATGGTTTATTGGGTTTATCGGTCAGTCAGTTAGATCAGACGATGACACACTGTCTCTTAAGGTATCCACATATTCAGGTTGGCCATATTGCAATTGATGTTTTCTTTGGACTGGGAGCAGAAACCAAATGTCAAAACGAGCTGATGATTTCCCAACATTTGCTGGAAATTTGGAGGAAAAAAGAAATCTGAGATGTGTAATAAGATTTATAACAGTGTTAGAATCTGAACCATTTATTTTTTATATCAATGATAATTTGAGGTTATTTCCTTGTAGATTGTTGTGCATCATGAGTTTGAGCCTCGGCAACTGTATGTGGTGCTGCTCTACAGAAACAATAAGGCAGTTATCTTATTGTATAATGACTTCAGAGTAAGTGTTACATGAGTATACCATACATCAATTAATTCATGGTAAATTGTGAATATTGTTTGTCTTCTCATTTTATTCACTTATGCATACTTGCAAGTGTCAGCCTTGTTCACACAAGGATGGGTGTCAATACTACATAATCTCTGGCAGTGTCTCTGTTCATTCAGTCCCTTAACTCTGCAGTCATTTTGTAGGACTTCATTCCAGGCCATCTTAGATTTTCTTCTTGTGCTCTGTTCTCCACACTGAAATACCTACATCTTTTCACACAGTTTTCACTCTCCATAACTTGTCATAACCATTCCGTTATGGATGATGAGTACTATATACAGTACTATGATTGCTGACTATAATGTAAGCAACAGCTTGGAGAAAAATGCCAGCAATTGAACACCTTTCAAAAATGCTAAAATGAACGTCATAATGAGAGAATTGATATGCTGTATTTGTTACAGGTGGTGTACGAGTGTGATGGTGTAGCCAGTGTGAGCACTGAGGACCTAAAGGCCACAGGGGTTCCTCAGCTGCACTTCACTCATCTCTCTGGTTGGTGTCAAAATTTATTTTTGTGACCAACAAATCTCTATAGAATTGACTTATCATAAGTTTTATGTTTGGCAGTGCTGGAGAGTGACACCTCATGATAGCACCAACATAACTGAACATAACAAACATCCCTCAGACTTTTGCCCTCCCCCCTAGAAGGAGGATGGTGGATTGCAACCCCAAGTAATTGTACTCCTTGACTTCTTGAAGAATTTCTTTGCTTATTCAGATAACGCTCATTGGTGTATTTGGATTAAGCAGTACTTTAGTTTTACTCTGGTTCATCTTTAGCCCTGCTTTGAGACTTTCTATTTAGTTCATTTAACCTATCTACTGTTTCTGAGATTAGGACTACAGTATGTCATCTGCAGTATGTTTTCTCCACATATGTTTAATCCTTTGTTCTCCCAGTTAAGCCTTCAGAAAATACTTTCTAGGAATGCTTTAAATAATTTTGGTGAAATTGTAACTCTCTCAATCTTAATTTTTTCTGGGCCTTTATGTAATTTAACTGTGGCAGTTCCCTGGGGGTAGGGGGGTTTCAAGAATACTCCCCCAGTATCCCTGCTTGTTGTACGAGGCGACTAAATGGGTTGGTGGTGGGTTAGTGCCCTACCCAAGAAAAAGAGCTAACTAAACAAGCGAATAAATTGCCTCGGACCAGGACAGACCATACGTTGCCGACTAAGGAACGGATAAAGGACATTCTGAAGGTGGAAACATGGAATGTGATAGGAGTGAATGATGAAGTGAAAGAGAGAGATTGTTCAGGTGCTTGAGGATGCAAAAGTGGATATACAGTGCTTGTCAGAAGTATTCAGCGTTGTCCGCCAGGCGCGCAATACTTATGGCCCAAAAAGAATCACCCATTTTTGGGGGTAAGAATTGAGCCACAAGTTTGAGCTCCGAGCATGACGTCACGGTACCCTGAGGCCTTCCAACGCGCTGGTTGGTTCCCGCCTCAGTCGCCCACGGGCTGCCTGAGAGAGAGGAACTCCGCCGAGTGTCCCTCTCAAATTGCGCCATTTTTTACCGAGTGTCCCGCAGTGTTTTGGCCTTCAAAACTTTGTTATGGCACCTACCCGTGAACTATCGAGTGAAATCATATCCCAGATCATTGCTCTAAAGGAGGCAGGCCACCAGACAAAGGAAATTAGTGAATTGGTTGGTGTGGCACGATCGACAGTGCGTCGTTGGTGTGCGCGGTTTCGGGAGGAAAACAGTGGTGAAGTTCCCACAAAGAAACCGAGGTCTGGTAGGCCTAGGAAAACTTCCCCAAGGTCTGTTAATGTTTTAAAACGTGCAGTGGAGTTTAATCCTTGTGTGAGTGCAAGGAAAATTAAGGAGAGCAACCCGGAAGTGTTTGGTGAGGTGTCAGTGAGAACAGTGTCTCGTAGGGTGCATGAGCTTGGTTACACAAGTCACAGGCCTGTGAAAAAGCCTCTTCTCTCTAGCAGCCAGAGAATTGTAGGCTTGCCTTTGCTAATAAATATCTAAATTGGGGTGAGGAGCAATGGTTGTCAGTGTTGTGGTCTGATGAGGCAACGTTTAGTGTTACCTGTAACAGAGGAGCACACAAAGGTAGTGACCCACTTGACCCACGGTATGTAGAAAGCACAGTTAAACATCCTGATTCACTCATGGTATGGGGTTGTTTTTCAGGGAAGGGTTTGGGGAAGCTTGTTGTACTTCCCAAGAACCTCAGAGTGAATCAGGATGTTTACCTGGAGCTTCTGTGTGATCATTTACCAGACTCCTTCGAGCTAACAGGTGCACGAGTGTTTCAGCAGGACGGTGCACCTGCTCACAAGGCCAAATCGGTCACCAATTGGCTTCGTGACTGCGAGGTATCATTCATGACAGACTGGCCAGGAAATAGCCCAGACCTCAACCCGATTGAAAACCTCTGGTACCTCGTAAAGAAGAGTCTCCAAGGGAAGGACGTGAGCTCTCTGCCTAAGCTGGAAGCCGCCATTCGTGACTCCTGGGACAAAATACCCCTCCAGCACCTCAGGAGCCTCGCCCTTTCACTTCCAAGATGTCTCAGGTCCGTGAAGAAACGTAAAGGCTACCCTACGAAGCACTAAAGGTAAATAAAATGCATTATTTATATGTTTTTTCAATGTTGAAAGGTTTGTTTCTCAGGAGGGATGCAGGGCGCCCCATACTTCTGACGAGCACTGTATGTGGATTGACTGAAACTAAATGGGAAGGTGAAAGGGTGAGAGAGTGGGAATATGGTTTAGGTGTATGTGCGGGAGTTAATGAGAATGAGAGGGGAAGACAGAGAGTATGTCTGATGATAAGCAAGAAGTGGAAGAAGAATATAAGAGAGTAAGGAACAGTGGGTGCAAGGATTGTATGGATGAAGATGAAAGTAGCTATACAAGCGTGGGCGATTGTATGTGTGTATGGTCCGACAGAGGACCGTGTGGCTAGAGTGAAAGATGAAATTTGGGCGAGAGTAGAAGCATGTATGGACAAATTTGAGAGGAGTGAGAGAGTGCTTTTGATTGGAGACACGAATGGCAAAGTTGGGAATGTACGAGTGGATGGAGTGGTTGGTCAGTGGGGTGTGCCAGCTGAAGTAGATGGGAATGGTAGTGCTTTGGTGGACATCTGTGCTGGTAAGGGGTTGGCAATAGCCAACACCTACTTTCGCTATAAGATGATCCACCGGTATACATGGAGAGTAATGAGGAGGATGGATGGTGAACTTGTTGAATGAAAGGCAGTGATAGACTACGTGTGTGTGGATGAGCAAATAAGAAGACAAGTGTTGGATGCAAGAGTGGAGAGGGTGGGGGAATGGAGTCTCGGACCATCACTTAGTGATGGCCAAGATAAAGCTGCAAAGAAAATGGTTAAGGAGATGAAGAGGAAGACAGGAGGAAATAGCTCCTGTGAGAAGAGTGGAGAATTTGCAAGATAGTGAGAATATGGCTGAGTATAAGAGTATAGCGGAAGAAAGATTGGGAAGATATGAGCTAGAGCAGATGGAAAGGGTGGAAGGCGTATGTAAGATATTCACGGAAGAGATAGGCACAGCGTGTGAGGTGGTTTGTGGAGTGAGGAGGAGATGCAAGGTTGTACAAGGGACAGCATGGTGGAATGATGAGGTGAAATGAGCTGTGGAACAAAAGAAGAAGGCATATAGTGAATGGCTAACAAGTACAGGTAGGGGAGAAGATGAGAGAGAGAAGAGAGAGGTATATGTGAGCAGGAGAAGGGAGGTGAAGAGACTGGTGAAGGAGAGTAAGAAGAAAGTGGATGAAGAGTTTGGGAGGAATCTGAGTGTGAAATGGAGGGAGAGTAAGAAATTGTTTTGGAAGGAGGTAAAGAAAGTAAGGCAGTGTGAAAGGAGAAATAGTAGGGGAGTGAAAGATAGGAATAATAGATTGTTGGTGGAGAAGAGAGAGAAGATGAGGAGATGGTAGGAGCACTTTGAGGATTTGTTGAATGTAGAGAGTGAGAGCAATGCGAGTATAAGTGGTTGGGGAATAGCTGGGAAAAGAAGAGATGAGAGGAGGGAGGAAGAGATCAGTAGGGCGGAAGTAGTGGAAGCAATGAAGAAGATCAAGTTGGGAAAGGCCCCAGGAATTGATGGAGTGTGTGGTGAAATGCTTAGGTATGGGTGTGAGATTGTTGTGGAGTGGATATGGAAGTTGTGTAGATTGGCTTGGGAAGAGGGAAGGGTTCCAGAGGACTGGAAATCAGGTTTAATTGTTCCTTTATACAAAGGAAAAGGAGAGAGAGAGAAGCATGTGGTAACCATAGGGGACTTTGTCTTCTTAGTGTGACTGGTATAATATGTGGTAGAATACTCATTGTTAGGGTTAGGCATATGACAGAGGAGCTAGTTGGAGAAGAACAAGGGGGATTTAGGAAGGGAAAAGGGTGTGTAGATCAGATATTTGTTCGAAGATGTTTAGTGGAGAAGTATCTAGAGAAGGGAAAGAAAGTGTATGCTGCCTTCATGGACTTGGAGAAAGCTTATGACAGAATAGATAGGCAAGGTATGTGGAAGGTATTAAGAATATATGGGGTGGAGGGGAAATTGTTGAGTGCTGTGAAGAGTATGTACGAAGGAGCTAGGGCTACGGTGCGAGTGGATGGTGACCTGAGTGAGTTCTTTGATCTCAATGTGGGGCTGAAACAGGGTTGTATGATGTCTCCATAGCTGTTTAATATATACATGGATGGAGTTGTAAAGGAGGTACAAGGTCGGGCAGTGGATGTGGGGGTGGCTCTAATGAATGAGGGTGAGATTTGGAAGATTCTGATGTTGCTGTTTGCTGATGATACAGTCTTGTTGAGTGAAGATGAATGGGAGTTGCAAGGTTTGGTGAATGAATTTGGGACAGTGTGTAGGAGGAGGAGGCTGAAAGTTAATGTAAACAAAATTAAAGTTATGGTGTTTGAGAGGAATGAAGTCACAATGTACAGTGAGGTTGGATGGTGAGAATATGGAGAATGTGAGTGCATTCAAGTACTTGGGTAGTGTGATGAGTAAGGATGGAACTTTGGGGGATGAAGTGCGTGAAAGGGTACAGCAGGGAAGGAAGGCTGTTGGTTCACTGAAAGAAGTGATGAGGAATAGGGAGGTGAGTATGGAAGTTAAGAAGTCACTTCATGATAGTACTGTATTGTGATCCCTACCCTGACGTATGGAAGCGAGGCGTGGACCTTGCAAGAGGGGAACAAGTCAAGAGTGAGAGCAGTGGAAATAAGTTACTTGAGAGGAGCATGTGGAGTGACATGGAGGGGCAGGTTGACAAATGAAGAAGTGAAGGAACATTGTGGGGTGGATGTGGATGTGGTTGAAAAGATTAGGAGAAATACACTGAGGTGGTTTGTACAGGTGGAGAGAATGGAGAATGAAAGACTGACTAAGAGGGTGTATGTAGGTGAGGTGGAGGGAGGGAGAGGGAAGGGTAGACCGAGGATGAGGTGGAGGGATGGAGTTGAGAGGTATATGAGGGAGGGGAGGTAAGCTGGGGGGAGGGTAGTCAAATGGTGGGTGACAGAGCGACTTGGAGGCGTTTTGTCTGCGGCCATCCTTTTTGGGATTAGGGCGTCGGGCTATAGATAGATAGATAGTTCATTTTCATTTTCGTTTTTAAAGTTTCCAACATGCTTGCTTGTGTCAGCCTTGGTCACCTAATGGCGGCTTTCCACGCTGCACGATCCATTGCAGCCTCCCAGTTCAGTCCCTTAACCCTGAGGTCACACTTAATGACCTCGTCCCATGCCTTTCCCAGTGTACCCCTCATAACCCCACCCCCCAGTATTAACACTTCTCACCATCCTCACCCAATTATCATCCCCCATCCTCTCCACATGTCCAAACCATCTCAATCTACCTCTCCTCATCACAACACCAATAGACTCCAGTCCCATCCTACCTCTCAACTCTTCCATCGTAAACCCAGCCCCTCCAGGCCTTGGACACAGGGACGCACTGCACATCCACCTAATCATTGTCATTTCTGTACCTCTGAGCCGGCGAATATCTTCCTCTTTCACTGCCTGGGTCTCACTACCATACAGCATTACACTCCTAACACATGCTGCATACAAAGACCCCTTAGCACATAGGGAGAGTCCTCTCAATGTCAGGAGAGGCAAGAGCTCCCTGAACCTCTTCCAACCACTTCTCACCCTAGCCACAGAGCTAGCTCCAGCCTCACCTCCAGCATACAACATGTCTCCCAAATAACAAAACTCTTCCACACACTCAAGAGATTCACCAGCAAGTTCAATCCTTTCATGTCTTAACAATCTCCACCTGCTCACCCCGACACACCGTACACATAAAATTAGCATTATCTCGCAGTCTACCTCTGATATCACTACATCTCTTATGCACCCATTTATCACAAACACCGCACAAGATGGAATTACTTCCCACGCCCTTGTGGCAAACTGCACATGGCCACTTTCCCTCGTCTTTGACAGTACTGCCACCAACCCTAGATATCATCACTTTTGTTTTATCTGCATTTACCCTTAAGCCCTTGTGCCCCATACCATCTCTCCACTTCCTAAACCTTTCCTCTGCCTCCCTTTTGTTCTCTGTAGTCAACACTAAATCATCAGCATACAACAACTCCTATGGGAGTCCGTTTCTAAAGTCACGTGAAAGGGCTTAAAGTACCATGATAAACAACACGGGACTCAAGACTGACCCCTGATGCACACCAACATTCACGGAAAACTCATCACTCAAATCTCCATTCACTCTTACCTGGGTGTGAGCACCCACATACATGGCCATAACCACCCTAACCAGCCACTCCTCCAGCCAAGCTTTCTCATTGCCCATTTCACCACCTCTCTAGGGACTCTGTCAAAGGCCTTTTCCAAATCAACAAAAAACAAAGAAAGATCCCTTCTCCTACCAATATATTTTCCCTTTTTATATATGTTTTTGAGCAGTTTTGCAATGTTCTCATTTATTTCTTTTTTCCTGCAAGGAATTTATAATTGCTGTTTGCTCCACTGAGTTGAAAGCCTTATCATAATCAAGAAAACCTAAGTACAGTGGTTTATTATATTCTGTAGTTTTCTCAGTTTGCTGATTCGTTGTGTGTAGATGATCAGTAATTGAATATCCGCTTTGGAATCCTGCCTGCTCAAGAAGTTAGTTTTCTTCTAAATTTGTTGTTAATCTGTTTGTAAGGACTTAACCCCCTCCCCCACCTTGCCAGGTGCTGTTCAGAAAAGTCCATGTCCTTAGCTGCGGTCAATGCCAGAGCCATTCCTAAACAGCCTAGGATTTTAAAAATTTGCAAAAATCTAAATATTGAGAGGTGGAAGATATTTGCCAGGCATTCAGTTTTGAATGTGGCACATCACAGAAGACCACTATGAGACACTGTAATCCCATATGGGGTGGCCACAAACAGATCGCCTCCACGTTGCCCTGTCCCCCACCATTTCACTGCCCTGCTCCCAATTCACACTCCCCTCTCTCATATACCTTTCCACTCCATCCCTCCATCTCATCCTTGGCCTCCCCCTTCACCTCACTCACATACATTCTCCTCATCAGTCTCTCACTCTCTATCCTCTCCACATGGCCAAACCTCCGCAATGTGCTTCTCCTAACACTTCCTATCACATCCACATCCACACCACAATGCTCCTTCACTTCATCATTTGTCAATCTGTCTCTCCATGTGACTCCACACGCTCCTCGTAAATAACTCATTTCCGCTGCTCTCTCTCTTGACCTGTGTCCCTCCAACAAGGTCCAAGCTTCACTTCCATACGTTACAGTTGGTATCACAATACTGTCATGTAGTAACTTTCTCACGTCCATGCTCACTTCCCTGTTTCTTATCACTGCTTTCAAGGAACCAGCAACCAGACATGGGGTAATCGTAACCTGTAATCATAATTGAGTGTAATTGATTACAGACTTTTGTGTAATCGTAATCATAATCGATTACTTAGGTATTTTTTTTCAAAGTAATTGCAATCGTCATCGATTACTCTCATATTGTAATCGTAATCATGGTTACGTTTACGATTACAAGGCCCCAGGAAGGTTTTTTTTCCAGAAATACTCGTCAGGAATAAAATACTGTAGTTCAGTGTTAAACAGTCAAATATGCACCATAAAAATCCATAAGTAATATGAAAACACAGTGAATTGTAGGTTATCACTTACAAGCTTCCATACAATATCCTACTGAAGCTAGAATAATATCACTTGGGAAGCTCTCAGTTGGTAGAAAAGTTAATAGAATGAAAGGGTCAGGGACAAAGTGAAGAAAAGTCTCGGTGCTTGAATTATTAAAACACATTTGTATTGCATATTGGCAAGAAAATAAAGGAACAGCGTACTGGACATGGCACTGTACAGTACTGTATACTGTATTTTTATCCAGAGTAACAGTTGGCATTGGTTCTGCAGAGCTAAACCCTATGTTCTTCCTTATGCAGGCAATTCTTATTAAAATGATTTGCATATAAGATATATATCCCTAGAAAATATCAGTTTTATATTACTGGACGTTGTTTTTGCTTTTAAAAACTAACTTCAGCTATTTACTCAGTCAATGTCAAGTATAAAAGAAATGTGCCCATAATTATATAGTGCATAACAGTACATGTAATCATGATTGTAATCATGGTTACTTCATATGTACTCGTAATCGCGATCGATCACTTGTACTTTTACCGTAATCATAATCATAATTGTAATCTGAAGTTTGAAAAGTAATTGTAATCGTAATCGATTACAATACCCCTGTAAACTCCCCATGCCTGCCAGCAACTTTTCTTCCTTGTTGTACCCTTTCAAGCACTTCACCCTCCAAACTTCCATCCTTACTCATCACACTACACAAGTATTTAAACGTACTCACATTCTCCATTTCTTCATCATCCAGCCTCACTGTACATTCACTGGCTTCACTTCTCTTGAAGACCATCACTTTACTCTTCCCTACATTCACCTTTAGATTCTGTTTCTTACACGCTCTCCCAAACTCATCCACCAAGCCTTGCAGCTCCCCTTCTTCTTCACTTAACAACACAGTACAGGTAAGCCCTTAATTCACGCAAGGGTTACGTTCCCAGACCCTTCGCGTATGTAGTAAATTCGCGTATATGTTCTGCCCTTGTGTGCATATAATTATGCATGTCTACTGATTATATTACATCTGAATAATACTGTTTATGCACTACATACACCTTATAAACTAGCATAAAGTATGAAAAACAACAAAAATGTAAGAAATTTAACACTGAAACCTGACAAGCACAGGAGTAGGTGGAGACACTTCTGCAGTCTGGTGCACAAGCCCTCACTGCCTCCCATATGCTACATTCTGCCTTCTTTATTGTCCAAACAGTTGACTCATTCACCCCAAACATACAGTTCCAAGCCAGTTCACAGGAATAGGCGGAGACACTTTAACACAGTCTGGTGCACTGGCCCTCACTGCCTCCCATATGCTACGTTCTGCCTTCTTTATTGTAGGAACAGTTGACTCACCCCAAACACACGGTTCCAAGACAATTCACCATGAAGTCAATTCACCATCAAATTATGAACAATTCCTTCATTCTATAAATATACTTATTATTGAGTAATTAATACTTAAATAACTAATTTTCAGGGGGATTTTATTACTCATATAAGTAAAAAACTAGTGTACTGTACTTGCTAAATAAACTGGTATGTAAATAAATGACGGGGAATCGTCCTGATGGAGAATTGTCGCCAACATTCCTCCCTTAAGTTTGTCCAACACAACTTTCTCTGTCAGCAACATCACGTTACAGTTCATTTTGGTGTGTTACCACGTGCATCACTAGCACTATGCTTAGGCCCCATGTTGGCAGACAAGGCAAGCAATCACTGGAAGGCAGAAAAATAAGCCACAAATAACGATTCGCGAGTCACGCATGGTTTGACCGTCGGATTCAAACCGACTGTGTGGTATGTGGTAAACCGACCTCCCACACACAACACACACACACACACACACACACACACACACACACACACACACACACACACACACACACACACACACACACACACATGTATGCACACGGTCAGCAGGTAGGCATTTTTATATTTTATTTATTTCTCTTGTATATTAAAATTATTTATTTGAATTCTATAATTTTATGTTTTAATTATTGTACGAAAAATTCGTGAATAACCGAAATCGCGTGAAAAAAGTTCGCGTGAATTAAGGGCTTACCTGTATCATCTGCAGACAACAGCACAGGGAGTTTCCAGACACTGTCCTCTCTCATTAGGGCCACTCCTACATCCACTGCCCTACTTTGTATCTCTTTTATAACCTCATCCATGCACAGATTGAACAGCCATGTAGACATGACACATCCTTGTTTCAACCCAACCTTCAAATAGAAAAATTCACTCAGTTCACTATTCACATGCACTGCAGCCTTAGCACCCTCATACATACTCTTCACAGCATTCAACAACTTCCCATCCACTCCATACACTCTTAATACTTTCCACAATCCTTGTCTATCCACCCTGTCATATGCTTTCTTCAAATCCATGAAGGCCACATACAACTTCTTTCCCTTCTCTAGAAACTTTTTCACTAAAAATCTAAGAATGAATGTCTGATCTACACAACCTCTTCCCTTCCTAAAGCCTCCCTGTTCTTCTCCTACTAATTCCTCTGTTATTTCTCTAACTCTGTCAATAAGTATCCTACCATATACTTTTCCTATTACACTAAGAAGACAAATGCCCCTATGATTACCACACACTTCTTTTTCCCCTTTCCCTTTGTACAAGGGAACAGTTATATCTGACTTTCAATCATCCGGGACTCTACTTTCCTCCCAGGCCAATCTGCACATCTTCCACATCCATTCTACTACTATCTCTCCCCCATGCTTCAGCATTTCACCACACACTCCATCAATTCCTGGGTCTTTTCCCAATTTGACTTTCTTCATTGCTTCCACAACTTCCATCCTACTGATTTCTTCTTGTCTTCTCACCTCCCTCCTCCTCCCAGCCATTCCCCAGCCACTTATACTTGCATTACTTTCATTCTTTGTGTTCAACAATTCCTTAAAGTGTTCTCTCCATCTGGTCACTTTTTCTCTCTTCTCCACTAGTTATCTACCATTTTTATCTTTCACTCCCCTACTAACTTCATTGCCACCCTGTCTGACCCTCGTTACCTCTTTCCAGAACATTTTCTTAACATTCCCCCCACTTTATACTCAAATTCCTTCCAAATTCTTCATCTACTCTCTTCTTACTCTCTCTTGCTGATCTTTTCACCTCTCTCTTCCTTTCTACATATAACTCTCTCTTCTGTCTCTCAACTTCTTCCATGCCCCGATTTCTCATCCATTCATTATATGTTTTCTTCTTTTGTGCCACAGCCTTTCTCACCTCTTCATTCCACCATGCTGTTCCTTGCACCCCCTTTCGTCTTCTCACCCCACGCACCACCTCACATGCTGCATATATTTCTTCTGTGAATATCTTACACACACCTTCCACATCCCCCATCTGCTCCAGTTCATATTTACCCAATTATTCCTCCATTTCTCTCTTATATTCTGCCTTTTTGTCATCCTCTTGTAACCTTTCCACTCTCCTTGCAAATACTCCTTCCTCCCATCCTTCTCTTCTTCTATTTCTCCATTTTACTTGGACCTTGATTCTGACCACCACCAAGTGGTGATCAGACAGTCCACTCCCCCAACCTATATATGCTCTTGCATCTGTTACACATCTTCACATCCTTTCATCCACACATACATAATCAGTCATTGCCTTCCATTCATTCGGTTCACCACCTACCCCTCTCATCACTCGCCATGTATACCCGTGGATCATTTTGTGCCTGAAGAGGGTATTGGCTATCACCAACCCCCTCCTGCCACAAATGTCTACTAAAGCACTACCATTCTCATCCATCTCAGCAGGCACACCCCACTCGCCAACTACTCCATCCACCTTCACATTCCTACTTTACCATTCATATCACCAATCAAAAACACTCTCATTCCTTTCAAACTTTTCCATGCACACTTCCACATTTGTCCAGAACTCTTCTCTCACTCTGCTTCCATGAACTTGCGTTGGCGTATACACGCTTACAATCGCCCACATTTGTAGTCCAGCTTTCAATCTTACCCACACAGTCTTTGAGCCAACTGATCCATACTCTCTTATATTCTCCTTCCATCTGTTACTCACAACAATACACACCCCTTCTTTTGTCCTCATTCTCACCTACTCCTGCACATATACCCCATCCATACTCCCATTCTCTCACACTCTCACCTCTCCATTTAGTTTCAGTTAATCCATATACATCCACTTTTGCCCCTTCAAGTACCTGGACAATCTCTCTCTCTTTTACCGCATATTAAAAATATTTGGCGAAAATTGAAATATTGAGAGAGGCTGGAAATATTTACCAGGCGTTCAGCTTTGAATATGGTGCATCACTGGAGACCACCAGGAGTCACTTAGTTGGAGATATTGAGAGAGGTGGGAGATATATACCAGGGGTCAAGTTTTGAATATGGCGGATTGTATGAGTCACCTAGTGCGTGTCCCGCGCCGTCAACCTTGGGTTGCCTCAGTGTCCACATCCCCCTAGGACACATTGGGAGCATCACCAGGGCATTTACTTTAGTATACCATGACCAAACACCAAAGAAAACTGCCTGGTCCCCTGTGGAGTGAAAGAAGATTGCAGGGTTTACTTGCACATTTCACCTGATAGGCTTGGTCATGGTGGGGGCCCAAAATTGACCTTCCAGGCTTCTGTGAGTGCCAATTTGGATGTTTTTATGAGTTTTGCATCAGATTTGACCTATCTAGGATATTAACAAAAAATTGAAAATCGGTTGGCACTCTGTGGGAGAGGGGTCAGAGATGCTAAAATTGCCGGCAGAGGGGAAATTTATGAAGTGTTTGTAAAAGTCAGGCCTTGGTAACTCAGACTAATTTGGGGGTAACTCAGTCAGAGTTATGCAGTTGTCCGACCTACACGGATTTGTCCTCAAAATCCACATAAATCATCACATTTTCATGCATACAAGTATGAAGACACACCAAAGTACAATATATTAGAACTGTGATGTGTCTTAACATTACAGTAGTTCCCCCAAATTCACAAGGGTTACATTCCAAACCCCCTTGCTAATTCTTAAAATTCACTCATTCTTGACGCCTTCCAGAAAATAACATTTACCTGTAATTGTGTAGCCTATGAACCACTGTTACTGTAATGCATTATCCATAAATAAGTGTTTCTTGTTAAATCTGTTTCTCCATTGTTTTTAGCTGTTTGGCTGTGACAGCTCTTGTTTGATTCATCAAGGTAATGGTGGAAGGGACTGTCCTAAGAGTTTAACTAAACCTAACCTAACCTAGCTTAACTGTACCTGGTAATTTAACCAAGCCTGACCTAACCTATCTATCTATCTATCTATCTATCTATAGCCCGACGCCCTAATCTCACAAAGGGTGGCCACAGACAAAACGCCTCCAAGGTGCTCTGTCACCCACAATTTGACTACCCTTCCCCCAACTCACCCCCCCTCCCTCATATACCTCTCAACTCCATCCCTCCACCTCATCCTCGGTCTACCCTTCCCTCTCCCTCCCTCCACCTCACCTACATACACCCTCTTAGTCAGTCTTTCTTCTCCATTCTCTCCACATGCCCAAACCACCTCAGTTTATTTCTCCTAATCTTCTCAACCACATCCACATCCACCCCACAACGTTCCTTCACTTCTTCATTCGTCAACCTGTCCTTCCATGTCACTCCACATGCTCCTCTCAAGTAACTCATTTCCACCGCTCTCACTCTTGACTTGTTCCCCTCTTGCAAGGTCCACGCCTTGCTTCCATACGTCAGGGTAGGGATCATAATGCAGTACTATCATGCAGTGACTTCTTAACTTCCATACTCACCTCCCTATTTCTCATCACTGCTTTCAGTGAACCAACAACCTTCCTTCCCTGCTGTACCCTTTCACGCACTTCATCCTCCAAAGTTCCATCCTTACTCATCACACTACCCAAGTACTTGAATGCACTCACATTCTCCATATCCTCCCCATCCAACCTCACTGTACATTCTGTGACTTCATTCCTCTCAAACACCATAACTTTACATTTGTTTACATTAACTTTCAGTTTCCTACTCCTACACACTGTCCCAAATTCATTCACCAAACCTTGCAACTCCCATTCATCTTCACCCAACAATACTGTATCATCAGCAAACGGCAACACCGGAATCTTCCAAATCTCACCCTCATTCATTAGAGCCACCCCACATCCACTGCCCTACCTTGCACCTCCTTCACAACCCCATCCATGTATATATTAAACAGCCATGGAGACATCACACAACCCTGTTTCAGTCCCACATTGAGATAAAAAAACTCACTCAGCTCACCATCCACTCGCACCGTAGCCCTAGCTCCTTCGTACATACTCTTCACAGCACTCAACAATTTCCCCTCCACCCCATATATTCTTAATACCTTCCACATACCTTGCCTGCCTATTCTGTCATAAGCTTTCTCCAAGTCCATGAAGGCAGCATACACTTTCTTTCCTTTTTCTAGATACTTCTCCACTAAACATCTTCGAACAAATATCTGATCTACACACCCTTTTCCCTTCCTAAATCCCCTTTGTTCTTCTCCAACTAGCTCCTCTGTCATATGCCTAACCCTATAAATGAGTATTATTCCATATATTTTACCAGTCATACTAAGAAGGCAAATACCCCTATGGTTACCACGTACTTCTCGCTCCCCTTTTCCTTTGTATAAAGGAACAAGTATACCTGATTTCCAGTCCTCTGGAACCCTTCCTTCTTCCCAAGCCAATCTACACAACTTCCATATCCACTCCACAATAATCTCATCCCCATACCTAAGCATTTCACCACACACTCCATCAATTCCTGGGGCCTTTCCCATCTTGATCTTCTTCATTGCTTCCACTACTTCTGCCCTATTGATCTCTTCCTCCCTCCTCTCATCTCTTCTTCTCCCAGCCATTCCCCAACCACTTATATTCGCATTGCTCTCACTCTCTACATTCAACAAATCCTCAAAGTGCTCCTTCCATCTCCTCAATTTCTCTCTCTTCTCCACCAACAATCTATTATTCCTATCTTTCACTCCCCTACTATATCCCCTTTCACACTGCCTTACTTTCTTTACCTCCTTTCAAAACAATTTCTTACTCTCCCTCCATTTCACATTCAGATTCCTCCCAAACTCTTTATCCACTTTCTTCTTACTCTCCTTCACCAGTCTCTTCACCTCCCTTCTCCTGCTCACTTATACCTCTCTCTTCTCTCTCTCATCTTCTCCCCTACCTCTACTTGTTAGCCATTCACTATATGCCTTCTTCTTTTGTTCCACAGCTCATTTCACCTCATCATTCCACCATGCTGTCCCTTGCACACCCTTGCATCTCCTCCTCACTCCACAAACCACCTTACACACTGCGCCTATCTCTTCCGTGAATATCTTACATAGGTCTTCCACCCCTTCCATCTGCATAAGCTCATATCTTCCCAATCTTTCTTCCACTATACTCTTATACTCAGCCATTTTCTCACTATCTTGCAAATTCTCCACTCTTCTCACAGGAGCTGTTTCCTCCTGTCTTCCCCTTCATCTCCTTAACCATTTTCTTTGCAGCTGTATCTTGGCCATCACTAAGTGATGGTCTGAGACTCCATTCCCCCACCCTCTCCACACTCTTGCATCCAACACTTGTCTTCTCATTCGCTCATCCACACACACGTAGTCTATCATTGCCTTTCGTTCAACAAGTTCACCATCCATCCTCCTCATTACCCTCCATGTATACCGGTGGATCTCGTATGCCGAAAGTAGGTGTTGGCTATTGCCAACCCCTTACCAGCACAGATGTCCACCAAAGCACTACCATTCCCATCCACTTCAGCTGGCACACCCCACTGACCAACCACTCCATCCACTCGTACATTCCCAACTTTGCCATTCATGTCTCCAGTCAAAAGCACTCTCTCGCTCCTCTCAAATTTGTCCATACACGCTTCTACTCTCGGCCAAAACTCATCTTTCGCTCTTGCCACTCGGTCCTCTGTCTGACCATACACACATACAATCATCCACGATTGTATATCTACTTTCATCCTCACCTATACAATCCTTGCACCCACTGTTCCATACTCTTTTATATTCTCCTTCCACTTCTTGCTTATCATCAGACATGCTCCCTCTCTTGCCCTCTCATTCTCATTAACTCCCGCACATATACCTACGCCATATTCCCATTCTCTCACCCTTTCACCTTCCCATTTAGTTTCAGTCAATCCACATATATCCACTTTTGCATCCTCAAGCACCTGAACAATCTCTCTCTCTTTCACTTCATCATTCACTCCTCTCACATTCCATGTCCCCACCCTCAGAATGTCTTTTGTCCGTTCCTTAGTCGTCAACGTATTGTCCGTCCTGGTTTGAGGCACTTTATTCGCTTGTTTAGTTAGTTCTTTTTCATGGGTAGGGCACTAACCCACCACCAACTCTTCTAGTCGCCTCGTACGACAAGCAGGGATACTGGGGGAGTATTCTTGAAACCCCCCCTACCCCCAGGGGGTTGACTTAACCTACACTTGGGAAATTGGAAAACGAAATCCATCTTTCAGTACGTAGAGTGAGTTTCTTCTATTGTGCTGGAAACAAACAATTGTAGGTATGGCTTAATGGCTTAACCCCTCAATGGTCATGGATTCAGAAATTTGCATGCACCCCTGGCTGGCCCCAGAACAATTTTTGAAGCCCTAAAATAAATTTCTTTTTCTTAAAGATATGAAGAGGATCATCTGGCACACCTAGCAATGTGTTTTTTAGCGTCCTAAATCCATCCTGTAATTCGCTATGATTCGTGGAAGAATGAATAAAGTTAGGGTGCATGTGCCATATGGGCAGAAACATTTGAGATTGACCGCCTGACTGCTTGGGATGGTATCATAGGGTCATGTAAACATACCAGTGACCTTCGATCCCTTCCCATAATTATTCACAATTTTTTATGGCTCACGCTAACTCGATGTCACTGACACGAGTACTGTAAATGGTTGTTCAACACCAGGGATTATAAGGGGTTAATGGAATACATTACTGTTTGCATCAGTACTCTCTCTTTCACATATGCACACAAAAACGAACAAAAGAATGAGCGCTAAATGTATGTTTAACTTTCAGCAAAAAGACCTTGCCAGTTTAATTCATATTCCTGCAGTTTATTTTCCGTATTTTTCCGACTACTTTTTTTGAGGATGAACTGGCTAATTAGTGAAGTTGGCGATTAGTGAATTCTGCAGTTATGGAGTTCTACTGTAGTAATTAAATATGCACACTAAGAATAAGGTGAGGATAGTAAGAGAATAAAAAATAAAGAATAAGATGAGAATTCCGGTGGGTTAGTGATTTTGTGAACGGAATTTCCTTAACAGAATTATACTAGTGTTAATGGAAATCTTCCCCTTAATAGGTCAAATAAATACAGGCATACACCGGTTTAACTATGTAATTGGTTAAGTAAAACCCCATCATTAGGAGGGGTATCGTATATCAGGGTACTGTACTTTTAACATGTAATGTGGAGCATTTACCAGCCTTGAGTTTCCCACCAAACCAAGCCCAAAACCTACCCAAGTGAGCCCAAAAACAAATTTAAAGCCAATCTAAATGGCCTAACAGCTGTCAAGGAAGCTAACCTAAGCTTAACACCTGTAAATAACTTACTAAAACCAACAAATAAAATCTGAAAATCGTCAAATATAAGTTTGGAAAAAATCAAACTTATTAAACTGTACCCCAAAACGACAATGTTCACCCCCCCCCCGTGGCTAAAACACATTAATCTAAGTCTGAAAACAGTTTATAAATCAACGTAAACACAATTTTAGTCTAAAATATCATCAAAATCGGTAATAAAAATCAAAACCCATCGTTAACCCCTTAACCGCGGGGCGTCACTTTCGTGACGCTTGGGAGCAAGGGATCATACCGCGGGGCGTCGCTTTTGTGATTCTGTGTTATTTTGAATTCACCCGGGCTTCCAAGTGGGGGCTTGTATCATCTATCAGTACTGCCAATGTCCAACACTAGTCAGCACTCCTAATCTCATCTGTACTCCCATCCATTGTTGACAATTTAGCCATTTCTCCCCGTTCTTGACTCCCCTCCCTACCCCCCCCTCCATTACCCTATCCTCTCGCCTGCCCGGCCGTGCTACGCTAAGTAAATCTTCCCTGGAATTTTTCACTGATTTCATCCATTGAAATAAGCCCTATGTCCTATTCTTATACCAAATAATATATACAAGAAAGAAATAAGGTAAGTGAGAGTGCCATACCCCTGGAATTGGCTAATTATCACCTGACAACACCTCACGTGCACTCGTTCGCTAATTTTCGTTGTTTTTTTCCCCTTGAAATATGCCGTATAATCTATTTTCGTAATAAATATACATGTAAAGAGGGAAGGGAGAAGCCTAAGTGATATTTACATTCACCTGGAACTACCTAATTTATAATGTATTGTCTAGATTTCCTGCCAATCATATCAGTGCTAGACAAAGCTGTTTCAAGATATAACATTGGTAGCTCTGAATATATATCTCCTAAGTAGGCCTCTAATCTATTTTCTTAATAAATATACATGTAAGGAGGGAAGGGAGAAGCCTAAGTGATATTTACATTCACCTGGAATTACCAAATTTATAATGTATTGTCTAGATTTCCTGCCAGTCATATCAGTGCTAGACTTAGCTGTTTCAAGAAGTAATATTGGTAACTCTGAATAACCCCTAGCAGGCCTCCACGCTGGTCCTCCGTTATCAGTTCACTCTCATCTTCCGAAGTGAGAGTACGTATGTTTCTTCTTGCTGACTTCAAGGCCTTTTTTCACCCCCATGCAAATGGCCCTGTGACCTTTACCCCCTACTAAACCTCGTGTGGAAAGAGGTAAAGGGCTGACAATTGATAAAAGAGTGACTACGATCTTTCTATTGAGTAAAACAGTGCAAGTGGAATTGTAAATAATGTGTAAATAATGTGTAAACAGCAAGTGAAAGTAATGAATGTAAATATACGTGAACAATGGAAAATAGTTTTATAAGTTATTTCAAGTGACAGTGCAGAACACAGTGTAAATAAAATAGAAATGTAAATAACGTAAATAAAATAGAGAACGTAAATAGAAATGTAAATGAGTAGTATTATAAGAATACGAGTATATACCCTAGGAGTAATGAAAGTGAAAGTTTCACTCTAGCATGCCTGAATGCTATGAGTTATGAGAGTGAAGATGAAAGTGACATTCACTCTCAATGCCAGTATACAGGACGAGAAAGTGAATGCTACGTATTTTACTGAAAGAAATTGAATCCCTACAGTGACAATAAACTAATACTACTGAAGGAAACTTATGGATAAAGACTGTAGATATATATAAGTGTTATATAGTAATAGAAATATAAAGTGTGAGGGGTTTTATGAATAATAAATGACAGACTACCAAGAGCGAACTAGTGCCAGTGCGACAATCAGACGCGCTCGTAATTTCCATTGCTTTCACAGTGTTTTTTTTTTTTAGTATGGATCCCAAACTACTTGAAAATTGTAGAATAGTGTTTATAGTGTTAGTATCTGGCTGTGGTAATCATATTACGGGTTGTCGGGAAGTGTAAAGTGGAGACTTCGTTACCCTACTACAGAGGTCGCCACAAGTCCTACGGTAACCGACGAAGGCTCAACAATCATTCCAGGAGAAAGCTGAAGGTATGTGCCATAAGCATATCTAATTTTATTATTCTAGGACTAATAACTGATTTTTGGCAAATATTTTTTGAGAGTCTGTCGGAGCCCAAATAACCCCGCGGCACACGCAAGTCATTGGTAAACAAGCCCGCGGTGTAGGGGTTAAACCAGGCTTTGGCCATTGTCAGGTGGGGTATGGTGGTATTTCTACCCCCATCGTTAAGTTGGGGTATCGCATCTAGAGGTATCATATATCAAGGTATTACTGTACTGGAAAAAAAATACAGTAATAATTTTCCTTATTTTTCCAACTTTTTTTTTTTTAAGGAAGAAATTGCTAATTAGTGGAGTCAGTGATTATGAGTTTGGCAGTTATAGGGTTCTACCTCATGCTTATGACAATTACGCAAAGGAAATTTTTTTATGACATTACATACCGCAACTTTGAATTTTTCGTATGCCTGCTTATTGACCCCCTTGTCCCACCTGTATGTGGAACCGAGTAATGAATGTCCAACTTACTGAGGATTGACTGTAAATGGTAATAAGCCAGTGGGTTGATAGTTAATAAGATCTTCTGAGTAAAGCAGTAAACTCTCAGTTATCTGTTGTTGCAATACCTGGCCAATGGAGTATCCGGCATTGCTGGCTCGGCAATATGAAAGCAATATCTGGTGCCAAAACAGGATGTAGCTGGCAGTTCTATCCAATACCTGGTGTCGAGGTGTTTCAGCCAGCTCAAAAACAGTAGCCAGCTGGCTCTGTATTATTGTATCATTATATTGTATCATTACTTTATTGTATTTTATACTTGATTTTCATCTTTTACTCCTGGGAAAGTTTTTAGGATTGGGGGTTGAGACAGATAGTAATGCAATATCCGGCTTAATGCTGAATATTGAACCAATGGGAGTTACTATGCAATATCTGGCGTTTCATGCTATTTGGTATAGGGCTTGGCTGAATCTATCTATCTATCTATCTATTGCCAGACGCCTCAATCCCGTTTGGGGTGGCCACAAACAAATCGCCTCCATGTCGCCCTGTCCCCCGCCATTTCACTGCCCTGCACCCAACTCACACCCCCCTCTCTCTGGCTGAATAATGCCAGATAATTGAGAGTTTACTGTACAGGCCTACCCTGATATCCGCAGTGTTGTGCACCAGTGAGAGTGTTCGGTCAGTAAGTATGTCACATCCAGAGCAATTTTCCCCATAAGATAATGAAGAAAAGCCAGAGATGTGTTGCAGGCCCAAGCCCAAACTCTGATATACCTTACGCAGTCAATAGACACTAACACAGAAACACCATAGGTCCTATAAGATGGGGCTATTTGACTCACTTGGGGCAGTTTGGCATATTAAGGGGTACCTTAATGAGACTCAGGTGGTCCAGACAGTGTAAATAGGGGTATATTTGACTTTTTCAAACTTCTATATTCTATCTATCTATCTATTGCCAGACGCCTCAATCCCGTTTGGGGTGGCCACAAACAAATCGCCTCCAAGTCGCCCTGTCCCCTGCCATTTCACTGCCCTGCTCCCAACTCACACCCCCCTCTCTCATATACCTCTCCACCCCATCCCTCCATCTCATCCTCGGTCTCCCCCTCCCTCTTCCACCCTCCACCTCACTCACATACACTCTCTTCGTCAATCTTTCACCCTCCATCCTCTCCACATGGCCAAACCACCTCAGTGTGTTCCTCACAACGCTTCCTATCACATCCACATCCACACCCACACCACAACGCTCCTTTATATCCTCATTCGTCAGCCTGTCTCTCCACGTGACTCCACAGGCTTGTAAATGAAGGTAAATGAGCTGTGGTTAATTTTTTATTCCTGTTATTGTCAGATTTCTTTGAGCTGTGATTTACATGCATAATTACAAGATTATTTGTATTTTCCTCTGCTGTCCCTGGGATATATAATGACAAGCAATGTCAGTAATGTTTATCCACCTGCTAAAGTAAGTTAGCTGCTTTCGTTTATAAAATACTATAGACTAATGGGACAATTTGACTCGACCCCTTGGGGAAATTTGACTTGGCACTTTGGGGCAATTATATGCTGCAGCTTCATCAAGTACTGTCTGGACAGTTGTAGACGCTACATAGCAGATTTCAAGGATAATCTCCCAGGGGGGGAGGTGGTGGCTGAATTGGTAGTGAGGCGGCCTGCAGTCCTAGGACCCAGGATCGAATCCCATCTGTGGTAGGGAATAGTTTAAGTACAGTAATCTTCCCATTATCTGATGTAATACAGCCAAAGGCATGTCTGGGAATTGGATTCGTCCTGATAGTGGGCCCTGCCTCTTGGACTGGTACTTATGGACCCTAACCCAGCCTAACTCAGAAAACCACCTACATAACTCCCTGCCGGATATGCATAGAACCTATTTAAGGCCCTAATCACATAATTAGGAACACAAAAGCATGAAATAAATGAAATGGAACCACAGAATGAGGATTTAGAGGTGAGTATGGAAAATATTTAGCAGTATCCAGGGTATTTACAACAAGTCCATGACCATCGCGATGAATAACCTGCCTCCTCTCAGACTCTGACAGTATTAAGGTGCACCTGGAGCACCTACAGTAATCCAGTGTTGCATTGCACTTAATCATTTGCACTCTGAACTTGAATGTCTTAACACTGTGCATTCTTTTCTCACTTGCACTCTACTTGACCCTCACCACTGTTGCACTCTGCACTGAAGCCTTTGCACTCTGAATTCTAATTTCTTAACACTGTGCATTCATTTCTCACTTGCGCTCTACTGCACTTGACTCACACCACTGTTGCGCTCTGCACTGAAGCTTTTACGCTCTGAATTCTAATTTCTTAACACTGTACATTGTGTTCTTTACACTGCACAACACTGTAAATTCCCATGTGGTCTAGTGGCGACTTTTTGCTGTTTATTCACTGTCAGAGTCTGAGAGTAGGCGTTGCAGGTGGCTGAGGGGCGCATTGCTGGGACGTGGTGATGGACTAACCACTGCAGACAACTCCGAAGGCAGGCACAAACTCACGTCCAGTGGCGACTCAGTGGCTAATGTGCTGGGCTGTGGCTTGGAGGTGGAAGGCCTGTCTTGGGGAGGCAATGGTGTGGAGTCAGGGCTGGGCACGGCAGGGGTCACAGGCCTGAAGAAACTGTCAGTGGTTCATTGACGTAAGGAACAGTGATTCTGGCAAATGATGATGTGCTGCCTGAAAGCGTGCACTTCCTGCACTGGTCCCAAGGGCCCCATCTCTCTGTCACAGTCCGGGTGTTCTAGGTAGTCAAGAACGAACGTGATGTGCTCCCGGAGTGTGCTCAGCTTGGGGATGGGTGGAGTAGTGGTGTGCTGAGAGGAGTCTGCATCATTGTCGCTGTCCTTGCCAGAATCTTCAAGTTGGGTACTTGTACCAGCAGCTGAGGATGCAATCTCGATATCAGACATGATCTGATACCCAGGATTGCCCTTGTCATCATCCAACCACTCACGCATTTTGTCCACATCAATGTTGTTGCCAGCCACACGAAGACGTGCATTGAAGTCATCCATGTCAGAACCTAGAAAGTCATGCTCCACATCAGCTCCGAGAAGCAGACGAGACCAGCCACTTTCCAAAGTCTTGACAGAGACTTCCCTCCATGCACTGGCCCAGTTATAGATGGCTGACTTGATGTTGTAGTGATGAATATTTTCCATAGTCCGCTGGCCTTGCGTGTCCCATCCCTCCCTGTACTCGTCCTCGTCCTCGAGAACAACCATCACCTCGTCGAGGAACTAACTTCGATACAGCCTCTTCGTTGCCACGATCACTCCTTGGTCCATTGGTTGGATGAGAGCAGTCGTATTAGGTGGCAAAAACAAGCACCGAATGCGGCCATTCTCAGCCACCAACTCCTTGTCGGACGGATGCGCAGGTGCATTGTCCAGAAGAAGGAGGGCCTTTACATGGTCATGTGGGATTCCCAGTGTCTTCGTCTGGTAATGGATGACCTCCTTGATGAATTGCTGGTGAAACCAGTCTTTGAAGATCTTGGCTGTGAATCAGGCCTTCACAGAATGGTACCAAACGACAGGAAGGACATCCATCACCCCACAAAGACACCGAGGCTGCTTTGCACGGCCAACAATAACGGGCTTTAGTCGGTGCATGCTGTTAGCATTGGCACAACACGTTGCAGATATCCGTTGCTTGCAAAGCTTGCAGCCAGGTACATGCTTCTCCGTCTCCTCTGCTAGAATGTTCGTTGGCATCGAGCGATAGAATAGACCAGTTCTGTCAGCGTTGTAGACTTGACCGAGAATGAGGCCCTCCCTGTCGATCAAGCCCTTCACCTTGTGCCGAAACTCCTCTGCACCCTCCTCATTGGCATCCAGAGCTTTGCCATGGGCCTTACTGGTGGTAAGGCCATGCCGAAACTTGAAAGTGAGAAGCCAACCCTCAGATGCTTTGAAGTCTGGGGTGTTGTGTAACTTTCGAACTTCTCAGCAGCAGCCTTCAACTCCGTACCACGTGCCAGCACACCAGCAGCACATTGCTGTCGGTACCAAATCAGCGTGGAGCGGTTGATTTCTGCAGACCTGGGAGTGAACATAACTTTCCTCTAGACGTTGAGATTGGTCTTCAATGTGAAGTCAGCTGTGTACTGGGTGAGCTTGTCCCTGGATCTCTTAATATCAAACAAGGTAGAGTGGGCCAGGTTGAATTCACGGAGGATGCATGACATCGACCATCTCGCGTTTACCTTCTCCAATATCTCCCTCTTCTTCTACAGAGTCAGAACCACTCGTTTCCTCTTCTTGGGCGGCGGGGCCATCACCACACACATGAGGAAGAGGCAGCCGAGGAACAATAGGGCCTGCAGCAGGTAGGACACCACCACAAAAGCGAGCACGTTGGCGGCCATGGTGATACTCTTGCACTCACAATGATGGATGAGCAGGAAATGGGTAGGAGGCAGCGTTGCCCTGCCGGACGTCAGTGGAACTACAAAACACAGCTGCGCCAAGTTCAGTTTACGGGTGGGAAAAAATTAGGATTTTTTCTGGATTTTTTTATGTTTTTGGGCCATTTTGGGGTTCCAAAAGCCCGGACCTAAAATGTCCGGGTAGTGGGGTGTCTGGATAGTGGGTGTCTGGATAGTGGGAAGATTACTGTATTTGAATTTCATAAAAAGCAGACTTTACTAAACTACCAGAAGACCCGCCGACTTGTCGTTAAAATACCCCTGCTAATACCAGTACACCAGTCCTGTATGAGACAGCCCTAGCATGTATTCAGTATGGATGGTGGGTTTTCGTACCAAAGTGGTGATATGTGGAGATGTGTAGGAGGACTGCTGGGCCGTGAGATAGGCCCTGAAGCCTTTTCCCCGGAGACTGACACAAAAAAAACAAAGAAAAAAAAGTACAGACTGGGTATGTGACTTCCTGAAAAGTCATAAAAGTCCTGCTGTCCTCCAGGATATACCGTACCAAAATATTTCAAGGAATCAAGCTGCCGTCACAGAAGAGGTTGTAGTGGTCTACTTTAAAAAGCTAGAAGAGAGTCTTGGGGGATTACCTTTTGCAAGTATCATTAGCTTTGATGAAATCAACATCACAGATGATCCTAAGAGAAAACTCTAGATATTTTGGAGTGGTATAAAACATGCTGAGTGTATCATGAGTTAGACGAAGAGTTCAACATCCATCATATAATCCATCACTGCCAGTGGAAAGCGCCTTAGTCCATATGTTGTTTACAAGACAACACTTGCAGCAGTCGTGGATTGAAGGAGGACCAATCAACGTATATAACTGAACTTCTGGCTGGTTCGATTCGAACTGAAGCAAGGGGAGCAGAGAGGCAGGTCTCCTGAAGGCACACAACCAAAGGGCAAAACTGGGCATGAAAGCATTAAAGGTCGGAGTGATTCGAATGAAAAATTTGAATGTTTCACAGAAGGAAATCTCACCAAGTCCATTTGCCTCGTGTTGGGTGTTGATAAACATTATTCTTATTTTTCATATATGTCTTTCCTTTGTTTTTATGTGTTATAATCCATTTTCACATACGAAGCTGGTTCATTATGTGTTTCATTACCCACACAGTAATGCTTTTTAAGTGCCTTAAGTGTTGCACTAAAAATGTTAGTACAAGGAAAAATAGCCAAAAGTGAGTCAAATATCAAGGAACCAGCAACCTTTCTTCCTTGTTGTACCCTTTCAGGCACTTCACCCTCCAAACTTCCATCCTTACTCATCACACTCCCCAAGTACTTAAACATACTCACATTTTCCATTTCCTCACCAACCAACCTCACTGTATATTCACTGACTTCACCTTGAAAGCAGAGATAAGAAACAGAGAAGTGAGCATGGAAGTGAAAACGTTACTACATGACAGTATTGTGATAACAACTCTAATGTATGGAAGTGAAGCTTGGATATTGTTGGAAGGACACAAGTCAAGAGTGAGAGCAGTGGAAATGAGTTATTTAAGAGGAGCGTGTGGAGTCACATGGAGAGACAGACTGACGAATGAGGATGTGAAGGAGTGTTGTGGTGTGGATGTGGATGTGATAGGAAGTGTTAGGAGGAACATAATGAGGTGGTTTGGTCATGTGGAGAGGATGGAGGGTGAGAGACTGATGAGGAGAGTATATGTGGGTGAGGTGGAGGGGGGGGAGAGGGAGGGGGAGGCCAAGGATGAGATGGAGGGATGGAGTGGAGAGGTATATGAAAGAGGCGAGTGTGAGTTGGGAGCAGGGCAGTGCAATGGCGGGGGACAGGGTAACGTGGAGGCGATTTGTTTGTGGCCACCCCGTACGGGATTAAGGCTTCTGGCAATAGGTAGATAGATAGAGTCAAATATCCTCATTTTACAGTAATGTTATTGTCCTCATAAACAATGCTGTTGCTAAAAAATGAGACATCAAACATCACATGCGGGAAGATATTCAGGCCAACAAATGCAACAGGAGTGGGAGAGTGGTCAAGTGGGCCAGGCAGGTGGGGGTCAGGAAGGATGGGGCGATGGGGAGGGAGACAAGCAGGGGTGGGGGAGGGAGGGGGGATGGGGAGGGAGACAAGCTGGGGTGGGGGAGGGAGGGGGGATGGGGAGGGAGACAAGCAGGGGTGGGGGAGGGAGGGGGGATGGGGAGGGAGACAAGCTGGGGTGGGGGAGGGTTGGGGGACTGGGAGGGAGACAAGATACCAAAACTGCCCTGCTACCCCCCACCTTGGTCTCTCTCTCTCTCTCTCTCTCTCTCTCTCTCTCTCTCTCTCTCTCTCTCTCTCTCTCCAGGGGGAGGAGAAAAAGAGAGAGAGAGATGGAGAGAATAAATAAAGGAATGACATAATCTGTGTCCCTTCAGATAAACAATCGAGGAGATAAAGCATAACATTGGTCCCTCCTCTCTCTCTCTCTCCAGGGGGAGGAGAAAAAGAGAGAGTGAGAGAGAGAGAGAGAGATAGAGAGATCAAATACAGGAATGACATAATCTGTGTCCCTTCAGATAAACAATCGAGGAGATAAGGCATAACATTGGTCCCTCCTCTCTCTCTCTCTTTCTCTCTCTCTCTCTCTCTCTCTTGCCTTCTCCATTCCCTCCCCCCCTTCCCCTCTCTCTGGGGGAAGGGAGGAGAAAGAGAGAGAGAGAAAATCGGTTCCTCCTCTCTCTCCCCTTCTCTATTCTATCCCTCCCTCCCTCTCCTTCTCCAGGAAAGGGAGACAGAGAGAGAAAGAGAGAGAGAGAGAGAATTGGTCCCTCCTCTCTCTCTCTCACTCTCTCCCCCTCCTTCTCCATTTCTTCCCTCTCCCTCCAGGAGAGAGAGAGAAAGAGAGAGGGAATATAAATACAGGAATGAGATGGGTGAGTGTAGCTGCCACCAAGCTCCATGATAGTGCCAACTTGTGCATGTGGATGTGAGACTGTGGTGTGACATGAAAATGAATAGTCAAGGGTGAGAGCAGTGGAGATGGAACTGTCGAGGAATGTACTGTATGTGGAGTACAGAGAGTGGATAGGATATGAAATAATGTGATTCATGAAAGATGTGGATTGAGGAAGTCTGTGAACACCAGAATCGAAGGGAGTGTACCGAGATGGTATGGTCATGTGGAGAAAATGGATAACAATAGAATGGTGAAAAAGGTGTATCTGAGCGAATTTGAAGGAGGAAGGAGGCAAGGTAGGCCAAAGAGAAGGTGGAGGGATATGGTGGATGAGTGTATGAGGAGGAGAGGTTTGGAAGTCGGTGAGGTTAGGGGACTGACAAGCAGTCGAGCTGACTGGATGAATATTGTGAGAATAAGCGCATGATTAGAGATTTGGCGCCCCATTTTAACATGACAGCGTCTGGATTGACTATCGGATATGATTATATGAAGCTACAGAACATGGTGATGGTTTTTGGTGTATCAGATAGAGCCAGGTTTACGGTGGCTTGAATGATGAGTGAATGCAAGTGTGGCCCATTGTATCAGGCAATTTGGCCTGTGTGGATGTTGTTACTCCTCACCATGCCCTTGGGTGGGAAGTGTCACGAGGTTTTTTAAATATATCGGGGTTTTTAAAATAAATGCTAAATATTATTTAATTGATAATAATGTTCAATAATAATGCAGAGCAGGGACAATGATTGTCTTGCTAAATCAAGCAACGATTACTTTACGCTGGCCTGCTTCGCATGATTCTCTAAGAACGAGAATTTATAAACTTTCTCAACAGTACACAGCAGAGACTAATTACTCAATTGCTGTTACTGTTAGCCTCTGGAGAAAGTTACTTCACCCCTGACAATAAATAACTAATACTAATAATAGTATCAGGTTCTTGCTGGTGCTTAACTCCTAGGAGGCACAACGGATTTTAAGTTTAATACACAAGACTGGCCTAAGTACCAGTTATGAAAGGCAAACGTTTATGCAAGCTAGGAGCTATATGGAAAATAAGCTTAATTGTGGAGAAATGAAACAAGAGTTTACATTACATTAAGCTCAAGCAAAAGAACTGGTAAATTTATTGATTACAAAAATAAATTTAACGTTACATTTCAAATCAAATTAATGAGATCGCACTCACTCACTCACACACGAGCTAAATTCTTACGCCTAGGAAAAACACCTTAATTAAACTCTTAAGACTAGGAAAACGAAAAGAAATACTGGACGATGAATGCTGTGTATCACCCAATTCAAAGGTGGGAGCTTGGAGCTGTGGTCTTGTGGAGCTTGGGTTGACCTCTCACACTGCTGGAGCACAGAACCTCTCTCCGTCAGAGCAAACACTCGACTGAGTAAGTCGTGGGAAAGAAATGGGAGCGATAGGCCGCATTTTTTAACGGTCGAGTGAGCGAAACGCGCCCAAAACAAATCGCTCAGCGGAAGCGCTAATGTCTCACACAGAGACGATCACGTATGACAATGCAAAATTGATTTGACAAAGCTTCCGTCCGAATGAGCGGTTAACTGAACGATACACAGTGAGTTTTCCACTAATAGTTCGTGGCTTCTCACAAAAGGGAAATGTCGCGAATTTGATTCGTGACATTACGCCCCTACAAAATTAAATTTTTTCCTTATGGGAAAAAATTTGTGGATATATATATATATATATATATATATATATATATATATATGTACACATCCTAACTCAGTCACACAAGATTCACACTGTGGTGTGTGTGCTATCCTGCTACAGGAGAAAGTCGCAGTCGCCAGTGAGCGAAAAAACCTCGTATTTACGTTAGTAGAAGCAAGCTTGAGGGAAAAACTCCGTGACGATGGTGAAAATCCTGTACTCAGGTCAAACTGAGCGAAAAGTCGCTACATTTACACTGACAACTAATTGTTGTGTAGCATGGTGTATGTAATACATGGTGTAGGTGTGACAGTTGTAGTGTAACTGTACCTACGTGTAAAATGACATAGTAAATAATAACATGGCAACAACGAAGGCAGAGGAGGAGAGGCGGCAGCGTGTGGCAGACGATCAGCTGGCCCGCACAGCAAAACTGCTACACCCATTGCTGTACCTGCAAAACCAGTTGAGGTGGAGCATCAAAAATGTCAATGAGACAAAAATATTATTATGTTACAATTACTCTCTCTGCCTAGCAGTCAGTGCTACGACGTACATTCGAGGTCGCCATTAATTATAGCACACGATTAGTGTCGGCAAGTTGAAGATCCCTGTGCAAACTTGGGTCTTCCATAGCCTCGAACTGCACACGGGTCCTCAACCTATGCCTTAACCTACAGTACTTATATTAATATCGGGGAGCTGAGAATCCTTGTGCAAACTCGGGTCTTCCATAGCCTCGAGTCGCCTCTGCGGAGTTCTCTCTTGATCTTCCCCCTTAACCTACAGTACTTATATTACTATCGGGGAGCTGAGAATCCTTGAGCAAACTCGGGTCTTCCATAGCCTCGAGTCGCCTCTGCGGAATTCTCTCTCGAACTTCCCCCTTAACTTACGGTACATAATATGTATGTACAGGCCCTGGACATACTGTGTCCTGTGGGGCCAATGAGTGAGACGTCAGGTCTGCACCCACCTCACCACTACCCTGTCTCTCTACTGACTCAGAGATTACAGGTGTGGTTACGAACGACACAGGAAGGACATGTCCCTGATTAGTGGTGTTACTTTGACACACACTACAGGAACAGACAAAACTATCTATGTCCCGTCCCATCCCTGGCCAGAAAGTCAGCTCGGATACGGCCCTGGGTCTTCCTTTTGCCCATGTGACCTCCTGAGGCTGAACAATGACCCCATTGTAACACTGCTAGGCGGTACTTGGCAGGAACGACAAACTGCAGTCGAACCTCGCCCTCGGGTGTTCGTGACTCACGGTAGAGCTGTCCTTGTTTACGAAGGAACTTGGCTCGACCTCCCCATGAATACTTAATCACTCGACCCTTTTGTTTGTTCCACATGACAGCAAGTGTCGGGTCAGAATGTTGTTTTCGTACAACAAGTTGACTACACATCAGATCTTGCGGCGATTCAATGATCACTGGGGTGACACAGTCTGGAACCTCAGCCATGGCTTGTGTTACCGCAGCAGCCGAAGTCTGAGTAGCGTCATCATCGGAGCAACTATCCTTGACTCCGTGAATGTTGCCTACAATTAGGTCAAATAAAGGTTCTGGCATGACAACTGCGAGTGTCGTACCAGTATAAAATGGAGATGCCACCTGGATACATGCCTCAGGGAACAATCTCACTGATCCATCAATAAGGTCTGCATGGATCTGTCGACCTGTATACTGCTCAGGCCGAACTAGACTCTGCTTGACAGAGCAACCTGAGGAACCATTATCTCTCAGGACCTTCACAGGAATGCCTCCCACAAACCCTGGCTGAACAAGGAACGTACTGTCACCTGTGGGAGGGCCTGTGGAGGAAAAAGCTAGCCACTCATGAGGCTGCTGCATTGATGCGGCAAGCATTGTGCCTTGAGAATTATGTTGGGAAGATGGAACATTGGCCATCTGTGGAGGGGGTTCACTGTCACTGTGGGACTAGTGAACTGTGGGGGAGTACCCATACTGGTAGGGACGTGACCACCGTGCTGCTGCTGAGGAATGAAGGCTGCGTTCGCTTCCTGCCTCTTTTGAGCTGGTGGTGAAAAAGTTTGTCCCGACGGTCGGTTGCGTGGCTGATACTGCTGCTGGTTAGGGTACTTGTTGTACCTCTTCCACTCATGTTTCTGAGTGTTTTGCCCCTGGTCCTTCCACTGCGGTTTTGGACCTTGGCCATTATTCTGAGAATGGCCTTGTTGGTGGGGTTCAGTCTGAGACGATTTCCCAGACTTATCAGGTTTTCTGTTCCAGGAGTTTTGCTTACGAGTTTGATACCTGTATACAGTAAAGAATGCGTCAGCCTTTTCTGCCATTTGGCTGGCATCTTTCACCTGGCATATCTTAAGCTGTGCTATGAGCTCAGCAGGCCACGACCTCTAGCTGTGTACACAGCATAAGGTCAGTTATCCCCTCACGCGTGGAAGGAGTTTCATCTTTCTCCATCCACTCATTTCAGTAAGCAGTGAGACGATCAAGGAACTGAACAGCTGTCTCCTTGTCTTGGAGACGAGCTCGCATGAACTGAACTTTGGCGTCGTCTGCTGTGAGACCATACGCCTTAATGAGTGCAGCTTTCATCATCTCATATGTGAGATTGTCTCCACGAATTCTGTGGAGAATATCGAGGGCAGGGCCCTTAAATAAACTAAGGAATTGGATCCGCTTAGCTGCCTCATGCAGTTGATACATGTCTGCCATGTCCTCAAAACGAGCTATGTACGGCTCGATTCGCTCGCTTTCCTTGTATGAAGGAAGCTTGATACGTGGGGTTGCCAGGACATGTGCAGGGAGAACGCTCGTGGAGCTTTGACCAACTGCACCAGATGTATCTGAAGCCAAGGAATCTCGCTTGAGCTTCAGCATTTCATATTCGTGTTTTTCGCGTGCTCTCGCTCGGCACGTTCGTGTTCTTGTTCTCTCTCTCGTTCCTCATGCTGTTCTCGCTCATGTTCCAAGTCGAGTTCGCGCTGTTTTTGCTCGTGTTCGCGCTGTTGTCGCTCTTTTTCTAACTCAAGCTCACGTTGTTTCTGCTCGTGTTCGCGCTGTTCTCGCTCGTATTCGCGCTGTTCTCGCTCGTATTCGCACTGAATTCTACGCTCTTCACGAGCATCTTTCTCACGTTCTTGCTCGTAATTAAACTGTGAGAGAACGTAACTCTGTATTTTCTCTGGGTCTGTGAGACCCATATCTTTGGCTTCCTGTACATAAGCACTGGCTGCCATGATGCTAGCTTATTAAGCAAAAGAAACTGAGTACTGACTGCTTCGCAAACGAATGCTAATGACACAAGTAAAGAGTACAGACACAAGCTAGTGGTGACCAGTCTTATCTAGTTAACTGGCAAAGATTAAAGCAAAAATGCAAATAACTGAGAACTCAATAATTAACACAATGGGTACGGTGGCTACCCAGGAGCGAATAAAATCGTCTGGCGTTACCAAAAATAAAGTACTAAATAGAGTTAAATACTCTATGGATTAATAAAACAAAAATTCACTTGCTAAATTAACTGTAAACACTAGTAAGCTTGTGCCTATAAACTTCAATGATAAATAACTAAATATGAACGAGTGAGTACTATCTCGTGAATAGCTTTAGAGCTAGGAGTTAATATCCTGGAATGAGGTCGCCAATTGTCACGGGGTTTTTTAAAATATATCGGGGTTTTTAAAATAAATGCTAAATATTATTTAATTGATAATAATGTTCAATAATATTGCAGAGCAGGGACAATGATTGTCTTGCTAAATCAAGCAACGATTACTTTACGTTTGCCTGCTTCGCACGATTCTCTAAGAACGTGAATTTATAAACTTTCTCAACAGTACACAGCAGAGACTAATTACTCAATTGCTGTTACTGTTAGCCTCTGGAGAAAGTTACTTCACCCCTGACAATAAATAACTAATACTAATAATAGTATCAGGTTCTTGCTGATGCTTAACTCCTAGGAGGCACAACGGATTTTAAGTTTAATACACAAGACTGGCCTAAGTACCAGTTATGAAAGGCAAACGTTTATGCAAGCTAGGAGCTATATGGAAAATAAGCTTAATTGTGGAGAAATGAAACAAGAGTTTACATTACATTAAGCTCAAGCAAAAGAACTGTTGGGTTGGTGGAGGATTAGTGCCCCTCCCTGTAAAACAATTAACTCTAAGCCCTTGGCCACCCCGGTTGGGATACATGGCGTCTGGCAATGATGATGATGATGATGAAAAGAACTGTTAAATTTATTGATTACAAAAATAAATTTAACGTTACATTTCAAATCAAATTAATAAGATCGCACTCACTCACTCACACACGAGCTAAATTCTTACGCCTAGGAAAAACACCTTAATTAAACTCTTAAGACTAGGAAAACGAAAAGAAATACTGGACGATGAATGCTGTGTATCACCCAATTCAAAGGTGGGAGCTTGGAGCTGTGGTCTTGTGGAGCTTGGGTTGACCTCTCACACTGCTGGAGCACAGAACCTCTCTCCGTCAGAGCAAACACGCGACTGAGTAAGTCGTGGGAAAGAAATGGGAGCGATAGGCCGCATTTTTTAACGGTTGAGTGAGCGAAATGCGCCCAAAACAAATCGCTTAGCAGAAGCGCTAATGTCTCACACAGAGACGATCACGTATGACAATGCAAAATTGATTTGACAAAGCTTCCGTCCGAATGAGCGGTTAACTGAATGATACACAGTGAGTTTTCCACTAATAGTTCGTGGCTTCTCACAAAAGGGAAATGTCACGAATTTGATTCGTGACAGGAAGGAAGGTCTGGATGATGATAATGAATGATAGTATATGAGTATATATATATTTATATATGGCGCCTGGTGGATTATTGGGTAATTGTGGTGCTCCAGTCGGATTGAGCCAGTGAAGGTTTATATCCAAGTGGTGGTTGGGGTTATTGCTCATGTAATGCCACTCAGGGTTGAGGAACGTTGGTCACTCTTATGTTAAATGTCAGGACCAACTTGACTAGCCCCAGGCTCCTATGCACCTCATAGGGCAATGTGGGATTGGATGATGGATGAATATATATATATATATATATATATATATATATATATATATATATATATATATATATATACACATCTATCTATCTATCTATTGCCAGATGCCTTAATCCCGTTTGGGGTGGCCACAAACAAATCGCCTCCAAGTCTCCCTGTCCCCCGCCATTTCACTGCCCTGCTCCCAACTCACACACCCCTCTCTCATATACCTCTCCACCCCATCCCTCCATCTCATCCTCGGCCTCCCCCTCCCTCTTCCCCCCTCCACCTCACTCACATACACTCTCTTTGTCAGTCTTTCACCCTCCATCCTCTTCACATGGCCAAACCACCTCAGTGTGTTCCTCATAACGCTTCCTATCACACACATATATATATATATATATATATATATATATTTTTATACTGTAAATAAGTATTCCCTCATTTATCCGGACATAATAGAGCCAAAGGCATTGTCCAGGCAATGGCAACATCCGGATAATGAACGTTATTCCCCTACTATACCTAAACCTTACCTATGCCCAACCACCAAGCTATACCTAACCTATTTGTACAGTACCTTTGCCCAATTTGGCAGTGTTTTCCAGTCGTTCAGGCATATTTAGACGTCAGAACACACATAGGAATATCCAAAGTAATGTTGAACACCAAGAAAACCATGCAGAAAAACCAAAAGCACCCTACCTATGCACTACTGCATGTATTGTACCCCTTCTTATTTTGGCAGTGTTTTCCAGTTATTCCTGCCATATTTTGACATCAGAACATACATAGATTTATCTAAAATGATTTTCAACACCAAGAAAACCATGAAAAAAAAAAAACTGACCCCCCCAAAAAAAACACCCTACCAATACACTACTGTATGTACAGTATCCCTCCTAATTTTGACACTGTTTCAAATTAGGTACTGTTTTCAGGTCAACCTGCCATATTTAGACATCAAAACACAGATAGGAATATTCAAAGTAATGCTAAACACAAAGAAAACCATGGAAGAAAGCACTGAAAACCAGAAAACACCCTACCAATACACTACTGTATGTACAGTACCCCTCCTAATTTTGGCACTGTTTTCAGGTCAGTCTGCCATATTTAGACATCAAAACACACATAGGAATATCCAAAGTAATGCTACACCAAGAAAACTATTAATAAAAAACAATGAACACCATAAAACACCCTACCTATACACTACTGTATGTACAGTACCCCTCCTAATTTTGGCATTGTTTTTCATTGTGCCATATTGAGACATCAAAACACACATAGGATTATCCATATTAATGCTAAACATCAAGAAAACAATGCATAAACAACAAAAATCCACAAGAAACCTGAAGACAGTTTGAAAATCAGTTATCTGTGACGAATGATTGCTCCCGGGGCTCAAAATATATTCCACGGCCAAATATGCCAACGAGAATTGGTTATACTACAGTGGGGCACCAATTTTCGCGCCTAATTGGGTCCAAAAATAATGCGCGAAAGTGGAATTAGCGAAAGTTGGGGCATTGTCTTTATGGCAAAAAGGCTAATTGGTTCCCGGTTATCCTAAAGTAACATCAGATTTTCATTTTCACTTGCAATACTGTACATCAAATCACTATTGTACGTACTTGGATGGGTGACCGCCTGGGAACACCAGATGCTGTTGGCATCCCTACGTGTCAAGTGGGGTTGGTGGAGGATTAGTGCCCCTCCCTGTAAAACAATTAACTCTAAGCCCTTGGCCACCCCGTGTGGGATACATGGCGTCTGGCAATGAATGAATGAATGAATGAACATTGCATTGTGAGATACAAACAATAAAAACTGTACAGTACACATTATATGAGGAGAAACATACCACAGAGACCAGGTTGAGGTGTTTAATGGATGTTGGGGGTAAGTATCCGAGGCGCGTGGCGGGCTTATTTAGCCACACCAGACGTATTGGCGCCACCTCTTGCTGCCTCGCTACCACTCTCTCTCTCTGCCTCCTCAGATGCAACTTGATGCAACACTTCCACTCTGTGCTGAATTTCCCTTTGTGCTAGGTTCTCTTGAACAAATCCATCGAAATCTTCATCCAGGTTAAGCTCCTCTATGGCCGTGAGAATCCAACACAATGGAGCTAGCACGCTCGTACACAATGGCGGGAATGGGTGGACAGAGTGTTGACATGACGTCATTCAAGATGGCGGTGGGTTGCGGGCGGGCGGTGCAGGAAATTCAAAGTTCAAAATATTGTCCCAAACCCAAAATTTGTGCGCGAAAATCGATTTTTTTCAAGCGAAAGTGGAAGTTAGGGAATATTTGGTGCATGCCGCGAAAGTGGATTCCGCGAATCCTGCTGTAGTGAAAGTTGGTGCACTACTGTATATTGGTATAAATGGTATACCATCATCTTCGTTGTTGTTTATACTATAAGGTAAGCAAATAAAAACACATAAAACTGATTATACCGGTCGTGTTGGCCAGTTTCTCTTTTGCCCCGCCCCCTTGGCCACACCCACTCACCCGTCGGCCCGAGACGGAGTTCTGAGCCAGTTTTTGCCGTGCCGATGTTGGCTAAACATGTCAGGTGCCTTGCTAATCGAAGCAACAAAACTCTTACTTAACCTGAGGCATCCCATCAACGTATGGGTACGTTGGAACATTTTGTCACAGTTAGTCCTGTCGACGTACTTGTACGTTGCGCAATTGCAAGGTTCATAATTTGCACAATTTTCAATTTTCGCGCGTGATTTTTCGCACGTATACATGGGACACCTTCTATTCCTCTGCAAGATGCCAGGCAGGGACAATGCCTTACACCGCATAACCTCCTCCCCCTCCGCACGCCATTGTCTTGGCAATTCACCTGTTACCAGTGACCTCGCCAATAAAGACATTCAGGGCCAGAGTGATTCCCCAATCGATGACAATGTGGAGGACAAAGTTTACATAGCATTAGAGGAAGAAACAGTCAGAAATGATGATCAGGTAATGTCGCCAAAAAAGGTCAGGTATGTTGATGCGTTAGTGAGTGAAACAATGCTTATAATGCCTACATTACTGTTTGAAAACCAATATACTCTCGTACTACATATAAATTCATGCCAAATAAATAAATAAATACTGTTTATGAGTGGTGTGGAATAGTTTCCCTCCCATAGAACTCGTTTTCTCTGGAGCCAGCCTGATAGAAAACTCAGTAAGGTAAGGAGGTACTGTTACCTGTATCGAGTATTTTAAACTTCAGGTGAGCGTTTTCTCTATGAATTTTCGATGTTTCTCACCAAAAGCGGAGGTTTTAGCCAAAAAAAAAAAATCAAAATTGTTCGGGATTGGGGGGTGTCGGAGGTGCGAAATAGCTCGGGACGTGACGGGTTAACCCCTTAATTGCAATGATACCTTTTCCATTTAACTAGGAAATGTTTTGTAGTAAAGGATGTTGGAAAAAAGTACCAAGGAACGTCATCGGCCTGAAAGGTTTGTAAAGTAACGAAAGTTCCCTCTATGAAAATAAAAAGGTACACATTCTACAAATAACTTAGTGTTTGACATTTTTCCTTACACACACACACACAAAACCCTTTTCCCTCTATAAGATTTCACTGACTTCATGTGTATAGAATGAGATTTCTCATTTTGAAGTGAAGCCAGTGACATTTCGTTTTTCTACTTCTATATTCAAACCTCTGATATTGAGGAAATAGATAGGGAAAATTACGATATGGTTATGATACTGTGGTAACTTACCAGCCGTGACAAATAGGTGACTTAATATGTTTAACAGTAATAGCGGCACAGCTGCAATGTGTTTTTGCCAAGCTCCGAACTTTCTTGGCGGCAAAATTCAGCTGCAGTCGCGGGAGGAGGCAGGTTAGTTCTTTTCAAACTGATTTTGATTCAGTTAGCAAATTTTAGCACTTCCTTCGTCATAAAGAAATGAATTCAAAGTAAAAGTACTTACTATTTCATGGTAAGGCTCATTATTCTGTCAGTAAGAAGAATAATTATCTCAGCCAATCAGCATTGAGTAGAACTGGAAGAGGGCGGGGTATCAGTAGGGGGCAGGGCACAAGAGAAACTGGCCAACGCGACCAGTATAGTAAAAGTACAGAAATGCAGTGAGAATAAAGCGTGCAGGAGTAAAACTTACCTTCATATAACTTCCCACCACCTTAGTGCAAAATTTTGCCAGCACCTTCCAAGAGTTAATCAAATGTCTAGATGCAGAATTTCATGAGCTTTCTCTTGGATTTTGTGGAATTTCAATACAACCAGTAGTAGTCGAATAAATCACAAAAAAAATATTCAAAAACTCACTAGTCAGTGTTATCAACACAGAGAAGGGTAGGGACTGAAGGAGTTAGGGGGGAGCTGAGAGGGGAATGGCGGAGGGATGAGAGGGGGGAGAAGCAAGGCTGTGGGCAGGATTCTCCTCCTTATGTCACGAGGCAGAAGGGCCCTTTTACCGTACATTTACTCGTTGCTTGCAGTCTGTTAGACGCCGAGTGACCATGCGGAAACAACTCACCGTGACTGACCAGGAGACTTTGGATGTTCGGTAGAAAGGCGGACAGCCACTGTCACCGAACATGTACTCGTGGCTTGCAGTCTGTGTTACAACCTCAGGGGCAGTTAGGAAAGACTTAGCCCAGTGGCCATGTGACTTTGGACATTGGGTGTGAATGCGTATGGACATTGTGACACCACCTCTCTGTTACAGTCGTATTACTCGGGTGCTGGAGGTTCATTGGGAGTGATTGGACGAGCTCGCGACTTTGACCATTCAGTACAGGAGCGGATGGATATTTTAGCTCTGGTTGTGGGTTACGGCCTACTTCATACTCACAGCTTGAGGCCAGGGACCACGATACTGAATGTTTGAACATGTTGGGTGGCTGGCCGAAGTTCTGAGGGACTTTTACGTCAATATAATAGCAAGTAAATTCAGATTACGGTTTAATAGAACCAAGGGCCAGCATCCAGGTAATGAACACGTCCGGATACTGCACGTGCGGATAAATGAGGGATTACTGTATATATATATATATATATATATGTACACTCAAACCTCGATTTAAGGGACCTCCATTTATACTATATTTCAGATTTAAGGGACTCCATTTTCTACCCGACAGACGGACAGGACCATTCAAAAAGTTCGCTGCTTGAAACATTCATACGTTTCTTTATGCAGTACCCATAAAATAATATTCATAATCATGTAAAGAAGTAAGATAAGTGAAACAATCATTGCATTTCATAAAAAGATTGTCTTTATATGTGGTAACACAATGGACATTTTCAAGTAAGGGACAAGTTGATTTCCCATTTAGTCCCTTAAATCGAGGTTTGAGTGTGTGTATATATATATATATATATATATATATATATATATAGATACATACATACAGTAATCCCTCCAATATCCGACGTAATAGAGCCATAGGCAGGTCCGGATAGTGATCCTGTCCGGATAATGGGCCCCAGCTTATGGACTTGTACTTATGGACCCTAACTCAGAGAAACACCTATACAACTCCCTCTGGACATGCATAGCACCTATTTAAGACCCAAATCACACCAATAAGGCACATAAAAGACTGAAATAAATGCAAAAGAAGCATAAAATGAGGGTTTTGAGGTAGGTTCATACAATATTCAACATTCTGGGTACTTCATCAGAGAAATTACCAATATGCCGGGAATCGAACCCGGGACTCTCAGGTGAGAGCCAGGCAGCATACCACTACACCACGACCAGGTAAAAGTTAACTCACGTTGTCACAATCTTGTAACCAACGTCCCTCCGCCCCCACTGTGGGCATCAAGAGGATGAGTTAACCCCCTGGCACTCGGGCAAGTAGATGCTTTTAATCTATCCCAAACACTTACGGCACCTGGTCGTGGTGTAGTGGTATGCTGCCTGGCTCTCACCTGAGAGTCCCGGGTTCGATTCCCGGCATATTGGTAATTTCTCTGATGATTTTTCCTGTGAAAAAAATACAGGTTCTCTCTTCATTCTGACTTGCCGTTGGGATAGATTAAAAGCATCTACTTGCCCGAGTGCCAGGGGGTTAACTCATCCTCTTGATGCCCACAGTGGGGGCGGAGGGACGTTGGTTACAAGATTGTGACAACGTGAGTTAACTTTTACCTGGTCGTGGTGTAGTGGTATGCTGCCTGGCTCTCACCTGAGAGTCCCGGGTTCGATTCCCGGCATATTGGTAATTTCTCTGATGATTTTTCCTGTGAAAAAAATACAGGTTCTCTCTTCATTCTGGGTACTTACAAGTGCCTGGCTCCTGGACTGGTACTTATGGACCCTAACCTAGCCTAACTCAGAAAAACACCTTCCTACTGCACGTGCATAGCTCCTAACACCCTATTCACACCAATAAAAGACATTAAAGAGTGAAATGAGGTGTTTGAGGTAAGAATAGTATGGAAAAAAGTACAGTATGAAACATTCTGCCTACTTACAGCAAGTCCATGGCCATCTCGATGAATAACCGCCTCCTCTTGGACTCTGACAGTAAGAAGGATTTCCTGAAGAACTTGCAGTACACTGTTCATGAAGTCTTGCACTGAACTTAGTCAATCGCACTCAGAAGTCCGTTCTCTTCACAGTGCGCACTCTTGTCTAACTTATGCTCCATTGTAACTTACTAAGTGTTGCACTCTGCACTTTAACTTTTCCCACTCTTCTAACCATTTTCTAAAGCAAAAACAAACAAGTCTATTTACGTTAAATTTTGTTCCAAAATTGTCTTCTCACTCACAACTGTAAATCCTTAACACAACACACTGTTTTTTTTACTGCACAACACTGTAAATTCCCGTGTGGTCTAGTGGAGAAGTTCTTGCTGTTTAATCACTGTCAGAGTCCGAGAGTATCACTGGCAGGTGACCTAGGGGTGCGTCGCTGGGTCGTGGTGATGGCGTACCCACTGCAGACGACTCTGAAGACAGACACAAACTCACGTCGACCGGTGACTCCACCGTGGCTGATGTGCTGGGCTGTGGCTCGGAGCATGAGGGCCTGTCTTGGGGAGGCAATGGAGTGGAGCCAGGGCTGGGCACAGCGGGGGTCACGGGCCTGAAAAAACTGTCAATCGTTGATTGACGCAAGGACCGACGATTCTGACGATTGATGATGTGCTGCCTAAAAGCACGCACTTCCTCCACAAGTCCCAAGGGCCCCATCTCCCTGTCGCAGTCCGGGTGTTCCAGGTAGTCGAGAACGAACTCTAGGTGTTCCCGGAGTGCGCTCAGCTTGGGGATGGCTGGAGTAGTGTCATGCTGAGAGGAGTCCGCATCATCGCTGCCGTCCTCGTCAGAATCTTCAAGCTGGGTACTGACACCTGCAACTGAAGATGCGATCTCGATATCAGACAATGTCTGATACCCAGGATCGCCCTCGTCGTCATCCAACCACTCACGCACATCATCCACATCAACATCGTCGCCATGCGTACGTAGCCGTGCATGGAAGTCATCCACGTCAAAACCTAGAAAATTGTACTCCACATCCGTTCCGAGAAGCAGACGAGACTAACCATTTTCTAGAGTCTTGACAGGGACTTCTTTCCATGCACTGGCCCAGTTGTAGATTGCAGACTTGATGTTGTAGCAGCGAAGGTTTTCCAAAGTCCGCTGGCCTCGCGTGTCCCGTCCCTCCCTGCGCTTGTCCTTGTCCTCGAGAACAACCATCACCTCGTCCAGGAACCTCCTTCGATATAGGCGCTTTGTTGCCACGATCACTCCTTGGTCCATTGGTTGAATGAGAGCAGTCGTATTAGGTGGCAGAAACATGCACCTAATCCAGCCATTCTCAGCCACCAAGTCCTTGTCACACGGGTGGGCAGGTGCATTGTCGAGGAGAAGGAGGGCCTTTACCTGGTCGTGCGGGATTCCCAGTGTCTTCGTCTGGTAATGTATGACCTCCTTAACCCCTTAACCGCGGGGCGTCACTTTCGTGACGCTCGGCTACAATGGATCATACCGCGGGGCGTCACTTTTGTGATTCTGTGTTATTTTGAATTATCCCGGGCTCTCAAGTGGTGGCTTGTATCATATATCAGTACTGCCAATGTCCAACACTAGTCAGCACTCCAAATCTCATCTGTACTCCCATCCATTGTTGACATTTTAGCTATTTTAACCCCTTCCTGACTCCCCTCCCTACCTGCCCTCCATTACCCTCTCCTCTCACCTCCCACGCCGCGCTGCGCTACGGAAATTTCCCCCTTCTCTTTCCACAGATTTCATCCATTGAAATCAGGCCTATGCCCTATATTTTTACCCAATAATATATACCAAAAAAAACAGGTAAGTGATAGTGTTATACTCCAGAAATTGCCTAATTATCACCTGACAACACCTCACGTGCATTCATTCGCTACATTACCACGGTAATTTCGCCTTTGATTTATGCCTTGTAATCGATGTCTGTAATAAAAATATATATCAGAAAGGAAGGGAGAATCCTAATTGACATTTACAGTCACCTGGAACTACCTATTTCTATATTTATTGCCGAGATTTTCTACCTATAAAAAATTAGCATGTAAGTTAGCAGCAGTAAGCCTAAAGTGTCATTGTCAACCCTTCCCTTCTCAGATAATTTACCCCCTTCTTGACTCCCCTCCCTACTTGCCCTCCATTACCCTCTCCTCTCACCTCTCACGCCGCGCTGCGCTACGGAAATTTCCCTCTTCTTTTTCCACAGATTTCATCCATTGAAATAAGCCCTATGCCCAATATTTTTACCCAATAATATATACCAAAAAAAAACAGGTAAGTGATAGTGTTATACTCCTGAAATTGCCCAATTATCACCTGACAATACCTCACGTGCATTCATTCGCTACATTACCATGGTAATTTCCCCTTTGATTTATGCCTTGTAATCGATGTCTGTAATAAAAATATATATCAGAAAGGAAGGGAGAATCCTAATTGACATTTACATTCACCTGGAAGTACCTATTTCTTTATTTATTGCCGAGATTTTCTACCTATAAAAAATTAGCCTGTAAGTTAGCAGCAGTCAGCCTAAAGTGTCATTGTCAACCCTTCCCTTCTCAGATAAGCCGCGGCATTTAGTTCCTTGTCCTCCACTGCAGAGACAACATGTCGCACTCGCGCCCGCCATTCCTGCCGCTTCTGCGCCCATTGCAAAGGGCCCCGTGACCTCTACCCCCAAGAAAAGTGTTGAGGCAAGCAGGAAAGGCCTCAGTGACTCTGCAGTGGCACGAGAACTTGCTGAATTGTCGATGATAATAATGGACAGCGATTTTGACGATTCCGGTGAATCGTGTGATGAGCCGGGTGAACTTATCGCGCCAGAAACAGCGACAACAAGTGCTCCTACTAGTGAATCTGTGTGTAGCTCCAAGGGAAAGGAGCCTTTAGTGCAGGAAGGAAAAGAATTTGGGAAGGGAGTGAAAAGGCGGCGTGTTAGCCCCAGAACAATGCCACCACGTGACCCAGCCCGCCATGAGTCACGAGATCATTCACCTCCCCGTTCCCCAAGCCCTGCTTTACTCATCTCATCATCATCGTCGGCTGAGTTATCTCCGGAGTCTTCGTCGTCGGAGTCACCACCAGCATCAACAGTGAAGGCCGGCCGTAGAGGTAGAGGTAGATCTAAGAGAGTGAGAAGTAGTGTAGCTAGTAGGGTAAGGGCTGCTAGTGCTGTACGGCAACCTAGGGTCAGTGCGAGTGACCTTGACCGTGATAAGCCTCCCTCTCAGCCAACTTCCACCACCACCACCACCACCATCCCTCCACCGCCACGCCAGGGAATCCTGGACGCCTTCGCGTGGACGGAAGGGTCAGATTTGTGTCCCCGAAAACCTGGTTTTCGATGAGAGCTCGTCAGGAGTTCAGCCTGCCTTCACTATGGACGAAAATGCTGAGTGTGTCGACTACCTTTTGGCCTTCCTAGATGACGAAGTCATGCAGCACATATGTGATGAGACTAACAGGTTCGAATCACAACGTGCTGCTAGTGGTACAGGTGCAGCCAAGATGCAACAGTGGACCATGCTGGGAGTGCAGGAGCTGTATGTGTTCTTTGCCCTCATGCTTCTTATGCCACACTCCAAGAAGCATGAGTTGGAAGAATACTGGTCCATGGACCCCTTACTACCCTCACCGACCTTCAACAAGTACATAGCCAGAGATCGCTTCCGGAACATCATGGGAAACCTGCACTTTGCCGATAATGATGTACCTTCCCAAACCGACCCACTCTGGAAGATCCGGGAGATTCTGAACAGAATGAAGGATAAGTTCATGTCATTCTTCCACCCATTTCAGAAGGTTGTCATTGATGAGTCCTTGGTTCTGTTCAGAGGACGTCTTCGGTTTGTCCAGTACATTCCAAGCAAACGCCATCGCTTTGGAATTAAGTTCTTTGTACTGTGCGACTGTAAGACGGGGTACATCCTTGACTTCGTCATATATTCAGCCAGCACTGTCGATCTCGATAAAACACACCCCCTTGGCTTCTCAGGCTGTGTAGTGAAAGTGCTCCTAGAAAAGTATTTTGGTGGGAATCATGTGCTGTATACAGACAACTACTATACAGCACCGAAACTTGCCAAATACCTTTCTGAGCACGGCATTGGCTCCTGCGGCACTGTCAAAAGTAATCGTGCCAACTTCCCCAAATTCCCAGAGGCAGGAAACTCGCAGCGAGGAGACGTGCACCTACGCAAGTCTGAGAAGATGCTGGCAATACGGTGGCATGACAAGAGAGTCGTGCACATGCTCACCACCGTACATAAGGGGGAGATGAGAGACAGTGGGAAGGTCGACCGTAGGACAGGCGAACCTGTGATGAAACCTGATGCTGTGTTGGACTATAATATAAACATGCGGCTGGTGGACAAGTCCGACATGATGATTGGTGAGATCGACTGCCTCAGGAAGAATACTAGGTGGTACAGGAAAGTTTTTCTGCATCTCATAGATATGACGATGCTGAACGCCTTCATCCTGTACAAGATGAAGGTAAAGCCACCCAAGTCCTTCTCCCTGAGGTTGTTCGCCAGGACTTGTGTCCAGCAGCTGCTGGAAAAATATGGTAAGGTGCAAGCAGCAACTCCAAGGCGCCATCCAGTTACACTTCCCGACCGACTTGAGCAGAGGGCGTATATGGATCGGCACAGACTTGAGCTAATGCCTGCCACAGGGAAAAGGAAGGCTGCGATTCGCAGGTGTCAGGTATGTGCGCATACCACACGCCGCACACCTGAGCATAAACGCACCTCTTGGCAGTGCGCTGAATGCCAGGTTCCCCTCTGTGTAACCTGCTTCTTCGATTATCACAGCCAGAAGCAGTTCTAACAGTGCAAGTGTGGAAGCAGAATTATTTGGAAATAATGTGTAAATAATGTGTAAATAATGTGTAAATAGCAGGTGAAAGCAATGGATGTTCAGTTCATATGATTGAACAGTGTACTATAGTTTCATCTTACTGAAAGTGACAGTGAATAACATATTGTAAGTAAAATAGAAGGGTAAATATTGAAAATAGAATAGAAAATGTAAATAGTAATGTAAGTAATTAGTAATATAAGAATATGAGTACAAATAATTTATGTTATAACAGTGAGAGTGAA